>NC_143052.1:187850757-188153787 GCF_052426305.1 Pelodiscus sinensis
ATCTCCATAGAAGTAAATTGAGTTGTACATGATTTTAGAACAGGTCTGTTAATCTTGGTTTTAAGAGCTGATATGGTGCCCAGGAAACTCCAAATTTTTATTAAATGCTTTTTAAAAAAATACAAATTCAAGTCAATGTTACAATTCTATTTTGTCATTCTGAGTGTAGAAAAAATTCATATAGTAGAACGAGCATTTTTTCTAGGATGTCTATGTTCAATTACATAAGCAAGTGACTTTTCTAACCTCGTTCCATGTTGAAGTTAGTGATATCTGTTGAAGTTTCTTCATCATCACTAGAAAGGCCTTCAAAGTGATCTGCCATCTTCCCAGTTTGTTCTCTTGCTTGCCTACGGCGGGTTCTATAAGGCAGCAATACAATTACAGTTATAAGCCATAAGATCGTTGTTCAAATGAACAACCATTTTAGCCATGCTAGTCCTACTCCTGACCCTAGCAGAGCCAAAGTAAAGATAGTCTCTCCATCGCTCACCATGGTAGCTAGGGGAAAACCAGTAAGGACGGCAGCAAGACTGGAGCGCCTCAGGCATTTTCAGTTAACTTATCAAGCACCATCTAACTGACTGTTTCCACATTTCTTTGAGGATATCCTTGGCTAGTACATGGGCGGAGGCATCAGGTGCCCAGACAGAGGGATTAGGAGGAAAGGGGAAGTTTTGGTGGGAGCAAACTATAACAAAATATGCACTTTTGTCATTTAACAAACTCTCTCTTCACTACTACACAAAGCAAATAGTCTCTTAAGCTGTACAAGTGGGGACAGTGTTTTCCTATATCTCATATCACAGAGATTTCCATGATACTGT
Organism: Pelodiscus sinensis; assembly: GCF_052426305.1. NCBI lineage: Eukaryota > Metazoa > Chordata > Testudines > Trionychidae > Pelodiscus > Pelodiscus sinensis. The sequence continues at coordinate 187,851,585 of NC_143052.1, forward strand.
ATGGAGCCTAGCCCAATACATCAGTCGAGCAATCTCAGTATTGTACCTTCTAGCCTCCCTTTCTGCAGTCCGCCGTTTTACATGCTCTTGATAGAGTGCTCTGTCTCGTCCAAAAGAATCAAGATTTGGTGCCATCAGTGCTTTACCTGCAAGATTATATTGACTGCAATTAAAAGGTTTTCATCTACAACAGGAATATTGTGTTGTCCAGTTGTATTTTGAAACAGCTGAAAACAGACAAACTCAGATGTTTGAATGTGTAGCTACTAAAGGCAGAGAGAAGTAGTGATGGAAGTTGGAATCTCAAATTGAAGATACTCCACATTTATTCCAATACAAAACGGGCTTCACCACACTTCAATCTTCCCACACTCAATGGCCTAAAGCAGCAAATATTTAAACTTCTTGGTACAACAAAAATGGAAAAACTTTACTGCTGCTATAAATATAGCACTTGGCATGCAACATTAAAAAAACCCATGAGAAGAGAAGAGGAAGAGGGTAGAGAAAAGCAACCCTGTAGCAAAGATTCTGTAGTCCAGAATCTTATTCATCTAGTCTTACTCCTTGAAATAAAATTGGGTTCAGTAAATTATTTGGCGTTTCAGATACATATAAAAACCTACTAGGAAATAAAGCCTACTTTTTTTTAAAAAATAGCAAATTTAATGACAGATCAGGCTGATTAAAAACAGAATTAAATGTAGCTAATCAGTGAAGCCAATGATAAGCCACCAACTGAAATTAACACAAAAAAGTCTCCAGCTTGTCTAACTTTTGAGATAAATTCTCACAAGTATTACCTGAAACCAGATCTATCCACTACAAGATGAACATCATGAGATTTCAACAATAGTCTCAAACTACATAAAAAAACCTGGTTACCAAATTCATAATTTAAGAAAGTTAATGATTTGTCTTGGTGCTCCTATTAAGAATGGGTAAATCCTTTCAGAAAACAAGAGCTTTAGAGCATGGGTGAAGTTGTCATATGCTTGATTTGTTACATCTGTCACAACTGTTACAGATTATAACAAAAGAGTGAAGTTACCATTTGGAGAACCTGGTTAGTCCATCCCAAATATAACAACATTTTAGTTTAAGTAGTAAAAGAGAGCTGCTTATTGAGTTGATGTGTTTGTGGACCTCTGATTGAAAAACTGACACCTGTTACCAATCTTAGTGCAGAGAAGAAAAGGACCAAAAAAATTTAAGGAGCCTGGGCTTATCAGTTAATCTGGTTGCCTATATTCACTCCCTTCCCCCCCTTGCTTATACTGCATCAGAGGCGGGGGAAGAGGGGAGGAAGCAGGAGCCAATGCCCTCAAAGAGCTAATTTAAAAGCTGGCTCCCCCACGAGCACTGGATTTGCCTTGTGCCTCCCCTCCCTCCCCCCGCACTACTGCCTCTGATAGAGGCAGCAGCACAGAAGGTGAGGGGGGCAGGCAGGAGCTGGCTTTCAAGAAGGCTCCCCGCACCCCCCCATGTGTGCTGGCTCCACAGTGCCAAATTCCCTCCACCTGCACTGCTGTCTTAATGAGAGCCAACAGCATGGGAGGTGGGGGGAAGCTGCCATGAAGCAGCCTCCGTCTGCGGCAGCCCAGGCTCACTGCTGACAGGCTGCTCCATGGCAGCAGTCCGTCTGCAGGGGATCTGAGCTCCCCGTGAACAGAGACTGCTCTGTCATCCCACAGAGCAACCTCTTTTCATGACAAGCCAGTCCTTGTCTGCAGGGAGCTCAGACCACCCGTGAACTGGAGCTGCGGCCACCCCATGCCACTGCCTCTGTATCACAGAGTAGCATGTGGGAGCCAGTCTGCGCAGGAAGCCAGTTTTTAAATTGGCTCCCTTTGCGGACCAGCTCCTGCCTGCCACCCCGCAATGCTGCCTCTGATACAGAGGAAACAGCTTGGGGTGGCAGGGGCCTCCCCAGGAAGAGGACCAGGACTGCACTGGCTGCTGGCCCTACCTCTGGGGACTATGGAATAGTCATGTAATCGCTAAAATTTCCTGTGGTTACATGACTAATTACATGCTATCTAACATCCCTAGCTTCAGATAAGGCTTCCCCTTTAAGCCCCATCAATTTGATGGCATCCAGACTCTTCCCATACCCCAAAAAAATCACATTCTAATCCAGTGGTGGGCCACCAGCTGCCCACAAGCCACATGTGGCCCATCAGGATTCCATGTGTGGCCCGTGCACCCCTTCTCTGCCCCATTTTCCCAACACATCTCTTCTGTACTGGAGATTTCAAACTTACCTATTCCTCCCTCTCAGCACTTCCAAAGTGCCATGAACTGGCTGATTTGCATCCCATCCTGCTCTTTCCCCTTCCTTCAGAACTTGAACTTGCAAATCAATCAATTAGTGCTCAGAAGCGCTGGGGAGAGGAAGGAGCAGGGATGGGTCACAATTGGGAGAGAAGCAGGGAAGAAGCCAGGCAGGGATTTGATATTGTAAAATAACTGCAAATGTTTCTTTTTTATTATTTGAAGTTGATGACAGTTCCATTAATATCTGTATTAAAGCATTTCTATTTTTGAAATCATCATGCCATGTATTATTGTACTTAATCTTATTTTGGGGTCATGGTTAGCAGATAGTGGGATGCAAGACTGAAATCAGTTGAGATGGAGGGCCACTCATTAGCTTTGGTTGCCCTTTGCTATACTAATCCAACATGCCCCTTTCTAGGCTCCCTAATGATTTGCTCAGAGCATACTTGGCATATCACAAGCCTTGAAGCAACAAAGAGGGCCATCACAAGGCCTACACTCATCTAAAGTGAAAGCTTATACATGCCCTTTGTGATATGGATAATTTTACCTTTCTAGTGTATAAGGTTGTGTGCACATGCTGAGGGCAATGAATTTTCAATGGAAAAATCTCCGTAAAAGCAAGAAAACAGATCTACCAGTTTCAGGAAAAACATTTGAGTAAAATTTTACTCCGTCTCATTAGTACACAGAATACAATCTTTCCAAAGAAATGGTAGATAAAATGAGTATCTGTGCTTTTAGCAGAACTTATTTTATATAAATAACAGTGATCAGAAAGGAGATACTGATCATTTTTTAAAACTTCATTTCCACTTCTGGAGCACTGGTCTCAAAAGGAGGCTTTCTACTCTGTGTGAGGTATTTGTGATATCATGAAGTGAGTAGCCAAATGTTACAATTTAAAGAAAATAACTATCTTCCTTTGCTTTGAAATGCTTTTTCTTTTTCAAGTGTCTGAAATTTACACTGTTGAAACTGAACACTTATTGTTAACAGAATAAACTACAAAATCTTCAATTTATCAACAATTTAAAAATCCTGTTTGGAAATCAATGGTAGATATATCATGAATTTTATATCTAAATTAATTTAAGTAGGTAAAAAGAGAGCCTGATATAAGGAAAAAGTTTCATGACAAACATCACTACTCTTAAATATACTGAATATTTGAAAAGAGAGAAACAAACAGATTGTTAAGACTAGCAGATAGAAGAGATGAAGTCTCAAGAGTTAGAATGACTCAGTATTTTAACAAAAACATCAGAATACTTTAAATCTGAATTTGCTTCTACTTATAAAAGTTAAGTCAACTATGCTCTGCTGTATTTAAATTAAACCATACTAAATAAACAAGGTTGTTTAATGAATAATAAAAACCTTCAAGATGGACTGACTTGAATGGCTTGAAAACTCCGAAGATTCATCTTTAATATCATCTTGTCGTCTTTGGACAAGGCGGGAAGCTCGCTGTTTGTACAGCTGATGTATTGCTGACTCGAGTTCGTTAATCAGGGGCACCTGTAAAAATATAACACACTACGTAATATCAAACTCTTCAGGTGCTCAATTGTCTGGGGTGCCATACTATTCCAAGATGCAACGTAGGCTGTTGTGCTTTTTAGACAGTCGTTTTCTTTTACCAGCTGATAGCTTTGGAGCCAATACAAGCATTCAACAGTTTATAATAATTGCTTTAAGTTATAATACAAAAGTTGTACAAGTAGTTTTCATTGACAAAGCAGCAGTGTGAAAAGCCTGAATAAGTTAACTGCTGATTTAAAGAGATGCAGAACTAAGGTATAAATAAATGCCACAAAAGTATTCTGTGGACTTGTCTTCAGCATATGTACTTTTAAGCAGTGTTTTGTGTTTATGTTTACAATTAACAGAATTAATTTTTACAACAGCAGATATTAGATGCTGAATGAATGTTAACTGAGAAAGTCCGCTAATGAGTAATGACAATAAGCAGTGCTGAAACAAATACACTGAATGTACTCAACCAATGCTAATGATCAATATTAGTGCACTTTATCACTGCTGAATTTTATCATTGAAACATCAGTCACACAGTATAGCATATTGCAACTGATGTTCCAATCCTGAAAAAATGTACTCATCAGCATAATCTTCATTTGACTAGTCATGTGAGGAAAGCTATGCACTTAGGTAAACCTTTGCAGGACTGGAGTCTAAGTCAGTGACAATCTGCTACTCACTTAAAAAAAATGATACTTTAGAATTTAGTTTATGTTACAGTAATTAGAATTTACTGTGTTGGGCTTCAGCCTCATTTTATGTTGGACGACCCTAGTTCCAAAGAATTAAAAAAAACTGTACACATTTTCATTTAATACAACAGACAGAAATTCTCAGCATGTTTGGAAGGACACATCCTGTAATTTATTCATATCTGGTACTAATAAACTTATCTGAAGTATCAGATATGTCTAATCCAAAAACTTTCAGCTCTTTAAATCAAGAATTTTATTGCTACCTAAAATCCAAGTGTTTTTTTGTTTGTTTGTTTTAATGAAGAAAGACTTCAGAAAAATGTTTTCTGAATTAAACTAGAACTGAAGTCAGTGTTTGGAAAACAACTGCAACAAAGCAGAACACTAAAGCTGAAATGACCACTGATGGTACCCAAAGGCACCAAAGGTGTCAAGTTTTCCTGGGCAACAAGGGAAAAGAGAAAAATGTCATCTCTTTACATTAGCTTCCTTGGACTGAGAACATCAGAACCGAAAACTCAAGAACAGCTTGTTGAACTAATTAAAAATGGATACAAAAAAGTTTAAATATTTTCTAAATTAAAAAAAAATTAAATCTCAGATTTACAAGACTCCTTTTAAAAAATGGATGCACTCAAATACTAATGTTAATTGAAGAGTGAAACATATTTTATCTTTATTATGGTTTGTGTTCATAAAGAGAGTATCTCCTTCCTGTGAACAGTTTATTCTACAAATTTTAAGTGAACAGTTAAAAACATGTTTGTAATTTCCCCCAGAAGTTTCTCCAATCAGTTTCTGAATATTTAAAAAAAAGTGAACTTATGCACAAGTGTTTGAACACATTCAAAATAGATTCCTTCTTCAAATTTAGGAGTTCACAATTTTGTAGCTGGTGAGTGAGCTTGATAGCTCACATTATCTACTACACTGTTATAGGCATTTTAAAATTCATATATATTTAATCCTTTAATCCATTAATATTTGGTTGTTACAATCTTTTCTCAAAAAATACTGGAAACAAGACAATATGCAGAGGGTTTATGAACAATATCTCATTCTATTTGCATCAGGTTTTTATCTACAATTATTTCCAAAGTGTGCTCTGGTGATCTCTCTATACTACGATTATTAGGATTACAAAAACAATTTAATTAGCTCTACAACTGAAGACCAGTCTCACCCTCACACATCAATACAATAAGAGCAAAATATGATGGCCAATATCTTTATCTTTTAAGAGCCAAAAACAGTGTTGCGTAAGTTGAGGTAGCATGGCTGAAAACCATTCCTTACTTTATGACTAACATCTCAGAATCAAAGCACCATGAAGGCAATAACCTTAGAATAAGGGATCACCTAGCTCCTGCAAGAAGTGATTGCACCAAATCAGCACGTGGTACTCATAAATCCAATTTAGTAAATTAAAATCCCACTGACAACACAGTCACCCAGTCAGTCTGGGGCACTCTATTGTGGGAACTGCCATCACTTGGATAAGATTTAAAGTCAGGATTCTGATAAACTGATCGTTCGATATCCTATAGCACTGTGCTGCACATAATGCAACAGGAGTTTAACCTGAACTGATGTTTAGCCAGGACGAAGAACTGTTACATTCTGCCTAAAATACCCACTGCATTTAAAACCAAAATAGCATTAAGATATGATTCTGCACACTGCACACTTTCGGATGTGTGAGCACTAGTCAAAGTAGTTTCGGCAAAAATCAACGGAATTATCCATGGAAGACAACGCACGATTTAGCCCTTAACACTGACTTAACCAAGATCTGAAACTCAAAAAAATCCTGCAAAAAGCATTAACTAGGTCAAATTACAAAGGATTTATATAAATAAATATGTAGGGGCAAAATCAGACAGGCCCAGGCATAGACATGAGATTAAAACTAGCTATAGACATAAATGGCAATAAAAAAAAAATCTACAAATATAAAGACCCAAAGACATGGTAGGCCCATTAGTCACTGGGGGAAACAACAGAGAATGTGGAAATGGCAGAAGTGCTAAATGATTTTTTTTGTTTCAAGTTTTCACTGAAAAGGTCAATAGCAATTGGATGTCTAAGACTTATAGGAATGGAAAGGACCTAGAAAATTAAATCCATCCTCTGCACTCATAGCAGGGCCAAACACCATCTAGGTGCTTGTCTACATAGTGAATGTCAGTGAAAATGAAGTAGGAGCAGAGAGAAACAGGGAAATAATAAGTTAAAAATTAGACAAGCTAGATGTCCTCAAGGTATTAGGGCCTAATGAAATACACACCCTAGAATGATCAAGCAGCTAAGGAAATACCTGAACCATTAGCAATTATCTCTTAAAAGTTACTGAAGACCAGAGAAATGCAGAAAATGCACTAGGCAACGCAGTATGGGAAGGAGGTGGACAGCCCTTGGTGGGGAAAAAACAAGTTAGGAACTATTTAGAAAAGCTAAACATTCACAAATCCATGGGCCCGGATTTAATGCATCCAAGGGTACTGAGGGAGTTGGCAAATGTAATTGCGGAGCCTTTGACTATTATCTTTGAAAACTCATGGGGATCGGGAGAGATACCGGATGACTGGAAAAAGGTAAATGTAGTGCCCATCTTTAAAAAAGGGAAGAAGGACAATCCAGGAAACAACAGTCAGCCTTACCTCAGTCCCCGGAAAATCATGGAGGGGATCCTCAAGCAATCCATTTTGTAGCACTTGGAAGAGGGGAAGTGATCAGGAATAGTCAACAGATTCACAAAGGGCAAGTCGTGCCTGACCAATCTGATTAGCTTCTATAATGAGGTAACTGGCTCTGTGAATATGGGAAAGTCAGCAGATGTGATATACCTTGACTTTCGCAAAGCTTTTGATAGCGTCTCCCACAATATTCTTGCCAGCAAGTTAAGGAAGTATGGACTGGATAAATGGACTGCAAGATGGATAGAAAGCTGGCTAGATTGTCAAGACGTTGATCACTACCAATGGGTAGTGATCAACAGCTCGACATCAGGTTGGCGGTCAGTTTCTAGTGGAGTGCCCCACAGATCGGTTCTTGGACCGGTTTTGTTCAACATCTTTATTAATGAACTGGATGAGGAGATAGATTACACCCTCAGCAAGTCTGCAGATGGCACTGAGCTAGGGGGAGAGGTAGATATGCTGGAGGGCAGGGATAGGGTCCAGAGTGACCTGGACAGATTAGAGGATTGGGCCAAAAGAAATCTGAGGAGGTTCAACAAGGACAAGTGCAGAGTCCTGTATGTGGGACAGAAGAATCTCAAGCATAGTTACAGACTGGGGACTGAATGGCTAAGTAGCAGTTCGGCTGAAAAGGACCTGGGGATTACAGTGGATGAGAAGCTGATATGAGTCAACAGTGTGCCCTTATAGCCAAGAAGGCTAATGGTATATTAGGGTGCATTAGGAGGAGCATTGCCAGCAGATCCAGAGAAGTGATTATTCCCCTTTATTCAGCTCTGATGAGGCCACATCTGGAATACTGTGTCAAGTTCTGGGCCCCCCCCAATATAGAAAGGATGTGGACGCATTGGAGAGGGTCCAGCAGAGGGCAACCAAAATGTTTAGTTACTAGGGAGGTGGTGCAATCTCCATCCCTAGAGGTACTTAAGTCTCAGCTTGACAACACCCTGGCTGGGTTGATTTAGTTGGGATTGGTCCTGCCTTGGGCAGGGGGCTGCACTTGATGACCTCCTGAGGTCTCTTCCAGCTCTTCGAGTCCATGATTCTAAAACTGGAACAGGGCATATACAGTACACTAAACTATAAAAGGGAAATAAGGAAAACCTGGGAATTACGGACCAATCAGTTCAATTTCAATACTGGAAAGATAATGGAGCAAATAATGAGAGATAAGATAAGGTGATAAAGTAACAGTCAACATGGATGTGTCAATAAATTCATGTCAATCCAGCTTCATACTTTTTTTTGACAGGTTAACAAAGCCATGTGGATAGAACAGAAACTGTATACATGGTATATCTTGAACTTAGTAAAGCTTTTGGTATGTTCCTCCATGACCTTCTCATAAACAAGGTAGGGAAACACAAGCTACTATAAGGCGGGTATAGTCAAAGGAAAGGCGCCCAGACTGAGACAGATGCCTCCTGAAGGTGAATGTCTGACTGCAAAGATGGTGTCACCAGAAGGGATTTGGCTTCATTAACTGTGGGACGCTGTTCCAGGAAGGACTGCTAAGCAGAGATGGAGTCCACCTATCGAGGAAAAGAGTATTTGGACAGACTGGCTAACCTAGTGGAAGGCTTTAAACTAGGTTCAACAGGAGCAGGTGACTAAAGCCCACAAGTAAGTAGAAAACGTGGAGACCTGGGAGACTGGTCAAAAACTGGGGGGAGCATGGGCTATACTAGCAGGGGAAAGAGGAGACAAGGCAAAACTGGGGGGCAAAAATCAAATCAGCATCTTAGTTGTCTAGATACAAATGCAAAAGGTATAATCAGGAAGAACTTGAAATGCTAGTAAATAACACAACTACGACATAGTATCACAGAGATGTGGTAGAATAGACATGATTAGATAGGGCATAGCTTGCTCAGGAAGTATAGGCAGGGAAAAAGGGGATAGGTGTTCCCTTATATCAGGCATGTCAAAGTCCGGCCCGCGGGCCAATTGCGGCCCGTGTTCCGGTTTAATACGGTCCCACAGGTAATTTGGCAATATCTATCTTTTATGGCCCCCAACGAATCCATATGTATTGAGATGAATACATTGTAAAATCTCAGTTAATGTCAGTTGGTCTAAATCAGTTATAAATATATTTGGACACAACATGTATACTTGGTGTTATGTTCCTGTTCGTATTTTTTGAACTTAAAAGTTGACAGACAACCTTTATTACCAATAATATGTAATGTACTTTACAATGTTCCTGACATATATTTCAGCTTCCTGGATTTTTTTTCATCTGGCCTTCAGATATGAAAGGCAGAGTGATTTAACACCTGTTTAGATTTGTCATCCATGTGACAAAATGAAAAGTATGCCGTTTGCAATAAACTTTGCATAAAATAGTTAATTTGCGTTTAATTTTAATGGTTCAAAGAATGTCAGGCAAAACGGTTGGCCCTCACGCATGTTCACTTCATAAAATCTGGCCCTCTTTTAATATATAAGGCAGGGGTGTCCAAACTTTTTTCAAAGTGTACATACTTGGGCTGAAGTTGAGATGGACATAGGAGACAGATTTGTTGAGAGTCTGTGTAAGGTTAAAAGGGGTAAAAAGTAAGGTTGCTATCCTAGTAACAGTATATTACAGATCACCTAACAAGAAAGATAAGATGGATGAGACTTTTTTTAAGCAGATAAAATCATCCAAACCATAGGACTTAGTGGAGATGGCGAGCATCAACAATCCAGACAACTGTTGGGAAAATAACACAGCAGGGCACAGATTATCCAACAACTTATTGAAATGTATGAGACCTTTTTTTATTTCAGAAAGTGGAGAAAGCTACTGATGGGAGGCAGTTCTAGATTTGATTTTAACAAATAGGGAGGAATTGGTTGAGAATTTGAAAGTGGAAGGCAGCTTGTGTGAAAGTGATCATATGTAATCATGAAATGATAGAGTACATGATTCTAAGGAATGGTAAAAGGGTTAGATCAATAGATATCAAGAAGGCAGACTTTAATGGGGCTGGTAGGTAAGGTCTCATGAGTAGCAAAGCTAAGAAGAAAAACAATTGAAGATAGTTAGCAACAGGACTTTATTAAGAACACAAGACCACACCATTTCACTGTGTAGAAAAGATAGGAATTATGGCAAGAGATCACCCTGGTTTAACCAGGAGATCCTACATGATCTTAAAAAAAAAGTCCTATAAAAAAGGGGAAATATGTCAAAATACAAAGGATGAATATGAATAAAACAAATACTTAGGGGCAAAATTAGAGAGGTGTAGGCACAAAATTAACTCAATCTAGCTAGAGACATGAAGGATAAGAAAACATTCTACAAATATATGAGATGCAAGAGGAAGACCAAGGACAGGCTAGGTCCATTGCTCAAAGAAGAGGGAAAAACAGTAACAGAAAATGTGGAAGTGGCAGAGGTGTTTAACTTTTGTGCAGGTTTTCAATAAGGTTGGTGGCAATTGGACACCTAACATAGTGAATGCTAGTGAAAATCTAGTAGGTTCAGAAGTTAAACTAGGAAAAGAACGAGTTAAAAATTACTTTAAAAAATTAGATGACTTCAAGTTACCAAAGCCTAATGAAATGTATCCTAGAATACTCAAGGAGTTGATTGAAGAGGTATCTTTAAAAAAAAGTCATGGAAGGCAGAAAAGATTCCAGAACACTGGAAATGGGAAAATTAAGCACCCATCTATAAAAAAGTAAATAAGGACAACCCAGGAAACTATAGACCAGTCAGCTTAACTTCTGTGCCAGGGAAGATAATGAAACAAATAACTAAGGAATCCATCTGCAAACATCTGGAAGATAAGGTGATAGATAACAGCAAGCATGGATTTGTCTAGAACAAAATCATGTCAAACTAACCTGATAGCATTTTTGATAGGATAACAATCCTTATGGATAAGGGGGAAGCGGTAGTCGTGATATACACAGACTTTAGTAAAGCATTTGATACAGTCTTGCATGACCTTATCAATAAGCTAAGGACATACAACATAGATGGGACTACTATAATGTGGGCGCATAACTGGCTGGATAACCGTTCTAAGAGCATATTATCAATGGTTCACAGTCATACTGAAAGGACATAAGTGGGATTCTGCAGGGATTAGTTTTGGGACTGGTTCTGTTCAATATCTTCATCAACGATTTAGATAATGGCACAAAGTATGCTTATAAAGTTTGCAAATGATACCAAGCTAGGATGGGTTGCAAGTGCTTTGAAGGATAGGGTCATAATTGGAATTGAACTGGACAAACTGAAGAAATGGTTTGAGGTAAATAGGATGAAGCTCAATAAGAACAAAAGCACAGTATTGCACTTAGGGAGAAAATGGAAAGTGACGGTCTTGGAAGAAATACTGCAAAAAGAGGTATGGGGGGTCATGTTGGATCACAATCCAAATATGAGTTAATTTAACTGTTGCAAAAAAAGCAAACATTCTGGGATGTATTAGCAGGAGTGTTGTAAACAAGACATGAGATACAATTCTTCCACTCTATTCTGCACTGACTTCAATTGGAGTACTGTGTCATGCCACATTTCAGGAAAGATGTTGACAAACAAAAAACTCTAGAGAAGAGCAACAAAAATTATTATAAAGATTTAGAAAACATAAGGGAAGACTGAAAGAATTGGGTCTCTTTAGTCTGGAAAAGACAAGACATGATAGCAGCTTTCAAGTACCTAAAAGGGTGTTACGAGGAGGAAGAAATACATAAATAGTCTCCTTAACTTCTGATAGGATAGGATAAGCAGCAATAGACTTAAATTGCAGCAAGGAGGTTTAGGTTTCTGTCCTTCAGGGTGGTTAAGCACTGGAATAAATTGCCTAGGGAGGATGTGGAATCTCCATCATTGGAGATTTAAGAGCAGGTTAGACAAACACCTGTCATGGATGGGTCTAGGTTAGGGATAGGGAACCTTAGGCTCAGGGGCTAGATGCAGCCCCCAGCTTGCCTAGATCTAGCCCCTGAGGCTCAGGGCTCCCCTCTTCTCCCAAGGGCCACGTTAGTGAGGGTTTGGTTGATTCTCATTTGTTAGCAGCACCAACTCAAAAAAGGTTCCTTACTACTGGTCTAGGTAATACTTGGACCTGTGATGAGAGTAGAGGACTATACCTGATGACCTCGAGATTCCTTCCAGTTCTGTGACTCTACTTTACCCGAAAGCCTATGTGGCAGTCTAGACTGCACTTCAGTGTTCTGTGAAATACAATTCTGTCATATCTAAAAGCCTTTAATACTTTTAAATATGCCAAGTAAAAAAGTAAATAACTTGGAAGTATGTCTGTGGGGGAGGAGGGAATTAAAGAGGTAGAGAGACAGTAAGGAGACAAAAATCAATTTTTATAACTAAAATGTTCTCGTTATTCCAGGAATAAATCTATAATACCCACAAGATCTTCTAACATCTCTATGCTCAATCTCCTGCTGAGGAAAAATGTGTTGTCATGACTCCATCGTGTGAGGTTTTCCTATAGTATCAGCATTAATGGGAAACTTAATAACCACAATCCTTTCTAGTTTCAGTGTTCTAGAAGATATGTCGGTATTATATTCTGTAATGTTTCTACAGTAGGGTGGTAAATGAACTTTATTATTATAAATTGGAGGGGGGGGGGGGGTTAAGAGAAATCAAGCAAACACGAGACACCTGAAGCCCAGAGCAACGTGAAACTAAATTCTGCATCTCCAAATTCAGACTGGAAATTCTACTGCTGCAATTCCATTTAAATAAAATGAAAGAAGTTTTAACAACCCAGTATGAAAATTCTGCAGTGTAGTTGCTCTTATGTTATTTTATGCTGCCCCATAGGTCTAGCTGTTGATGTGTTACTACAAAGACCTGTAACCCATTACAGATGTCTAAAAAATAGGCAGTGAATACCAGCACAAATTCTGTGGCCACATAATTAGGGAATACATAGAACCTTGTGAATACTTAAGGTTTCATCTGTATTTAAATATTACAGTCAAATTGTCTGTATTAGGCCCCAATTTTACAGCTCATTTTGTATAGGTGCATCTCTGTGGACTCTAACTGAAGCAAAGTCGCCTTTTTTCTCCCTTAACAAGTCATCTATTGAATATCCAGAGAGAGATGAGAACAGACAACGACATGGAAGGCAGATTTAACAAATTCAAGTCTCAGGTACCTCCATCTATAGTAGAAAATCAATCAGTTTTTCCCAAAACAATCAGCAGCAACAGAGCCCTAAATCAATGTTACAATTCAGTTAAAAAAAAAAAAAAAAAAAATCAGAACGGGTTTTGGTCCATTACTTGTTCAAAAGTCAGTTTTTAGTGTAGCCAGGCTAAGGTCCTGTACATAGTCAGAACAACACTAACACGACAGTGTGATTTAAGACTGATTTCATCTGCAAACCAGGAAAAAAATAAATAAACCTGGCATAAAACAAATTAAATGTCTACACTATGTTTTGCAGTTATTTAAAAGTCAGTCTTGAAAAGAGTCACACATTTAATCTAGTACAATTCTGAACATAGACAAGGTCTAAGAAAAAAAGCCAAGTCTATATTTTATTTCGATTGTACTTTAGACACACAACAAATGAGGCAATAAGTTGTCAACTTCATTACCTAGAGTCACTTAATGTTACAGGTTCAAAAATGTTGCTTATGAATAAAGCACCATTGAGTATGACAGGTGAATCAAAAGAAAAATCCAGTGCATCTTCCACACTAGGGATGTTAAAATGCATATATTTAGGTAAATGTGTAATGGTTGAAAATTTCAGTGGTTAAATGTTTTCATGCAAGGGAAGGTGGCTCCCTATGAGCTGCGGGCCCCCAACCACACTGCAGAGCCAAGGGGAGGGAGGAACAAGCGGGGAGGTGGCTTAAAAGTGATGTGGGGAGCAGCGTGCGGGGAGAAATGGCTCCCAGATCCAGCTTAAAAGCCTGCTCCCCGCTCATACTGGTTCCAGCCTCCCCCATCCCTGCTGCTGCCTCTTGATACAGAAGCAGCTGCGTGGGGAGGGAAAGGCTGAGTGTAATCATGTACATATTCATACCCCCTATTCCACACATCTCAGTTTTGAGAACCAAGATAGTTACTTAATCTTTAGTTTGTTTTAACTAGTTGATCACTGGTTTAAGTGTTAACATTGAAAAGATCAGATAAAGTCTCAACTGGCATTATTCCTTTGGGGGGCGGGGGGGAAGAAGAGTAATGTGTTTCAAGTGCTTACACAAAGAATGCTCAGAGGCATACAGCTTGATATGTAGTTGTGAAGATTCACTGTACAAATGGAGGTTCTTTCAACAGTTCCATCGGCAACAGAAAGCATCTAACCTCACTATACTAAGAATCAACTGGCTTTATCAACCTGAATGTTTGGTAGGTGTGAAGGAAACCATACAGCCAAAAAAGTAAGAGCTGCCACTTTCCCACTCCTAAATAGTCAGTTCTGTTAGCTGACGTAGTTTATGTAATAAATAGCTTCCTATTGCATATGAAATAGAAATAACTTTTAGGAAAAGAAGATTGATAAAACCTGCATCTATCTATGCTCTCTCCTCCATATCACAATTCACTTGTGTAATGTACACAGACCATAAGATTGTTAGCATCTAATCTTTTTACTGATTTTAACTGCAGTAAAAAGGATTAATACTAATGTTTAAGAAAGTATAAAGGATATTTCCATTATCTTAAATAGAAAATAAAATTCTTCCAAGTTAGAAGTATATAAAAGAGTAGCCCACAAAAAACTTCTGCAAACTTCAGCAAGCTATATAGATTTTAAATCTTTTTCCAACCAAGTATATATCTGAACACTGCCAAATATTTTGAAGTGTCTAGCAGAAAATGTACAGGGGAGGAGGGGGGAAGCAGAAATAGATTGTCATTCATTAAATGTTTTCAGAAAACATCAATGTTGCATCTAAACCTTTACCTCAAAGTAACCTAACAATTCACTGATAGTGGATACTAGTTTTATCCATTAACATGGCATCCAATCTTTGTGTATGAAAATGTTCAAGAAAACATAAAAAACCCAATTCTGTGAACATTCTTAAAAAAAACACACACGTACATTTCAGTCAAGTAAACACACTTACATTCCAACTGGAAATACAGAAATCTATTATTCTGTAAGAGTGAGACTTCTCTTTATTAAGCTTAGTATGATAAAGTGATTTTTTCATCCCTTCTAAAAAACCAAATCTTCTGTTGTGTATGGGATTGGGTTTTTTTGGTAAGCACAAAGAGGCAAGAGTTTGGCATGTACTAAGCTTCCCTACTTCTGTTTTATTGAAAAGAAATTAATGTTTTTGCATTCTTACCTTTTCACTGAAACACTCAAGCAAGTCTTGGACATACCCTCGCATTTCTTGCAAAAATTTATACCGTTCACCAATACCCCCAGAAGACCCTTCTAATCGTTCAATTGCCTTGGTAGAGTCCTCTTGGTTTTGTTGATGTTTCTCATGTTGCTGCTGATTGGCTTTGTGCAGTTCTTGCATTGAATCCAATCTGAGGAACAACGGATAGATAACAAATTTACATTGAAAAGTCTATATAATGCGAACTGTTGAGATATTAAACTGTTTCAAAGTGAGAGTGTGGAAGTACCCAATCTGTATAAGAAAAATATTTTCAAGATACATTCACTACCTGTAGTTTATCAATGCCTTCTCCAGGTTGTATCAGCAAGGAGCATAGTTAAGTTATGATGGGCTAGACTGCAAGGTGCTAAGTACAATCAACTCCTGTTAATCCCAACAGGAGTTGAAGGTGCTTAGAACCTTTTAAGACAGTCTTAAAAAATTAAAACCAAAGGCATTATGCTATATCTAGCAAGAAATATAGTCTATAATGTGGCCTTTATTATACTGCACTGATTAGACTTATTTCAGCTAATGGAAAGTTTTTAAGACAAGGGGCATACAAACCAGTTTTGATGACACTAAAAAAGTGTGGGCTGTTAATTTTCAAGTATTTCTCACTGTTTTTGATACCTAACAGACTGAAATGTTTAAGCCCTAAAAAACTAAACAGATTTTAGCCTAAATGTAAGATATTTATGTATTCAAGAAAAAAAATGTGATTTACACACTTTATGAAAATGTTACTTGGTAAGCTAAACATCTCACTGTCCTTTCAATTCTTGACTACAAGATTTTTTTTTCAGTGTCCAGAAGCTGCAACTCTGATCTCTCTTCAACAAAATCAAACTGCCAAATTTTAAAAGCTTCGCTTCCACAGAAGAAATCCAGACTTTTGAATAAATTTTCAATGTCATCTTCTTTGTGTTTTTTTTAAATGATGTGCCAAGTCAGTGGTTTTCCAGCGATGAAATTCTGCATTTGCTTGAGATTAAAGGATGCCTGAAGGAAGAGAAAGCTAGAGGACAAGTCTTTAAGTCTAAAAAAGATTGTCTGCCCTACCTGTCTTTAAGCTGTTTCTTTACCAAATCAATAGTAACAGGAGTCATCTCATTACTTGGAGTTTTGAAAGGAACTGTATTATCTGTTTTTTGAGACTTGGTCTCTGATGATCCATAGGCAGCATAAGTGTAAGGAATGCCATACGATGAACCATAAGGCATTGTCTGGTAAGAGTTCTGGTAGTACAGATTATTCACTTCAGTAGGCTGACTTGCTTGAACCTACAGAAATAAGACATGTAATACTCAAAATGATAATGACACTCCTTTTAAAAACACTGCTTTTTATAATTTAGTTTTGACATTTTATATGCAGAGGTAAAAATTCTTATAACCACAATACAGGCAGTCCCCGGGTTACGTACAAGATAGAGACTGTAGGTTTGTTCTTAAGTTGAATTTGTATGTAAGTCGGAACTGGTACATATTGTAGGGGAAACTCTAGCCAAACATTTCTCCAGAGCTGAGTTTTATTCTCCCACACCTCACTTCCCTCAGTCCTTTATTCTCAAGCTGAGGTGTCTGCTGAGAAAAGCCGCTCCGCGTCTCCCTGGTCTGCTGGGGGGGAGGGGCGCTCTAGCTTCACGTCTCCCTGGTCTGCTGGGGGGAAGCAGCTAGTGCGGGGTTGCCTCACCCCGTTTGTAAGTAGGGATCTGATGTAAGTCAGATCCATGTAACCTGGGGACTGCCTGTATTTCAAATGAATCATTTGAAAGATGGGAAAAGAGCCAAGATGCGTTCAGAGAATTATAGTGTACAGTAATTAAAAGGAATCTCTTCCATAGAGAATTTCTTAGCATGGTTATTCTTTGCAGTAATACTCATGGCATACTATTTGGCATGAGTTCTAGTTTCAGCAAGCCTGCAACACCAAATTACTAAATATCCTAGGCCAGCGTTCTTCACTGCAAGGCCCCCAAGCCAGAGGCAGCTTCCATGGACCCAAAGTGCGATTTCCTGTCAATGACAATCTATGGTGGCACAGTGGGGCTGCTGCTAAGGCAGGCTCCCTGCCTGCTCCTGCGATCCCCAGGGGGGACAGAGAACTGTGGCCAGTGGGAGTTGCGGGGGAGATGCCTGCAGAAAAAGACAGTTCACCAATACACATGCCACCTCCAGGCACTGTGTGGGGCCAGGGCCACCCAAAGTAAGTGCTACGCTCTTCTTCACCCCATATTCCCTCCTGGAGCCAGCACTTCATACCCCCTCCTCTACCCCTAATCCCAGCCCTCTCCCAGAGCCAGCCCCTCATACTCACTCCTGTAACCCAAACCACTGCCCCAGCTTTGAGCCTGCTCCCAGAGCCAGCATCCTATACTTGCTACTGAACCCGACCCTCAATCCCAGTACAGAGCCCTCTCCTGCACCCAACCTCTCTCCCAGAGCTTATAACCCTCACCCCCTCCTGCACCTTAACTCCCTGCCCAAGACTCAGCCCAGAGCCCCCTGCCACACTGCAAACCCGTTGGCCCCAGCCCAAAGACCACATCCTCTCCCAACCTCCTGCCCCCAGTTTAGTCAAAGTGAGTGAGGGTGGAGGGAGAGTGAGTGAGTGAGGGGAAGGAGTGAGCAAGGCAGGACTTCAAGTAAGGGGCTCCCACACTGAATTTTTTTTGTTTGCCAAAGTTGTCCCCACTTCCAAAATACTGAAGAGCAATGTCCTAGGCTGTACTAATCTATGCTAATATATATTTACAACATGCCATGAAAGCTCCTTTAAATTAGGGATATTAGTGTGTACCCGTGTACATGAGCCTGGGCTCATCGGTTAACCCTCAGGGTTACATGCACCACCCCACTACCCATGCTGCTGCCTCTGTCAGAGGCAGCAGGCTGGGATGGGTGTGAGGGGGAGGTGGGAGCTGGTGCGCACTGGCTCCCCACGTGCTGGCTCCTGCGAGACAGCAATGGTTACACGTTTACAAAAATAAATGCATTTTAACATCTCTATTATAAACCATTTTATATGTTTTAGAAAACAGCTTGCAAGGCCAAATAGTGTCCCCTTCCAACTCCGGGCCAGCTACCTCACCATTGTTGCAAAACCACTAATTGCAGCTACAACAAAACAATCCTAAAAAGATACTAAGTCTCCCAAAGAAATCACAGGTAGAGCTGTATAAATAAAATTTTCTTTTAGTATGGTCAGCAAACCGAAAACTTCAGTCAGATGAAGTTTTTGTTGAACCCAAAATGAAACAATTTAAAAATAAAAGTAAATTATGAAAGGAAAATCTGAATGAAAAATATCAAAATGTTTTGTTTGAAAACATTTAATTTTGATACTTTTTTTATTGTGATTTTTACTCACCTCTTCCCACCAAGAGTTTGGTAAATCTGACATGAATTTGTAATTTTTTGATCAATATCTGATCTAGTCACATGCTTGACATAGCTCCTATTGAACTCAGTGGCAAAACTCACACTGACTTTAATGGCAACAGTATCAGGTCACATATATCTGCTTAACTTCTGGACAGAAAGAATACAAAGCTCTCCTCAGAACTTCATTACTTACTGGATCTTGTTAGCAGTTAAGTGTTGGTCAATGCTACCATAATGCTCATTCACCTTCCATAATGTATGGAAAGCAAGAGCAAAACAACCTCATAAAGCTACACCATTAATCTCATCAGATCAAGTTACACCAACCACTATAATACCGGTTTGATTTTGGGGACGTTTTAGTCAATATTTGCACTGAAGTTAAAAATCTTATACCTTTTTCAAAAGAATATACCATCTTTTATGAACTATTTGAATACATGCCTGAGGTATGTTAATTCCTTTACGTATCTGTTCCTGCTCCCATCGACTGAGTTCTTCATCCTGTTCCCCAGTTACAAGAGCTTCGTCATCACTTCCCTCAATACCTGAGCACACAAGGAAGACAAAAAAGATAAAAATGCATATACTGGATTTATACCACAGATAGTTCATTCCAGATTCCTACAGTTAAATTATGTAACCAATAGTCAGTAAAAACATCTTCTAATGCTTATTATATGCCTATGCAGTACAACCTTGCTTATCTTTCATGACTAGGAAATCCACAGTAAACTCATTTTGTGTGTTAGCTAGGAAATAAAATGAGGCATAAAACACATTTACATTTATTCATTTGACAATTAAAATATACTAAAAGTTCACAAAAATTTAGTAACATTAATAAAAGTTTGTATGAAACTGCAGAAAAGCACTGTGCTATTAAAATTTTGCTCTAAAGCAGAAAGGAGCCATTTTTGTGTGCAAACTGAGCTGTGTTTAACAGCTAGATTCTACTTGACCATAATTCCTTAAGATGCATCATTACAGTGTTATGCCACAGAGTTAAAATAAATGATTCTATGCTGAAGTGCATGTGGATTATGGTAAACCAGAACTCTATTAGTCATGCAGAACATTTTGTTTAAGGCTTGTAAAGGTCAGGGTGAGTAACCTTCAATGAAAAAAGTTTCTATATCTATTACATAAGCTACCATCCTTTCAAAAAACGTTTCACCTATTTCCTCTGCAATCTTTTGCCTTTGGGATTTTTCCTTCACTGAGAATACTATTCTTCTCTTCTCATCATCATCTTCATCATCACTGGCATCATTTTCATCTTCTCGAACCAGGCGGCCTTTACCCGGCTCATTGTCAATAGGCGTGAAGTCTCCAAGTTCCCGGGCCATTTGACGCTTTTTTCTAGCAGCATGAATAAAAGCAGCATCTGGGATTTCTCCTGGAAATACATGTTTACAAGATTAAACAGCCAACCATTGCACACAAACTCAGAGTAAGACATTTTGCTACCTGTCTACTGCCACACCAACTGATAAAAAGGGTACTGCAGACACATCACCTCTATTTGTTATCAGTTAGAAAAACATATGACTCCAGAAGCACTGTAAGCCTTTCCACTGAGGCCTAAGAAAGCTCCCCCCTTCTACTCTTTGAGAAATTAATATAAAAGCCTAGCTGGTGTAACCCCTGCCTGTGGGGAAGGGAGGATTAGAAGGAGGGTGCTCTAGCCCAGCAGCAGGTGTGGGGGGGGGAAGCACTCCAGCCAGCCCCATCCTTAAATCAGTTAACTGGCTAAACAGTATGTTTAACCGGCTAACCAATTAAAAGGGATTTTACATCCTTAACACAAAATCTTATTTATGGCAGCTCTTTTCCCTTGCTCATGAGTTATTGATAACTAGGGAAGACAAAATCGTACTAATTTTCCAATAAAACAGCAATCCAAGGTTTATCAGCCTAGAATTCCTATTATTTTCACTACAGTAGTGCTAAACAAGATTGGAACCCCAGAGGTTGAACCCACTTCAACAGGAGGTCCTGTTTTGTTTCCCTCACTGGTATGGAGCAGGATACTCTCTCTCCAGAATAGTTCCCTCTAAGCTGCGAGCTTGCGCGCACACAGAAAAAATTTCTACTCTGCCCACCTCCTAACCAGAGCTGTGCAGCAGCGTGGAAGGAGGCTGGTGATTGCTCTGGTGGCAGGGAGGCGGCTGCACCTGGCTGGGGCCAAGGAGCTGCATGGCACGCAGGCAGGCTGCTACTTCATCAGGCTGGGACCAGAGGAACTACTTGGCAGGACAGACTTCTGCTCCAGCCAGCCGGGGCTGGAGGAACCTCATGGTGGGCAGGCAGCTAGCACTGGGGTTTGGGGCCACAGGCGGGCAGGAGAGTTGCAGCCGCCAGGGGTTATGGCCGTAGGTGGTCAGGGGGTTGTGTTGCTACTGCCAGGGGTTGGGGCCACAGGCGGGTTGCAGCCGCCAGGGGATTGGGGTTGAAGAGATTCTTCATTCCCATTATTAAAACAGAAAAGGGAAAGGTACCAAAAAAAATGAAGTGATCAGAGTTGAGAAGAGACTGTGAATATTAAGACCTCTTGCCGTAGTGTATATTCTGAATGAATTGATCACTGCCCAAGAATCCAAGCCATAAGCAAGTCTGGAGCTAAAAAATGTACTGTGTCTTTTATTGCAGTCTTGAAGTGTAGGAGGTACTGTATATAGCGAGCTGGAGGAGAGAAGGTAGGACTATTGCAGTTTGCTTTAATCTGTGCCTACATATGCGGATATATTGCCTGAAGTCACACAGGAAGTTACTGACTACATGCCTCAGTTTCCCTGTCTATAACAGAGACACTGTCCCTCAAAAGTGTCACAGGTGGTTTGGGATGCCTTGTTCATTTAATGTGGGTGAAGTGGCATGAAACTTCCAGCGCAAAGGGGAAACAGCTATCTGCTACACTGAGTGCCTAATCTCACCTTAGTAGGTCAAGCTATGGGCTTCCTCCCCATTGCCAAAGCACCAAATGTATATCTACACCACACCTACCCTCAGCTTCACACCCTCATGCCTGAAGTTGCAAGAAAGGGGAAGCACAAAGCTGCTCCTTTGGCAGAGGAATTCTTCCATGAGTGGGTGCCACAGTGGCACACATCCAAACAAGTGTATATGACCTCATTGTTGGTGCACAAGACAAAACTCACACCACTTATGGATGGAAAAAACTTAGAGGGAACACTGCTCCCCAGGAACTCTGGGTATGTCTACACTACCCCGCTAGTTCGAACTAGCGGGGTAATGTAGGCATACCGCACTTGCAAATGAAGCCCGGGATTTGAATTTCCCGGGCTTCATTTGCATAAGCGGGGAGCCGCCATTTTTAAAACCCTGCTGGTTCGAACCAGCGGGATTTTAAAAATGGCGGCTCCCCGCTTATGCAAATGAAGCCCGGGAAATTCAAATCCCGGGCTTCATTTGCAAGTGCGGTATGCCTACATTACCCTCCTAATTCGAACTAGGAGGGTAGTGTAGACATTCCCAAACAGTGATAACACCGGTTTCCCTGCTGTGCTACCCTCAGCCCTGGGAAGATTGAGTGCATGTGAGAGTTTCCTCTACGGAGGTGCTCCCAGAGAAAGGGTAGCTTCTTAATGGAGTTTAGAGCTCAGTGGCTAGATTTCTCCATGCCCTGCCACTGCTCCCAGATCTTTTCTCATTTTGCTCAAGATTAAGACCAGGTCTTCATTAGATCCAGGAGGGTGGGTTAACGTATGCAACTCCAGATACGTAAAATACATAGCTAGAGTTGGCTTACCTTAAGATGAGCATGGCACCATCTTCACAATTGGAGGCAGATAGGAGCAAATGCTCCCATCAGCTTCCCTTACTCCTCGTGACTGGCGAGGATACTGGTGTGGACTGGAGCCACCCTCAGCGTTTGATTTAGCAGGTTTTAACTAGACCCGCTAAATCAAACACCAGAAGATCAATATCTGGGGCAGCAAGTGAAGACATGGCCCTTCAGAAAGATTACCATAGAACGTGACACAGCAGGCCAGAGATAGTAAGGAAAGATGGGTGAATAAGGGAAACAAGAAGGCAGACATGACTGAAAACTCGTTATAAGCAGTCGCAGTTTCCTGTATATTATGAGGGGAAATTTTTGTTTGGAAAGTTCAGCCACCTATTTTCAGTAAACATATTTAAAACATTAATTCCAGTTCTCAATATTATAGATTAAGATATTCCTCTCACTTAAATAAGAATATGCTAGAACCAGTAATGTGTTTAGACATGAAGTTATCTTAAGTGTATCCACTGTATTAGTTTGCTATTTTCTTCTAAAAACAAAGCAAGTTAATTTGGTATGTTGACTGGAGAAATTTTTCTCTAACAGGTATAAGTATCAAAGATTTTTTCCCTCTACTTCATATCTATGCCTGAAGGATCCAAGGTTGTTTGTGGTTTATGAGCATGCAGGCAACAACCTTATTCCCCAGACAAAAAGTTTCCTTAAATGCAAGTTTAATAGTTATTAAATTCATGAAGAATAATATTTCAGACTAATTTCTTTGGTCCCTAGGGTCTCAAGAAAATTTGATTAAATAGAATAAAATATATTAATAGTATTCAAGACACTCAAATAGGGGATCAAAAGAGTAAGAACATTTTCTGGTGCCTATTAAAAATTATGCCAATCTGCACCCTAAGGTTACTTAGAGAATTACTGGATTAAAAATAGAGATCAATATTCCAGAGTTTTAGAAAAACCAAATGCTTTATCTAGAAGGGATGTTTATTTAGTTTTTTAAAGTCTACAGTATACAGTTTAAACTATGCTTCATTTTGATTTATTTTGAAATATTATCCCCTGAACATGGATCTTGAAGGAATTCATATATATATGCCTAACTTACAAAAATACCCAAAAGCTTCAGAGGGTAGCTGAGTTAGTCTATATAGGATAAACTTTAAAGACTAACAAAACAGATTATTTGTTGTTTTTTAAGTGCTAGCAGACTATTTGTTGTTTTTTTAAAATATTTTGTTATCCTTTGTTCTCAACATCCAACATAAAACTTGCTATTTGATTTTGTAGTAATTAGAGTACTATTTTAGGTCTTAAATGAATGAGTTCAGTATTCACAGTTCTTCAAAAACAGTGTGCAATTATATTCTTCCACTGGGCCAAAAGTATATGGATGAACTTTGGAAAGTGGACACTTCCATTCCAGTTTTCATTTCTAGTTTCTATTTGAGGGTCTGAAAAGTACTGAGTTTGGGAAGAATGCATACAGTTGACATTCCAAGTGTTAGAGACAACATTTCTAAAGCCATTAAATTAAATTTACTATAAAGTTCAAACCTGGACGGAGAACATTCAGAGATGACAGAGCACTTGAAAAAGCTCCCCCAGTTTTAGGTTTTTCTTCTTCCTTTTCACTTTCAACTTCCATCTCTTCTTCACCTTGTTCACTGTTTGCAGTCCCATCTTCTTGGTTTGCATCCTTCACCTGTCCTGTTTTTTCTATGGGCTGTTCAACTTTGAGAGAGAAGCATATACTTCAGTTTCCTTTTGTGATAAAAATTTAAAGCACACTTTTAAAGAATACCACCAGATATGCATTCCTTACCTTTAAGCCAGCAATCTAAAGCAAGGTACAGACAATTACAATAATTTTTAACTATTGATCTTACATCCTATGTTTTAGTTTCAATAAAAAAAACTAGGGATTCGTGATGTTAAGTTTCAATTAATCAGCTAATCAATTGATAAGGGGGCACTCACTATCCTGCTGAGCCTCTCCCTTTGAAATGCACAAGAGACAAGGGGGGCTCCTGTACATTTCAAAGGGAGAGAGGCAAAGGGGACCTGTGCCAGCAGGGACCAAAGCAGTCCCCGCTGGCGAAGGTTCCCCTCTGTGCCTGTTCCTTTGAAATATACAAGAGCTGCCTGTGGCTCTTGTATTTTTCAAAGGGAGAGGAGCAGCAGTCGGACAGGAACAGGCAGGAGTGGGACTGTTTCAATCCCCACTTGGGCCGTTTTCCCACTGCCCTCTGCTCCCTGTGCAGACGGTGTTGGGGGGAAGGAAGAACTGGCTTTTAAGCCAGCTCCCTCTAGCACTTGTTCATGCTCCGCACCCTTGCTGCCTCTCTCTGATAGAAGCAGCAAGGCAGGAAAGGGGGGTGGAATCGACTAGTTGAGTTTCTACTTGACTACCCAATAAGCATTTTCCTATCAGGTAGTCAACTAGTCATTTACATCCCTACTAGGGATATAAATGGTTAACTGGTGAGCATCACTCTTAATGGCTGATGCTTACTGGTTCCAGTTAAGCAGTGGGGGCTGAAGCAGCTCCTTGCCTACCATGGGCAGGGGGCTGCTCCAGCTCCACAGGGTCAGCTACAGACAGAGGCCGCTTTGGACTCTGGAGCAGACCCTGTGGTGTTCCCAGTAGAGGGGGAGGCAGAAGCAGGGAATGCTCCAGCCCCCTTAGATACCAGGTACATGTGAAGTAACTTTCCATTTAACTGGTAAACCAATCACACGGCTGTAGATAACCCTGAATAGAAGGAGGATATCCGTGGATTTGCAGGGCTCTACGGGCATGTCTAGACTACATGGCTCCGTCGACAGAGCCATGTAGATTTGTTTACTCAAAGGGAAATGAAGCGGCAATTTAAATAATCGTCGCTTCATTTAAATTAAAATGGCTGCTGTGTTGTTCCGATCAGCTGTTTGGCAGCACAGTGCTGTTTGGCGGCACAGTATGGACGCTCCGCGGTCGACATCAAAGGCATTTGTCGACCTCCCCAGTAAACCTCATCCCACGAGGCATAACAGGGAGGTTGACAAATGCCTTTGTCAACCGTGGAGCGTCCAGACTACAGCGCTGTGCCGCCAAACAGCCGATCGGCGCAGCCATTTTAATTTAAATCGCAGTTTCATTTCCCTTTGTCTACAACCCTAATCCACATGGCTCCGTCGTACCCTAATTGTAAAATCACAAACATGCATTCATCTTCTCAACACTTCTGTGAGGTAGAGTAATATTACTTCTATTCCACAACAGGCACAGAGGCACTGTCAGAAATACATACTCGTTTGGGTGCCCAAATGGGAGATGCCTATAGCCTGAATTTCAGAGAATTTAACATTTCATAGCTCTTTATTTCTTCAGAGCATTGACTTCAGTTGCAGTTGAGTGCACTCAGTATTTCTGCAAATCCAACCCCAACTTCACAAGATGGGCACCAAAAAAAGTGAACACACAATGACCATCCGTGAAAAACTTTGGTTTAGTTGTCCTGCCTCAACACCACATAGCTACTCTGTGGCAAAGGCTGGAATAAAATCCAGTTCTTCACAGTTCCATTCAACAGAGTACACTACAAAATAGGGATGTTAATAAATGTTTATTTTTGTAAACGCATAACCACTAAATTTTTTAGCAGTTATACATTTACATGTGGGGGGGGGGGGAGGTGGAACACAGAGGCAGTAGGGGCAGCAGCTCCACAGAAGCCAGTATGCAAGGGGAGCCAACTTAAAAGCTGGCTCCCGCCTCTCCCTCCTCCCGCTGCCCGATACAGAGGTAGAGAAGGGGGGAGGGGAATGTGTAATTGTGCAGGTTAACCAATGAGTCCAGGGAGGTTAACCTGCACCCATCAAGAAAAAAAAAAATCTTTTTTCTTCCTGTAGTTCCCCCCCTTATTCACTACATCCACCTCAAGATGAGCGGATAGAGGCCTGTCCAAGGTCCTGTAAAGAATATACCCTGCTACATTGTCTGCCATTAATTAGGCAGGAGTCCCAAAGACAACAGACTTATTAGCTATACAAACATGATTGACTCCCTAAGCAAGTTGTGTGCACTAAGTAAGGCAGAGATTCCAAGGGGAAGACAGAGAGGGGATGATCACGTAATTAAAAACTATCATTACTACACACACAGGGGCCAAATGAAGGTTGCTCACGCAACTGTCATTCTAGCATTGACTCATTTTTGAGTGCTTGACTTAAAAAAAAATCTCATTAAGGGAATATTTATAAACATGTATCTTCCTAGGGTTTTTGAAAAAATAGAAATTCTACCATATTAAACCATGCCAAGTCTTACATGATACATAAACAGAGCACAAACTTTCACATCATAGATCTCTCTCATCTAAGCTAACAGTAACTGATAAGCATAGTAGCTTGCCATCCTCTATATGGGCCAGCTATTATAGGGAAATGAAGCATACACTTTGCCAGCAAGCCTCAGTTATTAGCTGACAACAGGAATGCTGAAACTCAATAAACCTAGGTTCTATTCAAGCTTCTAAGGAGTGTGCACTCTAAAGATTAGAAAGCTGATTAACCTGCTGGAGGAAGGATTGGACATCTCAATGTGCCTTACCTCCCCATGCTCATTGTTCAGATCCTTGTTTTGGAACACACTATGGATGTTAAAATGTGGGTAATTGTGTCAACATGTAACCACTGAAAACTCATGCATGCATCCACAGCCAGGTCCTCATGCGTACTGGTTTCTGCCTGCCACCACACGCTGCTGCCTCTGTATCAGAGGCAGCAGTGCGAAGTGGCAGCTGGATATGGGGCACGAGTCTGCATATAACCATGAAAATTAATCGACAAGCCCAGGCTTATCGGTTAACCATTTACATGATTATATGGTCACATCCCTAGAACACACAGTTGTAGGTCACTTCTGATATAGGCTCTTAATATACGGAACTCCACTCTGCCAATCCTGCAATAATTTTTCCTTCATTTTAATGCTCTCAGCACTCAAGTCGAGAGGACACATCCTAGCAGAGCAATGCTAGATCCAAGCTCTAGCTGTCAGAAAGCAGAAGTACAGCATTATTTAAAGACATGAGCATAGGCTTGGAAATTAAAAAAAACTTCTGAGTTTTAATCCTAGCTCTAATAAGGATTCACTGTGGAGCTTTCTTGTAAGGGTCCTCACCTCTCCACATTGATAAAAAGGGGATACATTTCACTTATGCCAAAAGGGTGTTCATGAAGGTTAATAAGATGCTTATACAGACTGTTCTGAATATATAAAGCACTCAAGGTTTTAAACTGCTCAGTCTCCCTACAGAATTGACAATGCATCTCTAATACAAGTCATTTTTATGAACAGTATTTAATCTCTCAGTTAATGTTACTAATAGCTTTGCAATTACCATCTGATGGAGAATTGACTTCTGTTTTAACCTTTGATTTTTCAAGATCTTCTTTGTACTCTTTCTTCAGTAGCTTTACTATCTTTTTGCTGTAACTTGATTTTTTCACTTTAAAAACTTCTTCGGTTTCTTTAAGACAAATCAAAAAACATTTAGTGACTTGAGAACAAACTGGTCAGCTACAATTCACAAAAATATTTACCATCTGTCAAGCCTTTTCACATGGTGCACAGCACAACCGCATATTAGTTACAAACAAAAGAATCCCACACATCTAAATTCCAAAATGTAACATACAAGACCTATAAAAGTTTTGATAAGTAGGCACTGCAGCAGCATATGTTTTCAGTAGAGATGTTAGATATCGTATAATTGAATAGTTGTGTAACAGCATAAAATATTATTGGTTAAACCATTCACTGGTCCCAGGATGCGGGACTGGCAGCCAGAGAGGCACCTGCATGGGTGGCAGCAGCCCCTGTCCGTGGGAGGTCCAAGCACCTGCTTGTGGGGGGTTTGAGGCGGCAGCAGCAGCAGAGGTAAGTGCAGAGCTGGTGCTGCAGGGAACCAGTTTTTAAGCCATCTCCCCTCAGCACCAGCTCCATCCTAAACCCCCGCTCCCCCCCCCCCCCCCGCTGTCACTGTAGGAGGCAGCAAGGGGAAGCAGGGGGCGTCCATGGGAGCTAGCTTCAAAGCTGGCTTGCCATGCCTATTTACTTCTGCTTGCCCCCCTTACCCTCTGCACTGTTGTGTCTCTATCAGCAGAGGAGGGCAGGTAGGCTGATCTGGTGCTTGTGGGGAGCCTACTTAAAGCCAACTCCTCATGGGCACCGGCTCCCGCTCCCCCCTCCTTGCAGCCTCAGATACAGATGCAACAGGCATGTGGGTGAACTGAATTAACCAGTAAGCCCAGGCTTATCAGTTAATTGTTTATTTGCTAACAACCCTAGTTATAATTTTATCATAAGCCTTGTGATAATAAGTGTTCTTCTTGAAGTCCAAGCCCCTAAAATCACATCAATACATGATAATTTCATCTTTTATTAAGAAAACATTCCTTGCACTCTTGGTTGCAGAGTAAAACATAAAAATAAGCCCGCCATTGCATCTTAAGGGCTCCAGATCAGAAGGCAAATGAGAAAACCATGAAGCGCACTTTTAATATAAACGTTAAAACAAAAATTGAAGACACCTTATCACTCATTTTATATCTTAAACAACATACGGTGAATCGCTATGACAGCCCCCTTTAAGCGCTAGCTTTCCTTTACACCCGGTCTTTATTGGCGAAAATGTTCAACATTTTGCCTCAACATAAACCGCAGTAGGTAAAGTTCATTGTCACACGTGCCCAGCCTCAGCGCAGCACCCCCAGGGCCCGCTGGGGAAGGGAAAACCAGGGCCTGTATCGGTAAAGAGAGGCGGGGGGAGTTGACCTAGCAGCCCGACAGGCCGTCTCCCCGCCCAGCTCAACCCGATTCGCCTGCAGGGCCAGGCCCGGGGCACACGCCGGCATGCGGCCGGGAAGGGTGGCAGCCTGCTGCCGTGCCGGTGCGCGGGGGACACCGCCCCCCAGGGGCTGGCCGCGTGCAGCCAGGGGCCCCGCTCACCTTCCTCCTCGTCCTGGAAGCTGAGCAGACTGGCCCGCGGCGCCTCTTTGTTCTCCCGCAGCCGCTTCCGCTCCTTGGCCCGCGCGGCCCCGGGCAGCCCGTTTCCCTGCTGTGGCGGCGGTGGCGGCGG
Organism: Pelodiscus sinensis; assembly: GCF_052426305.1. Taxonomy (NCBI): domain Eukaryota; kingdom Metazoa; phylum Chordata; order Testudines; family Trionychidae; genus Pelodiscus; species Pelodiscus sinensis. Next base: position 187,881,411 of record NC_143052.1, read on the forward strand.
CGGCAGCAGCAGCGGCGGCGGCGCGGCCAGGGCGGGAGCGAGACCCAGGCCTAGGCCGCTCCCCGCCCCGTAGCCCGCGAGGGCGGGGACGGCGAGGGGGACGCAGCCGGTGGGGAGCGGCAGGAGCGGCGCCGCGGGGGTCATGGCGGCCTCGTCGGGCCCGTCCGCCCCCAGCAGCGGCTCCTCGTCCCGCTCCTCGTCCTCCTCCTCCGACTCGTTCCGCTTCCGCACGTTCACCCGCCGCGCCTTGCGGAACATCCCGCCGGGCCCGGCACCGCGCAGCCCCGAACCTCGCACCGCCGCAGCGCGCCGCGGCCCAGCCCCGGCTCCCCCGCCCCGCAGCATGATAACCCGGGAGCCACAGCGCCGCCTGCCGGCCCGCCCGCTTACCTCCAGCGGCCGCCAGGGGAAGCGACCGCGCGCCGCGCCATAGAGTGCCGCGCCCGGCCAGCCGGCCTCGCGCAAACCATAGAGAGCGGGACCAGAGCGCCCGCTCGCGGCTGCTCAGCCGCCGCCATCTTGTGTGAGCGGGGAAACGGAGGAAAAGGGCGATCACGTGTCCGCCGCGGCGGCCTAGATTCCCAGGGCCGAGAAGGGGATGCGCGCGGGCGGTGGGGGCGGGGGTGTGACACTACGGAAGCGCTGTGAGAATGGTGGACACTTGACTCCCATTGGCTGCCGCGGCGCTGCCCGAGACTCGCTTGGAGCGTTGGGGGTTGGGCGGGGGAGCTGGGTTTAGTGCCAGTGGAGAGCGCGCGCCCCTTCCCTCCCTGCTGCGCCTCCTTCCTGGCTGGTTCCCGGGGCCGGGCGCGCGCGTGCACGTTGCAAAGGGGAACCCGCCCGTGGCCACTGCCCACAGCGCGCGCCCGCGCCTGGCCGTGCACGGTGCAGTGTCAGTGACCCCGCCGCAGCCCGGAGCTGTGGTTTGTTCTCTTTCCACTTTCTGGGTCTCCAGCCGGCTGATCCCCCCCGTTATAAATTTAGCTTAAAAAACAATTCCCACCAATCCAGTTATCAGGACAAGGGTTGAGTGGGAAGGTGCTGTTTAACCAGAGCTTTGCCTGGATACAAAATTTGGTATCTGCATCAATAGCCACAAAAAAGAGGCGTGGAGATTCATATCCTGCAGATGCGGATAACTCATGATATGCAGCGGATATATGCAAATTTGCGGGGTTCACAATTTGTGTCCGCAGCCCTGTCTGCAAAAGTGTGCCACGGATATCTGCATCCACATCTCTGGATGTGGATACCCTGGACAAAAAGCAGTTATCTGCAGATTTGCAGGGTTTTTTACCCACGAAAGCTTATGATGATATACATTTTTTGTTGGTCTCTAAGGTGCCACAGGATTATTTTTGTATTTAAAGTTATAGACTAAAACAGCTATCCTTCTGAGACTGAAAATACAGATCTGCATTGGACTGTTCAACCAGTATTAAAGCATGGAAGGTGGTTTACAATTTCTTAAATATTTTGCCTGGACCCTAATACTTGTTTCACAAAAAGATGTTATTTGCTACAAGATGGTGTCAAGGTAGTGGTGCTTGTTGTGTATAGCCCAAATCCTCCCTTTCACCTTTAGATGAGATGGACCCATTAATAAAGTATGCAGCTCACAAGGTGTCTCCATGAAAAGTTTGATGGGTAGCCGTGTTAGTCTGTATCTTCAAAAACAATGGAGTTTTGTGGCAGCTTTTAGGCTACGTCTACGCTGATGAGTCTTGCGCAAGAACATATGCCTACTTAATGAACTGGCATTTTTGTGCAAGGGGTTTTTGCACAAGAAGGAGCAGTGTAGACTGCTCCTTCTTTGCGCAAAAGCCCCTTGTGAAAAAATGGCAGCTCATTAAGTATGCAAATGAGGCATGGTGATATTCATCACCGTGCCTCATTTGTATATGTTCTTGAGCAAGACTGACCAGTGTAGACATAACCTTAGAGACTAACAGATTTATTAGGGCATAAGCTTTTGTGTATAAAACCTACTTCATCAGATGAAATGGTGTCACCATGTCAGAAGTGAAAGTAACTGTACTATCATGACCTACTCCCTCTTAGAGAGCAACAGGTCTGGGGGAGGAATACAGGCCATTCTCGCTATAAGTCCAAGATATGTTCCAAAAAACTTGGACTTATAGTGAAACGACTTAAAATGGGGAATTTTTTTTCCCATGGCTGACTTCCAGTTGTGCAAATTGGGTTGGTGGTTCCCTCCCCCCCAATTGATTTAAGAGTGGGGAATAGGAGGACTTCTAACGCATAAATTCCTACAAGCATCAATGACTTTAGTGCAGAACAGATGTATATTGGGGCGACTTAATGCAGGGATGCTCTGTACAACAGTACCAGGAAGAAATTTAAATGTGGGATGGAGTGTGGGGAGTTCAGGGCAGAGGGTTGGGATGTGGGAGGTGCAAGAGGCAGGACAGAGGGCTGGGGACATGGGGAGATGCAGGAATCTGGGTTGAGCTGTATAAGGGGCTCAGGGCTCCCCCCCCACACACCGTCCTCTATGACAAGAGCAAGGCCAGGGTTGGGCTGCCACTGCAGGACTGGCTCCCAGTGCTGCTCTCTCCACCCCCCGTGGCTGGGCCAAGCCGTCACAGTAGGAGTGGGGCCAGGCCACTGCAACCTGACAAGGTCAGATGCTGCTCATGGCTGGACAAGGACTGATGTCGCCCACAGCCATGCATGGGCCAAGGCTACTCCCTCCTGGCCAGACGGGCCAATGTCCTCCCCCCAGCAGGAACAGGGCCATGCTGAGCTGCTGGGGCCATATGGGGCTGCCACCAGCAGCATGTATCCCCAGCCGGACCTTCTAAATTGCCTATTTCCCTTCCCTGGCTTCTGATGTTGCAGCAGAGCAAAGAGTCTCAGCTGGTTCTTGCCAGAATGAGGCACCAGGGCACACCCCTTTAGTTTCATCTCTGCTCCATGTGCTACATTGGAGGCCAGTTAGGCAGCATCTCTTAAGGCAGCAGTGTTTTGGGGGCACAGCAGAAACAGAGTAGGGTAAAGAAGGAGCAAGTTGATTGACAACTGCACAGTAGGGATGTTAAGTAGCATTTAATTCAAGAAATTTCCATCAACTGCTTGATTAGTCAATAAGGGGAGGGGCACTTGCTATCCACACTGTGGCTCAGCAGTTTAAATGTAGTAGGAGTCAGGCATTCAGGCACCCCGGCTCCTGCTACATTTAAACTGCAAAGCCATAGCCAGGTTAGCTCTCAAGGGCAGCACAAGCGAGGACTGAGTAATCCCAGCTCATGCCAGCTCCAGGGCCTCTGCCTTTTACAAACATTCTTCCCTACTGTACTTCCGGATCAGAGTTCTTTTGTGCTCAGCTGGGAACAGGGCTGAAGTTTATATTATGTAATCTTTATTCAGAACATTACTGTGAGCAAAACTAAGTGCAGTTTTGTTTTAGGTTACACTATTCAGAAGACTTATGCGCTTTCTTATGTCTATACAGTAAAACTCCATTGATCCGGCATCCAATGCTCCGGCACTCCTGATGGTCCGGCACCATCAGGAACCTGGAAGTGCTCCGGCTGCCGGACAATTGCAGCTGCTCTGCGCCCGGCTTCCCTAATTCAGCCGCTGCTGTAACTGACCAGCAGCTGAATCCGGGAAGCTGGGGGCAGAGCAGCTGGGGTGCTGCCGGGTTGGTCCCGTAGCACTGCCCCTCGGGGCTGCGGGACCAACGCGGCAGCACCCCAGCTGCTCTTGGGGATGCCTGGGGAAGAGCAGCTGGGGTGCTTCTGGGTTGGTCCCGTAGCACCCGCCCCTCGGCACTGAGGGACCAACCCAGCAGCACCCCAGCAGCACCCCAGCTGCTCTGTCCCAGGCGTCCCCGAGAGAAGCTGGGTTGCTGCAGGGTTGGTCTCGCAGTACCGAGGGGCGGCGCTACCGGACCAACCTGGTAGCACCCCAGCTGCTCTGCCCCAGGTGTCCCCGATTCAGCCGCTGCTGAAACTGACCAGCAGCGGCTGAATCAGGGATGCCTGGGGCACAGCTGGACTATTGGAAGGGGGGGGGGCTATGAGGGATCTGGAGTGACATCCCCCCTCACCCCACCCCAGACCCCTCATAGCCCCCCCTTCTGATAGTCTGGCATATTTGATAATCTGGCACCCCTGGGTCCTAAAGGTGCCGGATTATCGGAAGTTTACTGTACTAACTTTGTTGCCACCAGAGGTCAGATTTATCAGTACTGTATGCTTCCATTTTAAGACATTATGGTAATATTGAATTACTTTGTTATTCAATACCTTTTTACTAGAGGGCAGCAGACCCTCACAGTATAGTCACAATAATCTATTAGACACTTCCTTGATTACACTAGCTTTTATATATGATGTAATAACATCCACAAACAAGTTAATTTGTATAAACCACTTCTGAGAATGTATAAGATATATCTGTCTCGGGATTATTAATCAGCCAGAGACTGCTTTCAACCTTAATATGCATAGAGAGTTGGTGACTGGAGTTTCTAGAAAATCAATCTGAATTGGTCTTTTTTGCTTACTCATGAAGAGCTCTGTCTCTCTCAACCCAGCTATAGTTTCAGAATTGAGACCTTAGCATTTATGAAGCCATTCCAAATGCTCAGAATCATGAGTAAGGTCTCAGAATCATGAGATGCGGTTAAAATTCATGAGATGAAAATAATACATTTTAGATTCTTTTTATTTGCCTTCTGATTTGTGAGCCTTTAGGAGACACTTAGCTCATTTTTCCACTCATTTCTCAGTAATCAGGAAAGCTAGAAATTTGCAATGTAAAAAAAAAAAGATAAATACATCTATTAGTCAAAACATGAAGGGGCATATGAATATTTAGCATATCGGGCAGGTAAGTACCTGACAGTGCAAACTATAACAGTGCCTTGTTAATGTTCTTATTTTCAGGTGACACTGTAAATTAAGTAGCATTATCTATACATATAAACAAACTTGTTTGTCTTAGACCTGGTCTACCCTGGATGTTTTGGTGGAACGTAGCCGCATTAGGGCAAATTTCTAAAAAATAAGTCCATACCACCAAGTCATTCCATCGACTTTTAAGGACTGTAAAAGTTGATTTTCAGTATTCCAGCTTTTCACGAGGAGTAACACTAAATTCAACCTTACATGGTTGACTTTACAATAGTGCAGATAAAGCGCTGTGAAAGTCAAAGTTCTAAGCCTCTGGGAGGTGTCCTCCAGTGTCCCATACTGACTGCTCTGGCCAGGACTTTCAGCTCTACTGCTCTCCAGGTGAACAGAAAAAGCCCTGGGAAATTTTGAATTTCATCTCCTGTGTGGCTAGCATGGCAAGCAGACCTCAGAGCAGGCAGCACACCTGAGCAGTACACCTGACCATGAGTTTCCAGGGTCATAGATGATCACCAGCATGGCGCGTACAGGAGATTCTGGACCTCATTCCTGTGTGGGGAGAGGAATCTGTTCTTACAGAACTATGAACCAGCAAAAGAAATGCAGATACCTATTCCAAGATCACAAAGGAGAAAGGACACACCAAGGATACCCAGAAGTTCCATGTGAAAATAAAGGAGTTGAGGCAGTTGTACCAGATGACAAAGAGAGGCAAATGGATGGTCTGAGTTATCGCTTCAAACATGCCACTTCATGGGCAGCTCCATGTACTCTAGAGATGTTAAGTAGCAGTTAATAAGTAGTCAATAAAGGGGTTAGCTCCCAGGGGCAGTGTGAGCTGGGACTGAGCCATCTCAGCTCATGCTGGGTCCCAGACCACTGCGGCTCTGTTTTTTAAATGTAGTAAGAGCCGCCTCACTGCTGGGTCCTGACTTGTGCTGGGTCCCCCGCTGCACCTATGCCTCCCCTGGCCTTGCCCTGCAGAGACAGTGCTGGCGAGAACTGGCTTTTAAACTGGCTTTCCCGACACCAGTGCCTGCTTCTGCCCTTGCTGCCTCTGAATCAGTTGCTGTATCAGAGGCAGCAAGGAGGAGAGAAGCGAGTAGTCGAGTAAGCCTGGACTTATCAGGTAGTCAACTACTTGATTAGTCACATAGGGTATGTCTACACTGCCACCCTAGTTCGAACTAGGGTGGTTAATGTAGGCAATCGAAGTTGCAAATGAAGCCTGGGATTTAAATATCCCGGGCTTCATTTGCATCTTGCCAGGCGGCGCCATTTTTAAATCCCCGTTAGTGTGGACTCCGTGCCCACGGCTACACACGGCACTGAGTAAGTAGTTCGAATTAGGCTTTCTAATTCAAACTACTGGTACACCTCGTTCCACGAAAGCCTAATTCGAACTACCTACTCCGTGCCACGTGTAGCCGCGGGCATGGAGTCCGCACTAACGGGGATTTAAAAATGGCAGCGCCCAGCAAGATGCAAATGAAGCCCGGGATATTTAAATCCCGGGCTTCATTTGCAACTTTGATTGACTACATTAGCCACCCTAGTTCGAACTAGGGTGGCAGTGTAGACATACCCATATATACCTAATATAATCCTGAGAGGGAGAGGGTGACCAGCTTACCCAATTCTGCCCAAGACTCTCCTCTGGCAGCTATGGGCATTAGCATGGAGGACAGGATGGAGGACAGCGTGGATGAGGAGGAGGAGGAGAATAGTCAGCAAGCAAGCAGGGCAACCAGTGTCACCAACTGCCAGGAGCTTTTTATAAGTTTAGAGACAATCCCCTTCTCCCAGCATGTCTTGCAGCCAAGCACTGATCCCAGGGAGACACTTCTGGTGACTTCACATGTTTTATCATGCTGCAAGCGGATTAAGGCAATTGGGTGTAATCTGTGGCAGCCATTCTGCCTACAGAGTGGAAGCTGTCCTTGAAACAGTTTGTTAATGTGTCTGAAGATGGAATGAGAATCCTCCCTGCCCCTCTCCATAAAACTGTCATAGGGGAATTCTTTAATCCTTTTCACAAGGTTTCTGGGGAGGCCTGCCTTATCCTGCCCTCCGTGCCTTATCTTGTCCTCCATACCCTGTCTTTCCATGCCAAGCCAGCAGTAAGCGATCTGCTGTCATTGAAAGCACAAAGCATTGCAGTGTAAGGTCCAGGTTTCTGGCTACATTCAGTCAACATCTGCTCCTGATCACTCTGTGCAATTCAGAGAAGACTGATATCTTGCATGGCTACCTGCATGAAACAGAGGAAGCTATTAGACGACGTCTCTGCAGTAAGCCTTCATTTGTTTATCGCCAGTGAAACATGGCTTGAGCCCCTGCCGTGAGCTGCCCTGCTGGCACATCTGGCCCTGTGTTCTCTCCACACCGTGCTCCTTCAGGAAGGGAAACTTGCACTTATCCAGCAAACAGGGTTGCCAAACACCTGGGCACCATGTGAACCGCTTAGACCTCCTTCCCCGCATGCAGGCTTGAGCCCTGGCCTGTCCCTTATCATGCCTGCCTGTACCGGGTTGCCTTACCACAGGTCTCTCCCTGACCTGGCACCCCAGGGCTTTGGGCCCTGCTCTGCAGGCCCCGAGGCTGAATCACTGTCCTGTAGGTCCAGAAGCCTAATCACAGTTCTGCAGGCCCTGAGGCCAAATCACTGTTGCTCAACTCCAAGTCTGGGAGCTATGCAGCAAGTCTGGGAGCTATGCAGCAAGTTGGGGGGGGAGGGGAGGGCGGGGAGGGCCCTCCCTTTCCCTCTCCCTCTTCTCTGGGCCCCAACCCAGAGCCTTATCACTGATGAGCGGGTCCCACCACTGGCTCGGCAGGGAGCTCTCCCCGAAATGCACCGAGCCCACTGGGCAACTTCCCATGCCCTGCCCTGACCTGCTGCCTACCCTGTCCCCCTGGCTACTGCGGACCCTACCATCATGTGCAGGTCCCGTGTCAGTGGCTAGGTTGGTTGGTACTATGGCAATTGCGTATGTGGTGACGGCGGTGAGATTAGCTGTAAGTCGTGGCCAGCGAGGTGGTAGAGATCATCTCAAGGGCTGTGTTGGCGGCTCTGGTGCTCTGTCTGGAGCTCCTTCCCCTCCCGCGGTCAGCCCCAACTGAGCTGCGCTGCAGGCTTTTATACCCGGGCTGCACTGGGAGCATGCCCAGCAGAGACATAGGGGAGGGGTGTATTCCACCCCATAGGTATGCTCTACTTCCCCTTGTCCAGTGTGGGGCTGGCATGCCCCATCACACAGCCACAAAACTGAGTCCAGCTGCTCCCCTAAGAACTCTGTGGTGTACTGGCTGTATAGTTGCGGCTTTAAAGCATAACTGTGGCAATAACTGTACATAACACATCCCTCTTGTCTTTAGACAGACCTTCCTGTTATGCTAACAGATTAGGTTTTACACTCGACAATGTATCTCCTGTAAAGTCTGCCCTTCACTTTTCATTACAGCAAGTACAGCAGTGAGTGTGTTGAACACTACCTTAGCTGTCTGGCTAGCACAAATCCAGAGGCAAAAACAGAGTAGAGGTGACATAAAGAGCAAATGCAATCCACCCACTTGGACAGGGAGCACTTACGCGAGTGAAGGAATATGCTGCTGCTGGAGATGCCAGCAGAGTGTGAGGACAGGAGAAAGTGCAGGGAGCTGGAAGTGAAAAACCAGGAGAGAGCTTTGATGACCATGGCAGATGTGCTGAAGCACATGTTGGCCTTCCAGGACAGCCACATGCACGGGCACTCCCTCCAGCCCCTGCGGAACCACATTCCCTCCTCACTGAGTTCCATAGCCTCTTCTCCCAGGGACCTAGAACATGGAGAGGGAAGGGGCAGGAGAGGGTGTCAAGGGCAGCCTCACACTCAACCCCCAAGGGTGCGTACCAAAGCAAAAGGCTCTTCTACACACAACTGTGATCACCGTACCGCCCCGCCCCCTGAAGCTGGCCAATCATAAAGCTATCTTTCACAGTCTCTCTGATTCACAGGGTCTCTTGTTGTGCTCTTCTTATTTCCCTGGGGCCTGGCTGCTCATAATTACTGTCTAGGCACTGTGCCTCAACTCCCTCTCCCTCCCAGCCAAATAACTTTCCCCCTTATTCTCACAAATATTATGGAGCACACAGCAAGCTGCCACAACAGTGGGAATGTTACTTGTGCTGAGGTCTAACCTATTTGTGGAACCTTCCCTTTAAACTCCCCAAAGCACATTCTAGCACCATTCTGCATTTGCTCAGCCTGTAGTTGAACAGCTCCTTAATGTGATCTAGGTTGCCTGTGTACACTGGAGCAAGGGGTAGGCTGAGTCCTCAAGGATCACTATAGGCATGTTAATGCCTCTGAAGGTAATTTTTTGGGTCTGGGAAGAAAGTTTCAGCTTTCAGCTTGCTGATGAGGCAGGAGTTCCTAAAGAGGCACACATCAGTCATCTTTCCCAACCATCCTATGTCGATGTCGGTGAAACGGCCCGTGGATCCACCACTGCCTGCAGCACCATAGAGAAGTACCCCTAGCAGTTTATGTATTCTTTGGCAAGGGGGTCAGGTGCCAAGATAGTCTTGCAGCATCTTAGTCCCTATCTGTTTTTTTAAGATAGGGAAGTGTGTTCTGTCTACTACTCCACCACAGTTAGGGAACCCCAGCACAGCAAAGCCCTCCACTATACACTCCACATCCAGAGTCACTGCCCTTCACAGCAGAAGGGTATTGATTGCCTTGGCTACTTGAATCACAACAGCCCCCACTGTTGATTTCCCCACTCCTAATTGATTCCCAACTGACTGGTAACTGTCTGAGAGTGCAAGCTTTCACAGGGCAATTGCCACTCACTTCTCTACTGTCAGAGAGGGTCTCATTCTGGTGTTCTTGCACTTAGGGTAGGGGAAACAATTCATAAACTTCAATGAAAGTGGCCTTACGCATGTGAAAGTTTTGCATCCACTGTTGAGTGTCCCACAGGTCTGTGCTTGTCTCTCAGCACCAGAACCAGTGTTCCACTGTGTCCAGAGGATTGAATGCCACCAGCATTCACCAGTTGTTCAACCTGAGTGCTTCACAGAAGAGTGTGTTCATGGCCTCCCAAGATTCCTCCTCATTCTGACAGACCTTGGGTATGCTCTGGATATACTCCAGCATAAGGCTCACTATGGTTAATATGGCTGCCATAATGCTTTGATGCTCAACAGGATCCACAATGGGTCCTATGCTTACACTGCTATGGTGTCTTCATGGATAACCAGGGTGAAAAAGGGTGTGAAAAGACTGTTTTCTGTTGCTTTTGAGCAGGGGGGGGGGGGTGGCGGGAGGGAATGAAATGAGAGCATTATGGGACACTAATGATGTACCCAAAACTGCTTGCTGCACAGTTTCGGTCCTAGCGTGCACATAGCTCAGAATTCAAAGGGGTCAAGGAATTGTAGGATAGCTACTCACACTTCATCACTCTCGAAGTTCACAGTAGCCACCCTGTTGGGGACACGCTACTTTGAACTGCGTTGAAGTCTTGCAAACAGTGGGGATATGCACCTTTGCCATTACAAAATCAGTTCCTAAAAATCAACCTTAATGTATGTGATTTGACCTTATCTCTTGGTGCAGACAAGGCCTTACTTGCAGGAACAAGAACTAGAACTGAGTGGACTTGTAGGCTCTGAGGTTATACATTGTTTTGTTTTGGAGTGCAGTTATATAACAAAATTCTACATTTGTAAGTTGTATTTTTACAACGAAGAGATTGCACTACAGTATTTGTATGAGATTAACTGAAAAAATACTACTACTTTTATCTATTTACAGTGCAAATATTTGTAATAAAAAAGTTACAATATAAAGCAAGCAATGTACATTATCTATTCTGTGTTGTAATTGAAATCAATACATTTGAAAATATAGTACAATATCCAAAAATAGTCATAATAAATTTAAACTAATATTCTATTATTGTTTAACAGTGCAATTCAAACTGTAATTAATCAAGTTAATTTATTGGAGTTAATTGCGTGAGTTAACAGTGATTAATTTTCAGCCCTAGTAATAACCCTGTAGTGTTTTAGATGTCTGGACTACAGGTGTAAAATGTGTCCATGGACATTCAGTGTTATGTCCCTTTATTGTCTACACGTTGTTATTGTTGGATGTTATAAGGACAAGTTTAGAATGTCTAAGTTTGGTATAAAAAAATTAAAAAAACAACAAGTGGTCCTGTAGCACTTTAGAGACTAACAAAACATTTATATACTATCATGAGCTTTCATGGGTACAACCCACTTCTTCAGATGAGTGGAGCAAGAGACATTCTTCCCTAACAGTAAATACATGAAATGTCCTACACAAAAACTAAAAAAAAAAAAAAGCATCAGAAAAGCTATGTCTTCTGGATGGGCCAAACTCTGAGGTTCTTGCTCTGTTTTACTCAAGTTTTATACCCTAGCCTTACACGCTGTTGCAAGGGGAATTTGCCTGAATAATGACTGAGTTAAAAATTGGGTAAGGACTCATGATCCAGTCACGGGGAGAAGGGCAAATGGAGCTTTGGAGCCAAGGCTTTGTCTACGTTGCTGGCTTTGCCAGCAGAGCCTATGCAAATGAAGCGCAGATTAGCATTTTGCTGTACTTCATTTGCATAATGTATTCAAGCCATTTTTGTACAAGGGTTTTTTGCGCAAAAACAAGCCGTATGGACGGGGGGGGGTTGCACAAAAAAAACAATTCTTTTTTGCACAAAGACCTCTGGGAGTGGCATAAGGATCTTGCGCAAAACAGGGTTTTTACGCAACTCCACTCCCCCATCCACACTGCTGGTTTTTGTGCATAAAACACTTGTGCAAAAATGGCTTGAATAAATTATGCAAATGAAGCACTGCAAAATGATAATCCACACTTCATTTGCATAGGCTTTTTCTGTTTTGTTTTGTTCTACAATGTTTTGCTCAGCAACCCAGTACCGGCACCTGGCACTGGATACTTTTATTATATATGTAATATAATTAACCTAGTCTTATTGTGAAAACAGTATGTCACTGGCAATTCATCTTTGGTAACCCATAGAAGGGTCTACTGGAGCCAGCTTCATATGGGATTTCTGCATATGTGGAGACAACAGTATTACTTTCACTAATATGGAAGCCTGTCTATCTCCAAATTTTGTGTTACTTCAGCACCAAATTAAGACAACACTGACAATTAAACAGCCTTCGTAAGGAGTCAAAACTGCTCATTATTAAGGGCTACTTTTGAAAAGGGCTACGTTATTCCTCGTGAAATGAGGAGTACTGCCGTTGAAAGAAAAGCCACGTTCTTTTGATGTAATTTCGAACGAACGCAGCTGTAGTCTAGATGCAGGTGAAGTTTTTTTTTTAAAAAAAGGCTACTTTTTTTTAAAAAAACCATGCAGTCTAGACACAGCCACGGATACAATTTATTTATGGTATTTCTAATAACTCACAAGCAAGAAACAAAAATTCACAGCCCTGCCATCTGTCCATGACTTATGCTATAAACATCCCTAACTAAATCTTAGCTGAGGGCCCTGGGAAAACTGCTGCTCTGAGAGAAGCTTGGGGGGAATTGCTGCTATTTTGAACTCCCCTGAGGGCTGCTCTGGGAGGCCCCGGTGGGCTGCTACTCTGGAAAGGAGGCTCTGTTGAATGGGCACTAGTTGCCGGGGGCTGCCAAGCAACATCTGTTTTATCCGGTCTTGGGGCTGCAGCCATGTCACTACTCCAGCCACCTGTAGGACTGCTGCGCAGTCAGTGCCTGGGGCAGCTGCACCAACTGCTGCTTAGGTGGTCCCCCACCCTCCATGATAATCATGGAGCCCTTACTCATCACACGCTATCCTAATGGTTTTCCAAGGCCAAAAATACCTGTATGGTGGGAGCTTTCAAACTACAGTTGAAGAAGGTCTATGATGTATTTTTCTTCAAAAAGGTAAGAGATCCAGTACATATAGTTAGACAAGCTCACTATTATTCATATTATACATTTTCCACATATTTACTACATCTAGAAGACTGTGTAAAAACACATTACAGATGGATTTTTATTATCAGGTAGTTCTGTACCCAAAGTTACACTGTCATGTTTTCATATACCCAATAAGGCTCATTTCATAACAAAATTAATCAACATATGTCAATCTTTATCATACAATAATTAAGATATTTTGAAAACTTAGTTACCTCGTTTTTAAAATGGATTTTTTCAGATGCTCTGTTCTCTTAAAAAAAAAAAAGGTTATAGAATCACTTCTCTGTTCAAACTATTTTGAACTCCATGTTTTGTGAGTAGTGTCATTTTGAGTGTAGTATGCACTGATCCACACTTACTTTTCTTTCTGGGAAAACCAAACAGACTTGCATAAGTTCCATATCTCGTTCTATTGACAGGTTAACATGCTCCCTTACTTTGCTGTTGAAGTTGTTGAGCATGTCTCAGTAAATAAATGTTACAACATAGCTTTTGTTAGTAGTAGCTGAAAACATATCAGAATATGGCAGACTTGGAAAGCGGTCTGTAAAGCTGGAGACATTTTCCACACTATAGGACTTCAGTAAAGAATACCTGTTGAAAAGAGATGTATCCAAGACAGAAATATACAAAAACATTTGCCTGTCTTTCTGTATCATTTTCAGTTTGTCTCTCATTTCATTGTCACCGCTATTGTAGATTGTTAAATTTTGTTCTAGAAATTGGCCCTTAATTTCACTGTTTATTCGGAGTTTTCGCAATCCCAAAATGGCCAGATATTCTGTTGGTAGAGGAGTGGTGCCACAGAGTGAAAGCTTCAGGTAGTGCACCACTGTGAAGTTCAACAGCATTCCAAGCAGAGACGTATCTGTGAACCAAACTATTAGGTCACTGTGGTAGCTGGCTCTATGTATTGTATAAGGTAAGATGGTTTTGCAACTGCACATGAGGTTTGCCAAGCTGTAGTCACAGTCATGGATCTCAGCAGAACAGCTGCAGTTGCGAATTGTGTTTTCCTTGGTGAAAATCAGGGTGTTGTTCTTCTGACCTCTCACAGAACTGTTAAGACAGAAACCAAGAAAGCCGAAACCAAGAAAGCCGACCAAAAGGAAATAGTGCTTATGGCAGGATACTGGCACCATGTTTCCGAGCACCTTGTCTTCTTTTACTCAATGATTCTTATCACTTGCCATTACCTAATGAGAGTAAGAATAGTTTTATTATACCAGGGTCCACTTAATTGTTAATATTTTCTCCCACTTGTCGTCTGATTTGTGTATTCAGGGCTATACTGCAACTTTACAGTCTACCCTAAGTTAGGGAACAAGGTGGGTGAAGTAATATCTTTTTACTGGACCAATGTCTATTGGTGAGAGGGACAGGCTTTACAGCCACACAGAGAGCGTCATCAGGTCAGGGGAGACGCATAAACTGCACTGATTCCAGTGCAGGCCAAAGAACAAACTCTGATTCAATTGGAATTTCTTACCTACTGTGCCCTTCCACTGGGGGAAGAATAAATTGCTTCAGCCACTTATATAGAACAGCTTGCTTCCCTCTGTGTACTTGGCCAGCTACTCTGGCTGACAAGGGTGAGGGCAAAGACTGGACTCCCCCTATTACTTGCTCCTATCAGTCTCCCTCTTCACCCAGTGCTCTTGCTTGCTGCCAGGTATATTTAATGCCCCTGCCCTCCACTGTAGCTGCTCTAGCATTCTGATCAGGGAAGTACAAGAGGAGATGAATGTGAAAGGGAGGGCAGAGAAAGACTTTAAATCCTGCAGCAAGATTCAGGGGGACAATACACTATTAAGAATAGCAGTGCAGATCAGGAAGGTGAGAGCCATGTAAAGTATATACCCTATGGTTCTGGTGTGCCTCACTGTCTCCATTGCTTTTTATACCTATGTTAAGAAGGGCATGGAGTGCCTGTACTGTGTAGAAATCGGATTCAGACAGCACTCTACTACCAGGATGATGTGATTTCCTCCCACCCTAACCCACCCCACACACTTTTTCTTCTGAGTAAAACTAGAACCATGAACATAAGCATGGCCATACTGGGTCAGACCAAAGGTCCATCTATCCCAGTACCCTATGTGCCGGCAGTGGCCACCACCAGATGCCCCAAAAGGAGGGACCACAACAGGTAATCCTTACATGATCTGTCCCCTGTCACCCACCTCCACAGAAACAGAGGCTAGGGACACCATTCCTACCCATCCTGGCTAATAGCCATGGATGGACCTAACCTCCAGGAATCTATTTAGCTCTTTTGAACCCTGTTAAAGTTCTAGCCTTCACCACATCCTCTGGCAAGGAGTTCCAGAGGTTGACGGTGCGCTGAGTGAAGAAAAACTTCCTTTTGTTTGTTTCAAACCTGCCGCCTATTAATTTCATTTGGTGACCCTAGTTCTTATATTGTGGGAATAAGTAAATCACTTTTCTTTATTCACCTTTTCCACACCAGTCATGGTTTTATAGACCTCTATCATCTCCCCGCTTAGTCTCCTCTCTTCTAAGCTGAAAGTCCAAGTCTTTTTAATCTCTTTTCATATGGGACCCATCCCAAACCCCTAATCATTTTTGTTGCCCTTTTCTGAATGAAGATTTTATTAACACAAAACACTCATTCATTTCATAAGCATAATTATTCTTCAGACTAACAGTCATTCACTGTCCAAAATGAAGAGCTTGCAATTTTGTACCGTGAGTAAAACACAAGAACACAATAATCAACTCCTCTGATCTGCTAACTGGCTAGTCCCATCACTCTTTATACTTGGTCTTAGATACTTATGCACTTTTACCAATGTATTTGTTTTTTCAGCAGCTAATCTATTGCATGGTTTATATTTATTCAGTCAAAATATGCTAAACACACACTTGGTTGGCACTAGGCTGTAGTGGCCACGAGGGTGTAGGATTTTTTTTTAAAAAAAAGATAATTCTGAATTCAACTAATTTTACTTACATAATTTTTCATAGTTATGATCAACCAAGTGTGAAAATTTATTTCCTGAAAATAAATGTTGAGCAGAAGATGAACGGAGATTGCTGTTGAATGAACCTCAAGCTGAAGAGTTGTTAAAGAGCCTGATTCAGATACTTAAATGATCATGACATCTATGTTTTCTTAACACCATGAAAAATGTTTCACTTTAAGTATAATTTAGTTAAAGTTCTGCTCTTCTATTTCAATAGTGTTTCAGCTGCACCTTTAATCTAAAAGAACTTGAAAAACTGACTTTCTGCACCTTTTGAGATGGGTGTGAATCCTGTCTTACTACTTACCAAGGTTTATATTTTGTTTCAGAACAATTATCTTTTTTCATCACTTCAGAGCATACTATAACTTGTTTCCTACATTCCCTTCAAATTTAAACAGGTAGAACCAGATAAGTTTATAATGATGTTTGATAATCAGTAACACTAAGTATATGTTTGCAGTATTTATCTGCAGCTTTCACATTTATTGTGTTAAAACCACACAGTAAACTCAACACTGAAGACACAAGACA
This sequence comes from Pelodiscus sinensis, assembly GCF_052426305.1. Taxonomy (NCBI): domain Eukaryota; kingdom Metazoa; phylum Chordata; order Testudines; family Trionychidae; genus Pelodiscus; species Pelodiscus sinensis. The sequence goes on from NC_143052.1 coordinate 187,897,788, forward strand.
GAAAAATAAGATGAGCTCATTAGCATTATTTGGAATCTTGGTTTGCTGGCCTTCCAGAAACTTCCTCGTTGTATTAAACCAAACCTCCCCCGCTTCTGTAATAGTTCACATTTTAGCTCTCTCTCCTGTGTCCAAAGTCAGGTGATTCCACTCCTTAGTTATGACCCTCTGTGCAGTTGCCATTGACTTTATCCATTCTCTTTCTCCTCCTAGTTTCTATTCAGTTCTATAATTGTATTACTTTCTTGTAATTAGCATAACAAAGTTCTTTGTTTTATCATTTTCCTTTTAACTTTTTAGGGTCAGAATCAATGGTATATTCTTCCTCCTTTACACTACTCAGCAAAGCAAAGCAGCTTAATAAAATTCATGTGTGTACAGACAATGTGGTAGATTCTCCATTCTGCTCAAACTCACCTTGGATACAGTAGATGGGGGATACCTTGATCTTCAGCCACCTAGCCCCATGCACAATGGTACCAGATCCTGAATGGAGCCTTTGATACCGTAGTATAAATAAATAATAAATGCTACAGTACTAATACTAACTACTAGTACTACTAAATAATATCCTGCCTCAAGATGAGAGAGAAGATACACAGGTGGGGATATATTTTTATTTAGGTCTAATTAAGTTGAAATCTTTCACAGCAGGCGAAATTAGGATGAAATTTTGCACAAGTGTGCAGTTCCCACTGATGCCACCAAGAATCTTACATGAATCAGAGGGAAGAATTAAGTCCTTAGAATGTCCAGATGTTCTTTCAGCTCTAGAATACACGTTCAGTGCATTTAAAAGCCAAGAACAAGAAACTAATAGTAATAATTTATAATTTATAATTAATGAATATTCACAGGATACTAATCTAATCCTGATTTCATTAAAGAATAGAGCCTTTTAATAGACAAACATTTGTGTAGCCCCCTATTAGCAGAATACTTTAAAATGCGTTTAGTCGATTGTTAGATTACTCTTGTGTTAGCAGTCTGTGATTGATCTTTAAAGGATAGATCTCTGCTAACCTAACCTGTTTTGAATCTTGATATTCTGAGTTCATTCTCTTTCCTGACAACCCAACAAAGAGTACTGCTGTTCTAGGATATATTGAAAATTACTATTATAAGCATCATTGCATTTTGATAGACTGGCTTCATTGTCCTCTCAATTGCATTCCAAATTTATAGCTTACAAAAGATGTACATTTCAGCTCATTTATTTCTTTGCAGTTTGATCACACACCAATATATTCATGGAAATCATGGTGGCTGGCCCCAGGGTTTACACGTCCATGAAAAGAGGAAGATGAATCTTCTAGATTAAATTTAAATAAGCTCATTACAAGGTGATTTAATTTCATACTCACCATTAGAAAAACATGTTTCGCTTGTATTCAGGATACAGGCAGCTTCTTGTTGAAATTAAATATTTAATCCAAATTCCACTGCGTTATCTCTGACAGCATTCCAGAAATGCCACCTGAACATTTCGTTAATGTTAAACTTCAAAGGTCAAGTTTAACCATGCTGTAACTCCCCTGATATTATACAGTTACACAAGCAATGAAGCTGGCCTCAAACATCTAAGGATCCAATCATGCATTACAAAGAGAGTTCTACTTCCATAGCTTCACATTTTGTTTATTTTTACTTGGTTTAAAGCTATGATAAAATCAGAACATTTACAGCATGGCTATTGTGTCATAAATGCACGATATTCTATTCACACATTGCCAAGAACAATCTGGATTGATCTGTTTTAAAGATAGTATTTTGCAAGCAAAATTCATAGATAAGGATAGCAATATGAGTTTAATTTATATTAATTGAAGTACTATTTGAGCCTGCGGCTAAGCCATTTCTCCTGAATCACAAACTCCAACTGAAGTGCCAGTGTGAACAGTGCTTTATCATCAGGAGCACTCTACTGCTGATAAAGTGAACAACGTTCATTGGGGGGGTGGAAGTATTTTGTTGGCAAAAGAGCTGACAAATGGAGGCTACACTGTCCAACTTCTAGCGACACGGCTGTGTCTTGCCCTCTCTGCTGCCTCTGCCATGCTAAAAGCTGTCTAGCATAGATGAAGCTTAAGTAAAGGGCTGCATCTACACTACCACCTTTGCCTATAAAACTTACGTTGCTCAGAGATGTGAATATTTCACCCCCTGAGCAACAGAAGTTACACCGCCATAAGCGCCAGCATGCAGTCAAAACAACGAGGAGTCTTGTGGTACCTTAAAGACAGAGGGTATGTCTACACTACCCCGCTAGTTCGAACTAGCGGGGTAATGTAGGCATACCGCACTTGCAAATGAAGCCCGGGATTTGAATTTCCCGGGCTTCATTTGCATAAACCGGGCACCGCCATTTTTAAATCCCGGCTGGTTCAAACCCCGTGCAGGGCGGCTACACGCGGCACGAACTAGGTAGTTCGAACTAGGCTTCCTAGTTCGAACTACCATTACTCCTCGTGGAATGAGGAGTAACGGTAGTTCAAACTAGGAAGCCTATTCGAACTACCTAGTTCGTGCCACGTGTAGCCACGCAGCACGGGGTTCGAACCAGCCGGGATTTTAAAATGGCGGCGCCCGACTTATGCAAATGAAGCCCGGGAAATTCAAATCCCGGGCTTCATTTGCAAGTGCGGTATGCCTACATTACCCCGCTAGTTCGAACTAGCGGGGTAGTGTAGACATACCCTGACAGATTTATTTGGGCATAAGCTTTCATGTGTAAAAAACACATTGTCAGATTAACCTAGCCATGCTCCAAGCGTTGTTAGCTATTCCCTCATGGAGGTGGTTTACATAGAGTGCTGTGCTGTGGCCACACTTTCAGTTTAAAGCAGCAGCGCTTTAAACTTTTAAGTGTAGACAAAGCCTAAGAGTTTTCCTGCAAAGCAGTAAGACTTTGAGATTGAAATAGTTTTCTGCAATTCCATGTCAGATGTACCTTCAGGCTAGTGGTAGAATTTTAAAAGGGGTTAGTTCTGAATGTCCCTTTCCGAAACTTCATGGCTTTTAAAAACTCTCTAAAAATTAATCCAAACTAAAAAGTCTACATTGGCACTTAATAGCTCTGTAACTTTCTGGCTCAAGGGTATTAAAAACACCCTCTCCCTGAGTGCAGGAAATTACAGTGCTGTACAGCACCTGTGTGAACTAGGTTATTGTGCTGGGATCCCAGCGTGGACAGACACTTCCCTTGCCTGCTTGTCCGAGGGACAAGGGTGGTGGGGGTGGGAAGCATGGCCCCCTAAGCACCTTGGGGCCCCTGTGGGGCAGGGCCCGCTGTGCAGGTCACACATGGCCTTGCTCCTGGGACATCACCTGTGGCCCGAGGACTGTTGCTTGCAGCTCACAGAAGAGGGCACGGCCTCAGGAACAGTGTCTGTATGGATGACTGATCACTTCTCCCTCTATTCTCCACAGCTGGACCAGCTATTGTTGAGGAGTGATCACCGCCAGCCGAGGCAGTCACCTGACTCCAGGAGAGCCACAAGCGCTAGAAGGTCCACAAGGACCTGATGAGCCAGCATGTGGTCATCCTCCAGGACATGCAACAGGCCCTGGCCCAGAAGGTGCAGGAGGACGCTCAGTGGTGGACTCAAATGTGGGCTTAGCTGGTGCAGCAGGGCAAAACATGTGTGCCATGAGATGGCACATCCGGCTCCTGTCCCTGCTCTTGCCCTCTCTGCTGCCTCTGCCAAGCCTATGCCCCCTTCCCCTGCCATGCCTGACCCTGCTCCATCCCCCCACTTGTCTGCCCCATTGTCCCAGGCCTCACCCATCCCCGAGGTCGCTGAGGTCCCTGGACCCAAGGCACTTCCAGCCACACCACGCGCTATCCCAGCCCTGAGCCCAGCTCCTCACCTGCCCCTATCCAGGGTCTGAGCCTCCTCAGTTATTTTTATTGTGAAAAACATACAAAGTTCTTGGTTTTCAACACTAAACTGGTGTTTTTATTGACTCTACAAGGAAGGGGGGGGGGAGGGAGAGGCTGTGGTGGGAAAGGCATAGGAGGGCAAGGCATAGACCTCTAGGGGGAGGCCCTGGGAACAGTTAATGGGGTCCTTAAGAAAAAAAACTCTCCCTCAAGGTGAATGTGCACCCCCACCTGATGGGCCTGACAGATGGCAGCTGTGCGTGGCTGATCCAAGGCCATTCCCTACCAGCCAGCCTCTGCCCCCCCACCCAGGTAGGAAGGCCTCCTTCTTCCTCTCCACAATGTTGTGGAGAATACAACAGGCCAAGATCACCTTGGGAATGTTGTGCTTCCCCACATTGAGGTGAGTCAGGAGGCACCTGAACCGCGCCTTCAGGCACCTAAAGGCGCATTACACCTGGATATGGGCCCTGCTTGGTTGGGCATTGAATTGGTCCCTGCTGGGGTGCAGGTGGCTGGTGTACATCTTCACCAGCCACAACATGAGGGGGTAGGTCGTGTCCCCCACAATGCACAGTGGCATCTGCATGTCCTCAACCCGACAGTCACTGTGGGGGAAGAATGTGCCAGCCTCCAGCTTCTGGTAGAGGCTGGAATTCCTGAAAATGCAGGAGTTGTGTGTACTGCCCGACCACCCAACAAAAATGTCCGTGAACTGTCCATGGTTGTTAACCAGGGCCTGCAGTACCATCGAGAAATAGCTCTTCCTGTCAGTGTACGGGGCAGCTTAATGATGTGGTGCGCGGATTGGGATGTGGGTTTCATCAATGGCTCTCCCACAGTTCAGGAACCCCAGGGTGGCAAATCCTGTGACGATTACGTCCAGGTCTCCCAGGCAGATGATCCTGCTCAGCAGGATGGAGTTGATTCGCTTCACAGCCTGCACACAAAACAGAGATGAGAGGGAGTACCTGGGCCCTTGGGAGATGCCCAATACCCCTCTCTTCCCCTCAAACACAGGGACTTCAGCCCAACAGTGCCTTACCTCCATGAGGAGGGCCCAGATGTGGACTTTCCCACACTGAACTGGTTGCCCACCGACTGGCAGTTGTCTGGGCTGGTGATCTTCCATATGGCGATGGCAACCTACTTCTCCAGAGGGATGGTGGGTCGTATCTGGGTGTCCTGTTGTCGGAGGGCAGGGGCGAGCCAGGCACACAGCTCCATGAAGGTCACCTTCCTCATACGGAAGTTATGGAATCACTGCTGGTCATCCCACTGCTCCATGACCAGTTGTAACTGGTGTCCAGCCTCCGAAAACATCTCTCTACAGTGGGGTGCAGTTGGAAGGGCCTTACTCCCACACGCAGGGAGAGGGTCTCAATGATGAGCTCCGTGTCGAGCTCGTGCAGGGGCATGAAGGCAGCCTGCACAATCCGTTACAGAGACTGCAGCATGGCAATGTGGGGCCATCACATGCCCAGAGGCAGCTCCAGCTCCATGGCAAGGAGTATGCTATGGAGTCCAAAAGCTGGGCAACCAGGGCACACATTGCAAATGCTTTGCTGTCCCTCGGGGAGGTTGGCAAGCACACAGCAGAAGCTGAGAAACGGCTGTCCAGGGGGATCCCTTTAAGCATGCATCTCAGCTAGCCTTATGCAACAGCACCCGGATACAACTGCTGACTTAATGCCCTACCTGAACTGGTTCTGGGTAGCCTTAAATGTGAGATATCCACACTGAATGGAAGCTGTTATCTTTCGAAAAAGCACATTGCTTTTTTTGTTGAGCTTTTTGTATCTAGATGCTCTCTTTTGAAATAAGATTTTCCAGAAGATCTCTTCCAAAAAAGCTTATTCCGAAAGAAGCTTGCAGTCTAGACATAGCCTAAGTCCTTTTCTGGTTTTTCCCTTATGTTTCTGATGTCTCTTTCAGCATCTCTTTCAATAAGTTCCCTTTCTTCCTTCTCTTGCTGTCTGTAGGGAGACTCAGGACTCTTCCCAATTCTCACCCTGTCTCTGGTCAATTTCATTAGTGAGCATCATCATCTCTAGGATAATTACTTGCAAAACTCTTTCTGACCAGCCTCTTTCCTATTCAGTCTAATTTCTGCTCTTTCCCCATACTATGTCACCAGCTGAAATTTAACACAACCAAAATAAAACTCCTTATGGATCCTCCTAAATCTTTTCAATCAATGCTGACAGCACCACCATCTTTCCCATCAGTCAAACCCGTGATTTGGGGTACTTTTGACTCCTCCCTCTCCCAGGTTACATATATCCAGGCCATATCCAAATCCATTTCTTCCTCCTCAACATCTGTTCTTTTCCTTTCATCCCCAAGTCTTCTTTTCACAGCCAAATCTTTTATTCATGCCCTCATTATAAGTGCACTTTGGCTACTTCAGTATCCTCTTGTTTAGGCTCTTAACCATCCTCATTGTCCTTTTCCCACAGCACAATGTGTCCCTGCTGTTCTGGGATCCTGCACAAGAAAATCATGGTAGGCAGGCAAATATTAGAGTAGTCTCTAGAACTGATCTAATGTATGTCTCCAGTGTCCAGGAGGAACAGAATTGGGAATGGGATTAATGTCTTCTGCCCCTGTCTCTGAACTAGAATTTATCCATAGATAAATAAGATCTTATTTTGGTCAAGCTACCCAACTCTTGGTATTCTTAACCCTTTTCCCATATGTTATGAAGTATACATTCTTCAAGAATTCAGGTGTTTTTTTTTTCTGAAAACAGGCAGTTTTCTATGTATAGGGTCCTGTCTAGAGACAGAACTAAGTATTATTGCTACATCCTACTGTTAGATCCTTGTGATCACATTATGGCAGATCCTGCCAATGGACTTGTGAAAGAAAGTCAACAGTGGGATAGGGATATAGAAGTTTTCCACCCCTATTTTACCTCTATCCAAACCTATGTTGAGAGTGCTCTGCAAACACTTTGTAACAAGAGTGAACGAGATGTGGACTGGGCATGTTTATCTGCATAAAGCTTCTGCCCTGGTAATGGGAACAACTTACGGGCTTTACAGAGATTATTCTTAACAGGAATTCCTGCTTGAACTAATGGTGTGGGGGTACAGAGAGGCCTGCTTAAAGGCTACATCATTAACTCTGATTGTACAGTGTATGCATTAACACTGTGCGCAGCACTGGAAGAACACAGGTACATACGGTAAGAAGGTTTTCACAATGTGGGGGCCTGTTTCTGCAGCTATAGAATTTAATGGAAGTATCTGCATATCTGCTTGGGGTAAGGCTATCCTGCTGTACAGTGACTAAATGAGACATAGGTTATCCCAACCATTTATTTATTGATTGATTCTTATTATTTTTCTGCATTATAATAGTGTCCGGAGAGGCCTTAACCAAATAGAGATCTATTAGATCACGGTGCAAATGCATGGCAAGAGACTGTCCCTCTGCCAGATGAGCTTATAGTCTAAAATGGACAAGACAGACAAAGTGGGAGAGGGGTCCAAGTAAGTACATCATTTGCACTAGGTGTTGGAGGCAGGATTTTAGCTTTTGTGAACGTAAAAGCCATTTCCTATCTTCCAAATATGCCACTCCACATTGCTTCCATATACCCAAAGATTTGAATCCTAGTTGCTATTTTTATTCTTCATTTAATTTTTTTCTCCATGACAGTAGGGAGTTGATCTGAGGTTCTCCTCCCATTCCTAAGGGGACCCATATTATGAGATGGGATTATGACGGGTGTGACATAGAAAGAATATTTGCTAAGGTTTTGGTGAGAACTATGGATCAGATCTTGAGTTAAAATCAGCATAGGTTCAATGGAGCTGTGCTAATTTACACCAGCCTAGGATTGGCACCACTATAACATAAATGTATCCATCTTTTGTGTATACGAAAGATCATCCATAGTATTGCAACTATATAATTTTTAAAATTTCATTTCCTTGGTGTTGCATTATACAGTAGACTTCTGATAATCCGGCACCTTTAGGACCTAGGTGGTGCTGGATTATCGGATATGCCGGAGCATTAGGAGGTACTGCATACTCCCAACCCAATCACCTTCCCCCCTTTCTCCCCCCCCCCCCCCCCGCAACCTTATGCTTGGGTCCTGGAGCCACAGGTACAGATGCGTGTCTCCCTCCAGGAACTGGGGCACATGCGCTGAGCGGCTGGCTTTTCAATGAGTTGGCCGGGACGCCGTGAGTAACCCAGTCCCCCTCCCCCTCCTCCTTCTCCGGAGCCAAACACTTCTCCTCCCTGCTGTAACCCACGTGCGAGCGGCTGACCTGAGCGGTTCCGGGTTCTGCCCTGGTTCCACCAGGAGCGCTTTCCATTTTGATGCTGGACTATCGGGAGTGCCGGACAATTGGGTGCCAGACTATTGGAGTTTTACTATATTTGCATCTTAAGTGAACACTGTAAAGTGTTATTAGAGGAGCTGGTAGCAGGCCCTAAGGTTAGGCTGCATAACATTTTCCATTATAAAAGATTCTTTTGATCTTTTCTTTGAGAAATTCACACCTCCATTGTGTGCAGAAGGCATTTGATATTTGATAGGTGGAATGTCTCTTTTTTTTGGCTCCATGAGATCTAGTGATGATTTGGCTGAACTATGAAATGTTTAAAAAAATTCCATTCCCTCACTTGTGTTCCTCAGGAAAATTTGGACAGCCTGACAAAACCGCTGAACATTTGAGATAAGTCTCATGCTGCTGCTGGAATGGGACTGAGGTGAGAAAGCTAGGCTGAGTGTCCCACATAAATCTCCAACCCTAGCATATGCTCCCAGTGGCCCATTCACATGCATAAACATACTCCAAGGCAACCCATGGGGTAGAACTTCCTCAACATCCAGCTGTAGAGAGGGAAGAGAAAAAGAGATAGGGCCTAGGCTCCTCTCAACCACTCCTTGGTACCAATAGCCAATCTCGCCCTCTGGGGGTGACACATGGGCAGGAGCTGCCCAGTTCCTGGAGGATGGGGGGTGGGGTGACAGAAAGGCCAGGCTGGGTTTTCCCCGGAGCAACACTTGGGCTAAGTACCTGGACCAACAAATCCATCATTCTCCCCTCTGTAAAGAGAGCCGCCTTCTGCTGCTAACTAATGTTGTTAGTCACATAGTTCAGGTAGTGGCAGTCTGTGCTACACTGTTGAAGGTCTGTGGATCTAACCCTTTCGTTTAACTCATAAGAGGGCAAGGGGACTGTTACAGATGCACACAGTAGAATCTGTTTGTTACCTTTTTTTTTAAAACAAAAAAAATCACCATAACACCTCAAACCCTAGGAAACAATATTAAAGCAAACTATATTAAATTATATTATAGTTGCAAACTTCATTCTGTCCTCCTCTGTGCCCATGGTACAATCATTCAGCACACAGATGAGTGATGAGAAGGCAGGCCTGATATCAGGGCACTCTATTTACAAGTTATTTTTTGAATCCTAGTTGCTATTTTTATTCTTCATTTAATTTTTTTCTCCATGACAGTAGGGAGTTGATCTGAGGTTCTCCTCCCATTCCTAAGGGGACCCATATTATGAGATGGGATTATGACGGGTGTGACAAAGGTAGTTAAATGCTAACTCTCATGAGGATTAAGTACCTAAAAACTTTGACTTCCCAGCCTAGCAGTATTAGAAGAAATTCCAGAGCATTTCAGTATTACTTTCCTCAGGGCTAGACAGTTTTGCCGAACAACAGGGGTTCATCCACATTTGGTGTTAGAGTCTTCACCGTGCGTTAGACTGGTACCTGGCCACACTCCCTGTTCCTGCCCTTCGTGTGTGTTGGGTGTTTTCTGTTTTTTCTTGTTCTTTTCATTTGTTGTATGTTTTCTGTTGCCTCTTTCAGTAACTGTCACAGCCTAAGCCAGTCCCCCTCGCTGGATGGATTTCAGTCTGTTGGGATTGGATCCAGCCATCGAATCACATGTAGCTGTAAGGCCCCTAGGTCTGGGTTTTGGCTGAGTTCCAAGCTCTAGGTCTCTCAGATGCACTCCCAAGTGCAGACTTCATATCTGACACCCTTTCTTGGACCGTGGAATGCCTCAGTCTGGCCACCTAGAGTACAGAACAAGTTCTACAGTCCTCCCAAGACTGCTTAGACACTTACCCCTTAGAGAAGCAGCTCCTCATCCCCACTAGGTCCCAGCCTCTCAGGGCCCACTCTCCTCAGGTTCTGCCCTCATGCTGACACTTCTCCCTGGGCCCCTGCCTTTGCACTGCTCTCTCCCCATTAAAGAATGGAGATTTTTTTTTTACTTTTTTGGAATTCAACTTTGCTAGGTGTTGACAGCTCACATCACATCTTCCCAGATGACCAAGGTGGTGCCACACAGCAAACACTCTCCTTCTTGGAGCACATCTGAATTGTTGGATCTGCTGGTTCTGAGAGAAGAGACAGGTGTGCAGTCTCCACTTTGCTGCAGTCATAAGTACTTCAATTCTAGGGTCAGATTTCTCGTGGTATGTTAGAGAAGAGTTCTGAACAGGACATGTGTCAGTGCTGGGGGAAGATAAAGGAACTGAAACAGGTGTACCAGAAAGCAAGGGAGTCAAACAGTTGCTCTGGTGCTGTGCCAAAGACCTTGTGCTTTAATAAGGAGCTGGACATCATCCTTTGTGCCATCCTTCACACCTCCACTGCCAAGAGCTCTGTGAATACTTCATGGGGGCTGGAGAGAGTGGCCAGCGGCCTCAATCCAGAAGATGAAGTAGTGGAAGAGGAAGTGGAATTGGAGGAGGAGGTGGAACAGGAAACAGGGTCATCCAGCACTGTGGGAAGCCAAGACCTCTTCTCAACCCAGAAAGTTCAAGCCAATCTGAGCAATCTCTCTCTGTCACTCATGTTACAGGAGAGGGAAGCTCCGATAAGTGCATGATCTGAGTGAATACTGCTTGGTTACATGAAGCAGAGCTGTCCTTTGCTTTGTTATATACTAGAAGTGGTTGAAGGGATTGAAATATACACGACTTGCAGCGTTTGCAGCTGCAACACAGCTATGCAAGAGGGGCCTTGCCGAACAGTGTGTTAATGCATACTAGATTTTACAGGAATCCGCCAGAGAGATCCCTAGGAAACTTTTCTTGCGACGCTTGGCAATCCTTTTCTGGAGGTTCCTTGACAGAGCTGCTGTGTTTCTTTCCCAATTGTAGGAAACTTTCCTGTGCCTATCAGACCTAGATCCATTTCAGTCTGGCTTCAGACCTGGTTTTGGAACAGAAACTGCCTTGGTCACCCTGGTAGATGACCTATGCCGGGAGATAGACGGGGGAGTCCCTGTTGATTCTCTTGGACCTCTCAGCAACTTTTGATACGATCAACCATGGTATCCTTCTGGCAGAGTTGTGTTTCAGAGGCACTGTTTTGCAGTGGTTCCAGTCTTACCTGTCGGGACGCTTTCAAAAAGTGGAGCTAGGAGGCTGCTGCTCAACCTTGTGATGACTGTGCTATGGGGTCCCACAAAGTTACATCTCGTATGCTATACTGTTTAGCATCTACATGAAACCATTGGGAGAGGTTGGAAGGAGATTTGGAGGATGGTGCCATCGGTATGCAGATAACACCCAATTCTATTTCTCTGTGACATTGGATCCAGTTGTGGCAGCGAATGATCTGAACCATGTCTGGAGGCAGAGATGGACTGGATGAGGTCAAATAAGCTGAAGTTGAATCCAGATAACATCAAGGGCCTGTGGATCAGGAAGCCATCTGACCTGGAATGTGATGTGTTACTTGTTCAGGGGGTCACACTTCCCCTGAAGGAACAGGTACGCAGCTTGGGAAAACTCCTGGACTCTTTTCTAACACTTGAGAACCAGATTTACTCAGTGGCCAGGAGAGCTTTTGGGCAGCTTCGGCTGTTACACCAGCTGTGACCCTTCCTAAATAAGAATGACTTGGCTACGATTCATGCTCTTGTCACATCCTGATTGGACTACTGCAATGTGCTCTACATTGGGCTGCCTTTGAAGAGTCTTTGGAAACTTCAAATGGTCCAGAATGCAGCTGCTCGAGTTCTAACATTCATTGTACAGAGCACGTTATGCCAGTGCTCCAGCAGCTGCACTGGCTTCTGGTATGTTTCCGGACACAATTCAAGGTCCTGGTTGTGACCTATAAAGTCCTAAACAGTTTGGGATAGGTGTATTGGAAAGACCATCTTCTCCTATATGAACCTGGAGATTGAAGTCAGCTGGGGAGGCTCTGCTCCATGTTCCTCCACTTATGGAGATGAGGCTGACATCTACACAGAGCAGGGCCTTCTCAGTTTTTGCTCCCAGGCTATGGAATTCCCTCTCCTGGGACATTCGCCTGGTGCCAATGCTGCCATTGTTTCAGTGCCAGGCTAAAGCCACCCTTTTTACCCATGCTTTTATTGATGCTTGAGTGTGTGTGTGTGTGTGTGTGTGTGTGTGTGTGTGTGTGTGTGTGTGTGTGTGTGTGTCAGGTACCCCTCCTCTTGAGGTGTCTTACCTGTTTGCAGTCATGAATTCCAAAATGGGTTGAATTTATGCAAATGTATAAGATTATGTACCCCTTGGGGTCTTGTATTTTACTTACATTAACAAAGCATGGCAGAATGTTTTATAGAAAGACATATTACTGGTGCTCAAAATGGTGCCTCAACATCCCCCTCATTCAAATAGTCTCCCCTTGAATTCCTCTAATAGTCCGGGTAAGTAGCTGCTCAAAATCAGCCACCAGACAATTCACTTACTATGCTCTACCCTCAGGAAACTTTTCACATTTAGGCTCAGAAATATTATGCAGCAGACAGCAGGTTGCTATGACCATGAGAATATTTTCCTCATTTAGCTCTAACCTGCCATCAAGGCAGTGCTAGCAATATTTTAATCTGCCAAATGCACATTCAATGATCATTCTGCATCTGCTCAGACTATTGGTGAAGCACTCCTTGCTGCTGTCCAGGTTTCCTTTGTAAGACTTTATGAACCAGGAAAATAAGGGGCTGGGTCTCCCAGGATTATGATGGGCATTTCAGCATCCCTGAATGAAATCTTTTGGTCTGGAAAGAAAGTCCCTGTTTACAGCTTTCTGTACAGGCCAGTGTTGTTGAAGATGTTTGTGCCATGTACCTTCCCAGACCACCTTGCACTGACATTAGTGAAAAAAAATCCTTGTGATCCACAAGCACCTGTTAGACCATAGAGAAGGACTTCATTTTCTGTGCTCCATCACAAGCTAGTCCAGAGCCACGGTGTCCAATACACTAGCCATTAGCCACATGTGGCTATTTGGTTGTGTGACAGGGCAGACAAGCCCCGCACTGAAGGGCAGAGGGCAGACCAGGCCCAGCTGGCAGAAGAGGCCCTGCCCATCCAGCCCTTCTGGGCATACTCTCAGCAAAGTCCAGGTATAAGAGCAGAGAGAGCCCTGCATGAGGGAGGGCAGGAGGAGGGTGGAAGGGAGCAGGCAGCAACCCCAATGTTACTGCAGCAGCTGAGGCCAGAGACAGAGCCCTCAATGGACCCCAGGAGTAAAGCCTGCAGCCAACCCCTGCCTGAGCAACCAGAGTGCCCGCAACCCCGGCAGCAGCCCCAGCAAGTACTGACTCCGCGGAAAATAGACCCCAGGGGAACAGGGTGTGGCAGGCAGCAGCCCAGGGCAGAGAACTGAGAGCGCCTCGGTGTGTAGTGGCTGGATGCCCCGCCGAGCAGGCAGGAGCCATAGTCTCTGCTTAAAGGGCCCTGGACTGGGACCCTGTGGAGAGGGTGGGCCTGGGTTCCCCTACCACCCATTTCCCTACCCTGGACAATCAACCCCTGACCCAGGAGAGGCTTCTCTGGGCGGCTAGGCCTCAAAAGCCGAATGGGGCACTGACTTCGGGACTAGGCTGCTAGAGCCGCATTTCCCCTAGTAGAGGGGCATGGACTTGGGGGCGCAGTCAAAGGAGGGGAGGAAGAGCCCCTCAATATGCCGGTTGAATGTGGCTAGTTTGCTATAGCAGTAGCCACTATGGGCATGTCTACACAGCAAGCCCGTTATTTTGAAATTATTTTGAAATAACGGGCTTCTTACTTTGATTTCTTTAACCGCCATTTCACAATGAGTAAGAGAAGTCAAAGGAAGAGTGTTCTTCCTTCAACTTTCCGCTGTGTAGACAGTGCCACAAGCTGAGTTAAGGTACTTTGACTTCAGCTATGCAATTAATGTAGTTGAAGTTATGTAGCTTAATTCGACTTTAGCCCGCAGTGTAGACATAGTGGCTACTGCTTCAGAACTGGTTGGATACCATAGGTCCAGAGCCAAAATGGGATATCTGTGACATCTGTTGCCCTGCCACAGTTAGGGAATCCTATTAGGGAAGCCATTCCGAATTTCACAAACATTTCCAAGAGTCATAGTTGTTCATAGCTGGATATGATTAGTGGTCCTATACACTTGCATAAATTCAACCCATTTTGGAATTCATGACTGCAAACTGATTCATGACTGACCGGTAGTAGTCTGGAATTGCTAACTTCCACACATCAGTCACCACATGTTTAACACTGTAAATGCAGCTGTCATTTTGGTGTCCTTGTACTGCAATGCTGGTGCAAGTTTTACGCACAGTTCCAAGAAAGAGGCTTTGCCCATCTAAAAGTTCTGCAGCCACTGATCATCATCCCAGACCTCTATAATGATGTGATCCCACCACTCAGTGCTTGTTTACCCAACCTAACATCAATGGTGTGCAGATGCTCCAGGAATGTTAAAAATAATCTGGCCCTGTTTCTGTCCATGGCACACAACAGGGCAGACACCATAAATTCACATTCATATTTGAATACAAAAACATAAGAATGGCCATCCTGGTCAGACCAAAGGTCCCTCTAACCCAGTGTCCTGTCTTCCAACAGTGGCCAATGCCAGTGCCCCAGAGGGTATGAACACAACAGGCAATCATCAAATGATCCATCCCCTGTTGCTCATTCCCAGCTTCTGACAAACAGGCTAGGGATACTATTCCTATCCATCCTGGCTATTAGCCATTCAGGGATCTATCCTCCATTAATTTATCTAGCTCTGTTTTGAACCCTGTTATAGTCTTGGCCTTCACAACATCCTCTGGCAAGGAGTTCTACAGGTTGACTGTGCATTGTGTGAAGAAATACTCCCTGGTGTTTGTTTTGTCGAAGTTCATGATATATTACATGATCAGCCACAATGTGTTCACAACACTGACCACAACAGTAGAAAGCAGTGCAGAAGCCAAGCTTTCAGGCAGAGATGGCAGGCAGAGTAAAGAGGAGTAGTTAAAAATGGCCCAAAATGTAGTCAGAAGACCATGGAATGATGAGATGGAAAAGACTGCATCGTGAACATTGAGCCCTCAGCCATAATGCATTGTGATCCTCTCTGCCTTCTCACATCTCCTAGCAGCAGAAGGGGATGAAGTGTACAGTGAAATAGCTGCCCGTAGCACACTGCTCTCACCGTCAATGCCAGAGGACCAACTATTAATGCGCTCCACCAACAGAAGGGGCATTATAAACATTGACAAGAGATGTAATGATAGCAGTATATAATCGCTGGTGTTACTTGCATTAACTTAACTCTGTAATGTACATGTAGCCTCAGATATAATCTGTCCACTAGATGTCATGCCGCTGCTACAAAATGGATGCTGTAATCTATAATGAAGATCACAGTCACCAATGGCAAGCCTAAAACAATAAGGAATAATCTGACACAGGCATATCCTCAAATGTTCAGTGACCACCTCATTCTTGTCCTTCCCCAGAAGCTCAGCTTCCCCTTTCAACTTTCACACATGTTGCTCAGGCTGGAGATGGGGATTTCCACTGCTAGTTGTGAGAGACCAAGCTGTAATACCCCCATGGCAGAGTTCAGTCTCACAGGAAATTTGAAGTCTGGGCCTGCAGACTGCCGTTTGATCATGCAGCCATGTACATAGTATACCCTGGCAGCCCAGTGCATTTGGGGCTGCCATAGGAAGGATGGAAAATGAATGACCTTCAAGGTTCCCTCCTTTGCTTTACCTGCAGCAGGAGAACATTTACAGTGAGGAAGAGTGGATCTGGGGTCGTGCAACTTTCCCAGCTCCAATTTTCCTTTTCTGTACTCTGTTTAGGAGGCACAAAGCTCAGATTCTTCCTGCTCTACACATAAGAATGCTGGGCCAAAACAATGTTCCATCTATTCCAGTGTCATGTCTTCGGACCATGGCCTATGTCAGGTACTTCAGAAGGAATGAACAGAACAGGCAATTATTGAGTAATCCATCCCTTGTTGTCCCACCTTATGGCAATCAGAGTCTAGGGATACTCAAGAATATGAGGTTGCATCCCTGACCACCCTGACTAATAGCCATTTGGGGACCTATCCTCCATGAATTTATCTAGTGGTTTGGGGTTGGGGGGGGTGTTTTGTTTTTTTGTTAATCCGGTTTTAGTGTTGGCCTTCATGGCATCCCTGGCAATGAGTTCTACAGGTTGACTGCACTGTGTGATGAAGTAGTTCTTATGTTTGTTTTAAATCTGTCGCCTATTGATTTCATTTGGTGACCCCTCCTTGTGTTATGTGAAGCAGCAAAAAACATTTTAAATCACTTTCTCCACACCAGTTATGATTTTATACATCTATCATATCCCCCCTTAGTTGTCTTTTTCAAGATGAAAAATCCCAGTCTTTTTAATCTTCTCATACAGATGCTGTTCCATATCATTAATCACTTTTGTTGCCCTTCTCTGTACTTTTCCCAATTCTAGTATGCGTGTGTGTGTGTGTGTGTGTGTGTGTGTGTGTGTGTGTGTGTGTGTGTGTATTTTAGATGGAGCAACCAGAACCTCATGCAGCATTTGAGGCATGTGCATAGCAAGGATTTATATAGAAGTATTATGATATTTTCCTTTCTTACTATCTATCCCTTTCCTAATATTCCTTTAGCTTTTCTGACTGGATGTTTTCAGAGATGATAAAGTTTCATAAGGATCACTTGGCACAGTCATGTACTTAAATATTCAAATGACATCAATAGCATCTTTAAAAAACTGGGTGCAAACCAGAGGTCAACTTTTGAACATTTAAACCACTCTATGTAAAGAATATTTGCTAAGGTTGTGGTGAGAACTATGGATCAGATCTTGAGTTAAAATCAGCATAGGTTCAATGGAGCTGTGCTAATTTACACCAGCCTAGGATTGGCACCACTATAACATAAATGTATCCATCTTTTGTGTATACGAAAGATCATCCATAGTATTGCAACTATATAATTTTTAAAATTTCATTTCCTTGGTGTTGCATTATACAGTAGACTTCTGATAATCCGGCACCTTTAGGACCTAGGTGGTGCTGGATTATCGGATATGCCGGAGCATTAGGAGGTACTGCATACTCCCAACCCAATCACCTTCCCCCCTTTCTCCCCCCCCCCCCCCCCGCAACCTTATGCTTGGGTCCTGGAGCCACAGGTACAGATGCGTGTCTCCCTCCAGGAACTGGGGCACATGCGCTGAGCGGCTGGCTTTTCAATGAGTTGGCCGGGACGCCGTGAGTAACCCAGTCACCCTCCCCCTCCTCCTTCTCCGGAGCCAAACACTTCTCCTCCCTGCTGTAACCCACGTGCGAGCGGCTGACCTGAGCGGTTCCGGGTTCTGCCCTGGTTCCACCAGGAGCGCTTTCCATTTTGATGCTGGACTATCGGGAGTGCCGGACAATTGGGTGCCAGACTATTGGAGTTTTACTATATTTGCATCTTAAGTGAACACTGTAAAGTGTTATTAGAGGAGCTGGTAGCAGGCCCTAAGGTTAGGCTGCATAACATTTTCCATTATAAAAGATTCTTTTGATCTTTTCTTTGAGAAATTCACACCTCCATTGTGTGCAGAAGGCATTTGATATTTGATAGGTGGAATGTCTCTTTTTTTTGGCTCCATGAGATCTAGTGATGATTTGGCTGAACTATGAAATGTTTAAAAAAATTCCATTCCCTCACTTGTGTTCCTCAGGAAAATTTGGACAGCCTGACAAAACCGCTGAACATTTGAGATAAGTCTCATGCTGCTGCTGGAATGGGACTGAGGTGAGAAAGCTAGGCTGAGTGTCCCACATAAATCTCCAACCCTAGCATATGCTCCCAGTGGCCCATTCACATGCATAAACATACTCCAAGGCAACCCATGGGGTAGAACTTCCTCAACATCCAGCTGTAGAGAGGGAAGAGAAAAAGAGATAGGGCCTAGGCTCCTCTCAACCACTCCTTGGTACCAATAGCCAATCTCGCCCTCTGGGGGTGACACATGGGCAGGAGCTGCCCAGTTCCTGGAGGATGGGGGGTGGGGTGACAGAAAGGCCAGGCTGGGTTTTCCCCGGAGCAACACTTGGGCTAAGTACCTGGACCAACAAATCCATCATTCTCCCCTCTGTAAAGAGAGCCGCCTTCTGCTGCTAACTAATGTTGTTAGTCACATAGTTCAGGTAGTGGCAGTCTGTGCTACACTGTTGAAGGTCTGTGGATCTAACCCTTTCGTTTAACTCATAAGAGGGCAAGGGGACTGTTACAGATGCACACAGTAGAATCTGTTTGTTACCTTTTTTTTAAAACAAAAAAAATCACCATAACACCTCAAACCCTAGGAAACAATATTAAAGCAAACTATATTAAATTATATTATAGTTGCAAACTTCATTCTGTCCTCCTCTGTGCCCATGGTACAATCATTCAGCACACAGATGAGTGATGAGAAGGCAGGCCTGATATCAGGGCACTCTATTTACAAGTTATTTTTTGTTGTTAGAAACCAACCGTCTCCAGGAGCAGCCCTAGACTAGCTGCCAGCGACTGGCGCCCTAGGCGAACCATGCAATCGGCGCCCCCACTCCAAACCCCTCAATGATATTGTGCCACCATTTGACGCCCCATTGAACTTGGAGCCCTACGTGACCGCCTAGTTCACCTATATGGATGGGCCGCCCCTGACCGTCTCTTCCTCTTCCCTCTGCCACAGTTCAGAGGTATAATTTTGTAACATTTTTTAATGTTTCTCATTGCTTGCGAGATGCTAGTAATATCCATTTTCTCTCTAAAGTTTTTGTCTCCATTCTGTTGCAAATTATAGGAAATGACTTGTGGGTATTGTTTTACAAACTAATCCCCTTGTCACCCCATACCTTTCAAAAATTACATGTGAATGAACTTTGAAAACTATTAAACAAGACACAGTGCAGGTTACATACTTGGCTCACTAACTCTGAGAAGGGGAAGGTGGGCAGGATTTGTTCCCTTATTTTTACATGTACATTAATTCCTTCATTTATGCACTAAAACTGAAAAATGTCAAGTAGAAGAGGAAGCTGACCCAGCACAAAACTTTGTCAATTCATAAACTTCCAAGGTGATTCTTATTATCAGTGCAGGAATTAGACTAGTGAGTGATATGTAGGTGTCAGGGACTTCAGTAATTTACAAAGACTGAAAAATTAGATTGAGAGAATAACCAAATGACATTTCTGATGCAAGAAAGCTGAACAAGAAACAGAGTGAATAGTTATCTAAGACCAGAGTATGGTCAACCATCCGGTGGAAGGATACCTAATACTAATAGAACTTGTGATGTACTTGGTATCACATAAAATAAACACACTCGATTTTCCTTCAGATTTTATAAACCAAAGAGCATAGTGGAAAGTATACTCATAACACATAATTAGGTCTTTGGGCCAGTTTGTAACCTGTGATTACAAATGCCTAAAAGAAGATACGTGAAAAATGTAGGACACCAATTACTGTATTGGACTTATCTTGTTTCTCTTTTAAAGAGTTTTGTCCCAGAGGCAGACACACTTAATTTAAATTCAAATAGAAATTCCATACATACTCACTGCTCAGGAATATATTGCTCTTTCCACAAGAACATGAGGAAAGATATGACTCAGCACTTTTCCCCAGAGTTCCTCAGTCCTTTGAGTGCCGGCTTTATAGGAGTAGGACAGCAAGACTGCTAACTGCTTCAGTAACGGGGCCATTCAGTTATACAGGGTAGGAAAGAAGCTGTGTCGTCAGCTGCAGAAGTTTCGCTTTCAGAGGGAAACAATCCAACAAGTCAAATTAATCATTATCGTAAGCAGAAACAACACCACTGACTTCAAGGGAGTTTGGCTTGCATATGCTAGCAGTGGATTTGATCCTGAATAATGTCAATTTAAAATTACCTAAATTTGAAGTGCTAGCTGAAAGTCACATTAGTCATAAATTGACCAGAAGAATGATTCAGGATTGATTGTTTCAACCAAACATTTTTAATATTGTGCCAGTTTTTGAGCATTTTAAAGCACATTGTCTGAAAAGGTTGCTTGCCAGATTATTTTTTTTCTTTCCAGTTTTGGTAATAAAAAGGGGACTTGGAGATTTTATATTATTTATTTATTCTTATTTTAAATGCTTGAATTTGCTTTGATCATGTCCAGTAATTTTTCTGCTAATTGCACATCTGCTGTACACTAGGGAAACCAAAAAAGCAATATAACGGTCTGTGGCTGTTAAGTAAGAATGCTGCTGTCTCATGGAAGCTAATCCCATTCAATGGAGGCCTCAAGCCTATACAATTAATTTCTTCACAGGGTGCTTTCTTCCATTCTCTATTCAGAAGAAAAACTAATTAAAAATCTTCATCGATCACTTGGGTTTACAGGTGACTACATGAAAGTGCTGTATCAAGCACTGAGAAGCTTAAATCCATATAATTTTGTGAGCCTCACTCAAGTACACACATTGAATTTTAAAAAGTCGCAAAACCAAACTCATGCTACAGCCAAATCAAAATAATGTTAAGGATGCTGGACAAAAGCAAAGATATTTAGCATTGGAACTCTGTGACAACTATCTCTCACCTTATTCATAGGTGTTATAGGGAAGTCAGAACTATGTGCTGCAATTCACAACTCATGTGCTGCAATCAGTAGGTAAGCATGAGAGCAAGGATAGACTGCTGTGAAGACACGGGATAGCTATTTCAGGATACTCTAGTATCCCAAAATAACATTGCAGGATAGGTGTATCCAAACAGAGCACAGATAGAACCCTTCAGACATATGAATGACACAAGAGCCACGTTTGACATTTAAAGCTCTGAAAAGGCTCAAAAAGGACAGGTTGGGCATCACTGCTTTGTATTACATAAGAACATAAGAACGGCCATACTGGGTCAGACCAAAGGTCCATCTAGCCCGGTAGCCTGTCTACCGACAGTGGCCAACACCAGGTGCCCCAGAGAGGGTGGACCAAAGACAATGATCAAGCGATTTGTCTCCTGCCATCCTTCTCCAGCCTCTGACAAACAGAGGCCAGGGACACCATTTCTATCCCCTGGCTAATAGCCTGATATGGACCTAACCTCCATGAAATTATCTAGCTTCTCTTTAAACTCTGTTATAGTCCTAGCCTTCACAGCCTCCTCTGGCAAGGAGTTCCACAGGTTGACTACACGCTGTGTGAAGAAGAACTTTCTTTTATTAGTTTTAAACCTGCTACCCATTAACTTCATTTGGTGTCCTCTAGTTCTTCTATTATGGGAACTAATAAATAACTTTTCTTTATTCACCCTCTCCACACCACTCATGATTTTATAGACCTCTGTCATATCCCCCCTCAGTCTCCTCTTTTCTAAACTGAAAAGTCCCAGTCATTTTAACCTCTCTTCATATGGGACTCGTGCCAAACCCCTAATCATTTTAGTTGCCCTTTTCTGAACCCTTTCCAAGGCCAAAATATCTTTTTTGAGGTGAGGAGACCACATCTGTACAGTATTCAAGATACTATAGTTTTATACAGGGGCAGTAAGATATTCTGTGTCTTATTTTCTATCCCTTTCTTAATAATGCCTAGCATCCTATTTGCCTTTTTGACCGCCGCTGCACACTGTGTGGAAGTTTTCAGAGAACTATCCACGGTAACTCCAAGATCTCTTTCCTAATTTGTCATAACCAAATTAGTCCCCATCATACTGATAGTTGGGGTTATTTTTCCCGATGTGCATTACTTTACACTTATCCACATTAAATTTCATTTGCCATTTTGTTGCCCAATCACTCCGTTTGGTGAGATATTTTTGGAGTCCCTCACAATCTGCTTCTGTCTTGACTATCCTAGACTGTTTGGTATCATCCACAAATTTTACCACCTCACTGCTTACCCCTTTCTCCTGATCATTTATGAATAAGTTGAACAGGATTGGTCCCAGGACTGACCCTTGAGGGACACCACTAGTTATCCCTCTCCATTCTGAAAATTTACCATTTATTCCTACCCTGTTTCCTGTCTTTTAACCAGTTCTCAATCCATGAAAGGACCTTCCCTCTTATCCCATGGCAATGTAATTTATACAAGAGCCTTTGGTGAGGGATCTTGGCAAAGGCTTTCTGAAAATCTAAATATACTATATCTACTGGATCCCCCTTGTCTGCATGTTTGTTAACCCCTTCAAAGAACTCTAATAGATTAGTAAGACATGATTTCCCTTTACAGAAACCATGTTGACTTTTGTCCAACAAATTATGTTCTTCTACGTGCCTCACAATTTTATTCTTTACTATTGTTTCGACTAATTTGCCCGGTACTGAAGTTAGACTTACTGGTCTGTAATTGCCAGGATCGCCTCTAGAGCCCTTTTAAAATATTGGTGTCACGTTGGCTACCTTCCAGTCATTAGGTACGGAAGCCAATTTAAAGGATAGGTTACAAATCACAGATAGTAGTTCAGCAATTTCCCATTTGAGTTCTTTTAGAACCCTTGGATGAATGCCATCCGGTCCCGGAGATTTGTTGACATTACGTTTTTCTATTTGTTCCAAAACCTCCTCTAATGACACCTCAATCCAAGACAGTTCCTCAGATTCATCACCCACAAAGGACGGTACAGATTTGGGAATCTCCCCAACGTCCTCAGCCGTGAAGACTGAAGCAAAGAAATCATTTAGTTTCTCCACAATGGCTTTATCGTCCTTGATTGCTCCTTTTATATCTCAATCGTCTAGGGGACCCACAGGTTTTTTAGCAGGCTTCCTGCTTCTAATGTACTTAAAAAACATTTTGTAATTTCTTTTTGAGTTTTTGGCTAGCTGTTCCTCAAAATCTTTTTTTGCTTTTTTTTATTACATTTTTACACTTGATTTGACAGTGTTTATGTTCTTTTCTATTTATCTCACTAGGATTGGACTTCCACTTCTTAAAAGATACCTTTTTGTCCCTCACTGCTTCTTTTACATAGTGGTTAAGCCACGGTGACTCTTTTTTAGGTCTCTTGCTATGTTCTTTAATTTGGGGTATGCATTTAAGTTGGGCCTCTATTATGGTGTCATTAAAAAGTTTCCATGCAGCTTGCAGGGATTTGGCTCTAGTCACTGTGCCTTTTAATTTCTGTTTAACTAACCTCCTCATTTTTGTGTAATTCCCCTTTTTGAAATTAAATGCCAGAGTGCTGGACTGCTGAGGTGTTCTTCCCACCACAGGAATGTTAAATTTATTATATTATGGTCACTATTCCCAAGTGGTCCTGAAACGGTTATCTCCTGGACCTGATCCTGCACTCCACTCAGGACTAAATCGAGAATTGCCTCTCCCCTTGTGGGTTCCTGTACCAGCTGCTCCAAGAAGCAGTCAATTAAGCCACTGAGAAATGTTATCTCTGCTTCTTTTCCTGAGGTGACATGTAACCAGTCAATATGGGGATAATTGAAATCCCCCATTATTATAGAGTTCTTTATTTTGGTAGCCTCTCTAATCTCCCTCAGCATTTCAATGTCAGTATCGCTGTCCTGGTCAGGTGGTCGATAATATATCCCTACTGCTAATTTCTTATTATTGGAGCATGGAATTACTATTCATAGCGATTCTATTGAACATGTTGATTCATCTAATATTTTTATTTCATTTGATTCTACATGATCTTTTACATACAGTGCCACTCCGCCACCCACCCGGCCCACTCTCTCCTTCCGATATATTTTATATCTCGGTATGATTGTGTCCCACAGATTTTCCTCATTCCACCAGGTTTCAGTGACGCCTATTATGTCAATCTTCTCCTTTAATACGAGGTACTCTAGTTCACTCATTTTATTAGTCAGACTCCTAGCATTTGTGTAGAAGCACTTTAAAAATTTGCCACTGCTTATTTGTCTACCCTTCCTTGATGCATTGGATTCCTTTATATGCAGTTGTTTGTCTGCTCTGGCCCATCGTTTGTCCTCTCCCCTCCTCTCTTTCTGACTACAGCTTAGAGAATCTCTATCAATGGATTCTCCTCTAAGAGAAGTCTCCATCCGATTTATGTGCATCTCCGCACCAATCGGCTTTCCCCCATCTCTTAGTTTAAAAACAGTTCTACAGCCTTTTTAATGTTTAGTGCCAGCAGTCTGGTTCCACCCTGGTTTAGGTGGAGCCCATCCTTCCTGTATAGGCTTCCCCTCTCCCAAAAGTGTTCCCAGTTCCTAATAAATCCAAACCCTTCTTCCCTTCACCATCGTCTCATCCACACATTGAGACTCTGAAGCTCTGCCTGTCTACCTGGCCCTGCGCGTGGAACTGCAAGCATTTCCGAGAATGCCACCATAGATGTCCTGGATTTCAGCCTCTTTCCTAGCAACCTAAATTTGTCCTCCAGGACATCTCTCCTACCCTTCCCTACGTGTTATTTAAATATACCTTGCCAAGAAAAAAGTCATAAAGAAACATAGAAATCACAAAACAGAAGCAGAAGAAGCGTGACAAAAGCAAACCTTTAGCATTTCAATTAATTAGTCTTAATGAGAGAAAAGTTCTCCGGATTTGTGTTCATCTGTGTATATTTTTATATTTAATACTGACTGTCTAAAAACTAATTTAAAAGAACATCTGGGATTTCATTTTGATGGTTGTGTTTATGTTCAAATTGTGACTGTTCAAACCTGAAAGTTTTTGATGTGCATCTTTCTGACCTTTGAAGAAACAAGAACAATGTCCTCTTTTTCTTACTATAGACAACAAAGATTATCTTAATATTTACATGAAAACCTATCAGATTTTCTAGATGTAACTTTTAGTCCTAACCTGTAACACTGTAAAATTACATCTCTAAGGACATCCTACAAAGACTTATACACATGCTTAATTTTAAGAACATGAGTAGCTTCATTGAATTTAGTGAGATGACAAATTAGAGTCTTTATTATAAGAACACCACTAAAATCTGGCAGAACTCAGAACAGGTATAAATTATATTTTCATTGCATAATGGTGTAAAGGGGCCTTACTATAAATGAGAGTCAAGCCTTTATAAGCCTTCACATCAGATATGTTACCTGGCCTTACCATGAAGCCATGGTGGGATCCATACTGTGGAGGCAGGAGAGTCTTAGGTTTGGCCCAGTTTAAGTGTAAGGGACTCTGTAATGGGTTCACAGTGGAGAATGATGAGAGAACAGGACTTATAGGAGGTGTTTTGTTTAGTCAGTTTATGTAGTATGTAGGTATTTAATTATGCTGTAGATAAATATAGAAAAACCCAAGTACTAATAGCCTCTGGTTCAATAACAATGATCCATACTGATGTTTTAATTCTTTAAGGCTGCAGGTTCAAGATCACAGTGTAATCTGCTAATATTGTTATTAAACTGCAAATTATATTTACAATTTCTTGCACTGGGGAAATTAAGGCTGCTTTCTGTAAGCCGAGCAGCCAAAAGTTGTTGCAGGAGTACTGGTAGGTATAGGGACACAGACTTCTTCATAGCTTGAATAATCTTTTAAAAGACACACTATGTCAAACTATAACCTTACACTCAGATCATGCATACTCTCATGTACATAACTTTACTCACATGAGTAGTTCCAAACTTACTCATGCAAATAGTCCCATGGACTCAAGTAGAACTATTCAAGCAAGTTAAAGTATGTATGCCCCTTATTTCTAAACAACAAGCGAAGCGTCCACTCTACCAAGCCTCTTATTTCAAAATAAGGGGCTGGTTATTTTGAAATAATAACTCCTGCTTTCCATGAGGAATAACACTAATTTTGAAATATCAGTAGTGTGGATGCTCCAGTGCTGCTATTTCAAAATAACTACTCCCCAGAGTCATTCAAACTCCTCAGAGTAATTACTTCCTGGGGCTCTATGTTGAGGTAGCACATCCACATTAAGGGAAACTGCTTCGGACTAATTTCAAGGCTTTCCCGTAGTGTGGACACGATATTTCGAAATTATTATTTCTGGATTTATTATTTCAAAATAAGTTATTTTGAAATAATTTCCTAGTGTAGACATGCCCAAAGTGACTAAGTGTGTGCAGGGAGTGAGGGTATGTCTACACTACCCTGCTAGTTCGAACTAGCGGGGTAATGTAGGCATACCGCAATTGCAAATAAAGCCCGGGATTTGAATTTCCCGGGCTTCATTTGCCTAAGCGGGGCGCCGCCATTTTTAAATCCCCGCTCGTTCGAACTCCATGCCGCGCGGCTACACGCGGCACAACTAGGTAGTTCGAACTAGGCTTCCTAGTTCGAACTACCGTTACTCCTCATTCCACAAGGAGTCACGGTAGTTCGAACTAGGAAGCCTAGTTCGAACTACCTAGTTCGTGCTGCGTGTAGCCGCGCGGCACGGGGTTCGAACGAGAGGGGATTTAAAAATGGCGGTGCCCCGCTTAGGCAAATGAAGCCCGGGAAATTCAAATCCCGGGCTTCATTTGCAATTGCGCTATGCCTACATTACCCCGCTAGTTCGAACTAGCGGGGTAGTGTAGACATACCCTGAGACTTTAGGGTATGTCTACACTACAGCGCTAGTTCGAACTAACTTAGTTCGAATTAGTTAATTCGAACTAAGCTAATTCGAACTAACGCGTCTAGAACTAAAAACTAGTTCGAATTAGCGTTTTGCTAATTCGAACTAGCAAGTCCACATTGAGTGGACTCTGAACAGGGCTTAAGGATGGCCGGAAGCAGTGCCGGCAGGGCATAAGAGGAGGATTTAGAGCATGGAGATGCTGTCTCAGGCTAGCCGAGGGCTGCGCTTAAAGGGTCCCGACCCCCACCCCGGACACACAGTTCTAAGGGGTGCCCCGCTTGCAAAGAAGTTCTGGCTTGGAGTGCCCGGAGTACCCACACTGGGCACATCACACCACTCGGCCATCAGCCCGGCTGCACTTGCCGCAGGCTGCCATCTGGGGAGAGGGGGCAATCGGGGGGCTGCAGGAGAGCTTCCACCCCCAGAAGCCCGCAGAGCCAGCCCAGTCGTCTCCATCGGGGGCTCGTACCCCATTCCTCCCTCACCTCCTTCCACTTACCCTTCCCTAGCCCCCCTTCTTATTGATGTACAAAATAAAGATAACGTTTCTTCCAACATTGACTCTGTCTTTATTGAAAAAAACTGGGGGAGACTGGGAAAAGGAGGTGGGAGAGGGGAAGAGAAAGGCTGGGAGAAGGGAGGACAACTAACATGATCAGGGGTTGGGAACAGGTCCCAGATGAAGAAAGGCTACAGAGACTGGGACTGTTCAGCTTAGAAAAGAGGAGACGGAGGGGGGCAGGCTAGAGGTCTCTAAAAGCAGGGGTTGGGTGGAGAGGGTGCATTCAGAAAAGTTCTTCCTGAGTTCCCATAAAGAAGGACTAGAGGACACCAAAGGAAAGGAATGGGTAGCAGGCTTGAAACTAGTAAGAGAAAGTTGTTGTTCTTCCCAAAGCAAATAGTTAACCTGCGGAACTCCTTGCTGCAGGAGGCTGTGACGGCTACAACTAGAACAGAGTTTAAAGAGAAGTGAGATAAAGTCATGGAGGTTGGGTCCATGGAGTGGTATTAGCCAGGTGGTAGGAGTGGTGTCCCTGCCCAAAGTTTGTGGAAGGCTGGAGAGGGATGGCACGAGACAAATGGCTTGGTCACTGTCTTCGGTCCATCCCCTCCAGGGTCCCTAGGGTTGGCCGCTGTCGGCAGACAGGCTACTGGGCTAGATGGACCTTTGGTCTGACCCAGGACGGCCATTGTAAGCTCAGGGCTCAGGGTCGGGGGTCTCAGTGGACCCCCTTGATTTTCATGCACACCTGCTCCTGGGTGGCCAGGCTGGCAGCTCTCCTGCCCTAGCCGGCCACTTTCCTGTGCCTAGTGCGGAGATCGTGGACGAGGTCCACGATGTCCGCACTAGCCCAGGAAGGTGCCCGCCTCTTGCGGTCCAGGGCAAGGTCCCGGGAGCCGCCAGCCTGGTCCCGGGAAGAGGGGGTGGGCTGGGGGGCATCGGGTGGGTGGCTCTGTGCCGTGCCAGGTGCAGGGTCTGCTAGCTGGGTGCTGGCAGGCTTGCACCTGGCATGGGCACCGTAGCCAGCCCGTGCCCCTTTAAGGGGTCCGGGGCCGGGAGGGGGGCATAGAGTTTCCCTGGTGTTGGCCAGAGTGGCCACCAGGGAAACCTGGGGAGGGCTAGCCTCCCACTAGTTCGAACTAAAGGGCTACACAGCCCTTAGTTCGAACTAGCTAGTTCGAACTAGGCGTTAGTCCTTGTAAAATGAGGTTTACCTAGTTCGAACTAAGCGCTCCGCTAGTTCGATTCAAATTCAAACTAGCGGAGCGCTAGTGTAGCGCCTAGGAAAGTTAGTTCGAACTAACGTCCGTTAGTTCGAACTAACTTTGTAGTGTAGACATACCCTTAGATACCATTAAATGGTTGTTCTTGTTGAGGTGTGGGCACGTGAAGGATTCAATTGATCATTCTTAAAAAAAGCAAACTAGTGAATGCCACTGGTTTAGTCACTGACTCTGCTAGGGTATGTCTACACAAGCCCCCTAGTTCGAACTAGGGAGGCTAATGTAGGCATTCGAAGTTGCAAATGAAGCCCGGGATTTAACTATCCCGGGCTTTATTTGCATGTTCCCATCCGGTCGCCATTTTGAAATTCCACTAGCCTGAAGTAACTGCCTGTGGCTACATGCAGCAGTGAAACGGTAATTCGAACTAAGTCCTTAGTTTGAATTAACTGTTACACTTCATTCCATGTGATGATATAGCAGTCCGTCACTCCCACTAGATTTATTTTTAAAGATATGGAACAAATTATTTTCAGAGTTAGGATATTTAAAATTAAGTGACACAAATTAACATAAAAACAAAGGGTAACAAGGAAGCATTATCACCTATTAGCAGGGATGATAATATTTACCAACCTCACAGAGGTGTGGAGAGCTTCAGCTGATTAGAACACGACTGCTCCCAGTCTGCATCAGTGCACAAAGTGAGGAGAGTACCGGGGCTTTCTCCTTCATACATCTCTGGAGAGTTCAGGCACAGTTGTATTCCACAGTTTTCCTTAAAGACTGTATAAACCTACCACAATATAGGCAGATTTAGCTTCCCCAATAGATCTGCAGATAGTCCCACTTGGATATGTGTGGATGGAAGCCACTCCAGAACCCACCCTACCTTCAGGGTGTCCCTTATTCTGCTTTCCAAAGGCGGGAGCCAGCTCCATCCCTATCCCTGGGCAGCCTATGTTTGTCTTACTTGCCTCTTCTATGAAAACATTTTGTTCAGTCTTCAGAAGAGAACACCTTTCAAGTAGGATGTACTTTAATATTGGTAATACTGGCAAATATATAGCGCATGTATACAAAATCAATAGTTTAAGGATTCTGTGTTTCCAGTGATTTTAAAGAATGAAGTATTACTAGTGGCTGTGCCCCCTGCTCATTATGCTCACCAACCCCCTCTCTCTGGGGGCAGGCAGTCCTGGCTCTCCCCTCAGCTGCCAGGCCAAGGCCAGGCCAACCCTGGCTCTGCTCCCCGCCCCCTCCGCAACCTGTACTTCAGTTTGATCCCCCTGCCTCCATTCCTGCACTCACCATCCTCCCTAACCCCTCTCCCTTCCCACCCCACACGACCTAACCCTATCCCAACTCATTCCTGAATTGCTGTACCCCCATCCTTCCCTAACCTCTCTTCACCCCCACACTGCCACTCCCTCTGCCTCCATTTCTACATCCCTCTCACCCCTACTATCCCCCCTTATCCACTATCCCTACCCCCCTTACTCCCTCCCTACACACACCCTGCCCCCTCCCACGAATTCATTGAGCTGTGCGCCTGTCCCCTCCAGGAGCACCACCAGGCCAGGCAGCACAGCCCTGGCCACTGCAGCATGAGCCACAGCCCATCCCCAGCCCAGCCTTTCCAAGTGGGCCTATTGGGGCAGTTTTGCTCTGTGGCGAGTCCAGGGAACCCGGCACACTGAGCGGCTGCTCTGGAGAGCTGGCGAAGTGGCTGGGGTACAAGACCTGCCCCGCTCGTGGCAGGCCTGGGAGAGCGCAGCCCCCAAGCACTGTGATTGGGCTGGGCTGCACAGAGCAAAGCCGCACAGCACTGCGTGAGCCAGGCAGGCTGGGAGCAGGGCCCAGAAGCAGGTGGACACTGCTCCAGGGGATGTGTGAAGACAGAGCTCCTGGGAAAGTGCACTTGGATCAGCTGCCTGGCCCAGGTCACCGGCACACGCTGGGGCCGCTCACCCCTTGAGAGACCTGCAGTGTGGTTCCCCCAAGCGCTGTGGCTGGCTGGGCTTCATAGAGCAAAACTGCACGGCAGGCATGTGGGCCAGGCAGGCTGGGGGCAGGGCCCAGAGGCTGGTGGACACTGGTTCAGGGGGCACATGGGGCTGGAGCCCCTCACCCCCCAATTTCACGGATCAGTCGTGCGGTTAGGGCTCTTGGGGACTCAGAGTAATATCATGATATCACTCTGTCATCCCACAGGAAAAGTTTTTTTTATATAGAGAGAAAGAAAAAAATGTATAGATAAGTGAACGTGTGTATCTGTGTGAGTGCATGCATGTGCAGTTTTCCACTGAAGAATTTCGTTTAGTAAACACAATGAATTGATAATCAAATGCTTGATTAACCAAGTGCATAATAGCCGAAATTTTCAAAAGTGACTACAATAGTAATTTTGGGTACCCAGTCTAAGACATCTTATTTCATTTTGTATTTGACACATCTTACATCATCCTGTATAGAAATGTATGAATAACTTTACATATGTGGGTAATGTGGTTGGTGAAAAAAATAAGGGAGGGTTGATCTTCTGATGGCAGGTGCTTCTGCACTTTTTGAAAATCAAGGCTCTTTAAGGTGTCTCAGGTTCAGTGTTCCCTGAGAGAGTCAAATGCCACCAAGCTGATTAGCAGAATACCCACAGCTGTCTGCATGAGTTTCTACTGGTGGTGTACATCTGTATATGCCTTGATGCACAATACAAAAATTATTCTGCACATGGATGAAAAAAATCAGAGGAAAGACTGCTCAGGTTGGGCAACTGGATATGTCTACACAGCAGTGTTATTCTGAAATAACATAGTGCACGAGTACACTAAAAGCCTTTATTTCAAAATAATGTTGAGCTGGAGGACGTCTTACTCTGACTCCTGGTAACCCTCACTTCATGAGGAGTAAGGAAAGTCGAATGAAGAGTGCTCTTCCTTCGACTTCCTCCTGTGTAGACAGCACCAAAAGCCGAATTAAGCTATTTTGATTTAACTACGCAATTGACATAGCTGAAGTTGCATAGCTTAATTTGACTTTAGGCCTGCTGTGTAGACATAACCTAAGAGTTGAAATATCAAAATTACTAGTTACTTTTGATAATTTTTCATTTTTACTGGGTTTTATGAAGATCTTGACTATAGAATTTATTGGGCTAATTCTAGCTTTTAAACAGTATAGTCATTTTATTACAGCAACAAAAAAATCCGTCTTTTTTTTTTTCCCCACACAACTTCTATGTGTAAGCAGGATCAGGCCCTAGGACAAGAAGCTTGCATGCAGTTAATTTTTCTTTTTGCCTTTTCTGATATGTCCTGCACAAAGGTTAAATTAAGTGGGAAACATTTTCCAAGACTGGAAAAATAATGGTGTTTCTATTTATATATATAGTAAGTGTTTATTATTTTTGTGTGTCAAATCCTGTATTAAAAAGAAAAAGAAAAAGAAAAAGATGAAAAACAGTAATGATCTTTGGTTAAACTGACAGTGAAGTTATAGAGTAAAACAATGTATTGTTCAAATCATGTTTTCAATATTGCATTATCATTCCTATTCATACATTTTTGTCATTGATGCTTGGATGTCAGAGCCAAATAGCAACAGAATGTTTCTCTCATTTATTTCATAATATATCACTAAATGATTCTTTTACAAGTTAAATCAAGGAACACACTTCATCAGTGCTGTGTTCCTTATCCTCCTCTTTCACGCCCTTTCAAAAGGCAGTTATAGCCGTAGAAAATTATACATGGTGGACCCAATCCTTATTCTTCTAGTCTAATATTACTCACACAAATATTTTTTTTGACTTTAATGGAACTACTTGTGTAAAGAAAGAGTTTGTAGGTTTAGCCCAACTATTTCCATAGCAAAATCATTCCTTAGCATAATTACTTATAGATTTATTAATTGTTTATTTTACTATCTTTAGTGAGCCAAAAATCTACAGTTAATTCTCCATGCACATAGAAGACAGGTCTCCTGTCGAGTTTGCTATCAATTTACTGTGAAAACAAAACGTATTTGAAATACCAGCTTTCAGTCTGAAGAGAAAGTTAATGGCAGGGAAATAATTGTGCTATAAGAGAAACTGCCTGTGGCAAAAATGCACAAGATATTAAATGCTGCTCCTTTAATCACAGCCATGCACTTAAAAAAAAAAAAAGACGAAACAGAGACAAGTACTTACGTTTCTAGGTTTAGTCTGTGAAGCTCTTTACTGTGTGGCTGTCCACTTTACAGACCTTATCTACCCACTGATGCTTTGCTCTCATTTGACAGACTGGTTAATCTACAAGGCAGAGTGGAATGTGTGGTCTTGCACTTGCTGTTCTTTTATGTTTTCTAGAGGCCAACAGCTCAGGCTGTTTCTATGACAACCAGGAGAGCAGCTGAGGCCTACCCATTTCATTAATAACACAGCGGGATAAGTACCTGTCTTTATTAAATCTGTCCTTACTCCTGATTGGTAGCATTTATCTTGAAAGTGTGTCCCACATACAAGAAAGTGTCATACAATGGTTGTAATATACAAAAGCAAACACAGAGGCCTGAACTTTAATTGCAGCAAGTTAGCAAACCAGATGTTGCTCATCAGGCATGCTCTCAGTGCACAAATAGTTTACTTTTCAATATTTCTGACCAAATTAAAACTAGCCCAGAGCAGCTGCCTTAGGAGGATGGCAAGAAAGGGCTCACTGAATCCTTCCCTGCCCCCATGCAATCTGCTAGTGCTGGGAGGGCAGCTCTGAGGCGAGGGCACACTATAGCTTTAGTAGAGGTAGAGCACATGCAGTTTCTAATGGTGCTTCTCTAGTGCCACTGCTTAACTTGGGTGGAAATTCCATAGGCTCCATCTGAATCCTTCTGTTGTTTTCTGCTGGTTTGGGCTGGGCACTGTTGGTTTAAACTGGAAAGCCAGCTCCAGGAATGATGATAGCACCCAAAGCCCATTGCTCCTTTCCAAAACTTGTTTGTCGCACTAGAACTAGTAGGAGCAAACTGTAAGTTTTCAAATGGAATTTTTCCTAAGGTACTCAAGCATAATGCCTGTGTCAACCACTTCTCACCTGCTGCAGCTGTTCCCACCTGACCTGGTGTTCCAAGTAGCAATACAGACCTATTTCACATGGTCACTGTCATTGTTATCTACCTAGGACGCAAACCCGCAAACAAATATTATTGAAGCATAGTCTATGGGAGTAGTAGCAAGGGTATGAAGGACCATACACATATCAGCAGAGCTCTCTGTCACAAGGATGCATAGTCAGAGCAATCCCCATAAATCATGGGACAACGGGGCAAGAGGCAAAAATTCTCTGGCAGAGATTAGCATGGAATAAGTAGCAAGGACAGGTGTGCTACTAAGTTCTCCATTATGATTGGTTTTGCCAGTGGGAGTTGCGTAAGTAAAATGAATGCAAATTAATTAGTAGAGAGTCATATTGCAGAGAGGAGAGCCACAGTTCAGCTAGAAGAGGAGAATTTCGTCCATGGATTTAAGAGTTGAGTTTGAGTTTTGAATTTCCCGGAGGGAAAAAATACTATCTTGAACTTAAAAAATGTCCTTTTGATTTCTGCATCTAAGAATTCTACTATGAAGTCTAAATCATTAAATTGGTAGCTTTATTTCAGAAAGCGTGATTTTAAAAAGGAAATTTGCTATAACATGCTTTCTACATCACAGTGTTTGTAGTGTATATCAGACAAATGTGAAGAGCATACATAAAGAGTCTACCGCAATAATTTTTCAATGTCAAGTTACACGATTGCCCTTAGATTACAGATAAGTTAATGGTGAATTTGGCCCAATATGTGTACCACTTCCAATCCACTTATTCTCCTTACAGCTCACTTCATTGTCACGCTCTTGAGAGCCTATCTGTTCTCTTTGCTAATCTTTCCATATTAGGTTTGTTTTCTCACTGATATCACCCCTCTATTTAGAATTCCCATCTTCACTCCCCTTTTCTGAAACACTTGTTATGTAACATTTATGTTGCAACATTGCTTAGAGGCCTCCCTCATCATGCCAGGTGCTGTGCCAACAAACAGGAAGTGGCAGCCTACGCCCTGAAGAGCCTAACATTTCTTCTTTTTGTGCTACGAATGGCTCCACCAGTACTATGTGGTACTGTGCCAATGAAGGACTCTCTGGGCCCATTCCTAAAATAGCGTCAGATATAAACATACACCCATGAATCTCATTGCAAACTTCTATGGTTATACCCACACAGATTCCTGTTTTCTAAAATGTTTTCCTCTCCCTTGTGAAAGACCCACCTGGGGAAACTGACAGCAGGTCAGTGAAGCTGACTATATACAAAGTACTATCAAATACACAAAGTAAACAAACCAAAAGACCCAGGTGTCATGGGGTGAGGCACTCACCTCCCTCGAGGGGGTGTAGTCAAGTCCCAAGGTCTTGTAAAATTACATCACAACCTGGCACATTCAACAATTCCTCTCCTGTCCTATACACCAGGCCCTCTCCTTGGGGCTATGCAACCTACCAGTTGGAGTCAATAGTGAAAAACCCCTCTCACTGGGGAACTGCGGCCTAGCAGCCAAAGTCAACATTAACCATCCCACACACTGGGGCAGCGTGGCCTAATAGCCAGAGTGAATAGCAGAGGGTGCTGGCCTCACGGGTTGGGTATAAAGGGTGGGTTAGGGGGACCTGGGCCCTTCCTACTACACCGGGTCCCAGCCCAGGTCCCTGCTAGCTCAGCGGGGATTTCCTCCGCTAGCTCAATGGGGACTCCTACCACAACATGCTGAGCTCTTCGGGATAAAATCTCCTACCCTGGTTTACTTCCTACCCGTCTCTGCTAGACTCCTTCCAGGGTCCTTCCTCCAGCTGTTCTGCAGTGGCGCTGGTATCTTGCTGGCTGGTCCCTCCAGCTGTTCACCTCCAGGAGCTCTAACAGTGCCTCCTTCCTCCTCAGCAGCCAGCCCAGACTGAGCCTTTCTCCAGGTCTTTATACCTGGGTTGTAGTCTGAGCTTTCCCAGCAGGCCTGTGGGGGGTGGGACCTTTTCAACCAGGTGAGCCTGGTTAGGTCTTGCTTCCCCAATGCAGGGCTGGTATACCCTGTCACACCAGGTCACATTTTTTTTCCAGTAATCCTTTTCAGCTATAATTTTAGGCTTTATCTACACAGAGGATGCACTAGTTTAACTCAAATCAGTTGTTAAAGTGATTCCATGCCTATATCTCTGCACCATACAGCAGTCTGTCCATTTTGATCTTTGTGAAAATTCTATTTCACTCCACTCTCTTCTCTCCGGGATCATGCAGACAACCACATGCAGAGCTAACTTTTGAGATAATATTGATTTCACATCCTCATCTATTAAGCATTGTTGGCCATGAGGACACTTTCAAGTAGGTAAATGTCAGTTCATTTAGTGGTGCACCATTAATCCTGATAGCTAGTTCAAGATGCTGTTTGCTTAGCTCATGTTGTTACATATCCTTGGCCTTTGAAATGCTAATTGTCATGCCAAAACATTCAGATGTCGTCGCAAAACAAGATGTCATTATTTTCATATCTTGCTCTGAGCAGGCTGAAAATGCCAAGAGTTGGTTTCTTTATCTACACAAACGAGATAGATTTAAGAGTTTGCCTGAGCAGAATGTTTTTCCAGGCACAGGTCTCACCCACAAGATGCTTCATCTGGCATTGCCCTATATTGAAGTAATGTCCAAATTATATAGATATTTAACATGCAATAGCGCCATCTTGTGGCATACTAGACTTCAGTTTATAACTGAGCTTTATATATACACACAGCAATTAATGAAAAATTGGCTTTGGAACTAGGGAATGCCTAAAATAGAGAAATGTTGACTATTAGGGGGTTACAGAAAACATTTATTTTACCATTATTTTATGATTTTAATTATGTATATTATAGTCCCAACAAATGCGCCCCAACAAAGAGAGACACTGCACAAACTCAAACGAAGCATCTCAAAGAGCTCACAAACAGACCAAGCAGATATCAGGAAGGAAACAGGCATAGAGTGCAAAAGGTATGGGGAAGATAGAAGTAGAACCCCAGTGCCCTCATTTACAGGCCAGTGCCACTCGACCATGCTGCCTCTCAACTGTGAGAGTGTTCTTGTACCTTGTGGCATTGCTGCCCATCCCTGGCCTTGGCTTTGCCTTCATTGTGACAGATTACTCACCCCCAAGTGTAAGGGGGGGATAAAGAGAGAGAGAGAGAGAGAGAGAGAGAGAAATCTTCACATTTGACCCATCATATATGTTTGTAGTGTGGAACTTACTGATTTTGGCAGGGAGTTGCAGTGTATTGTTTTGAGTTAAAAATTAGACTTTTAAACTGCTGATGCTAATGACATGTCACTGGTCCACTCCCCAGTAATAGCACTTAGGATAATGTTAACCAGCCAGTCATCCCTGATTCGCTTTTCCGTTTTAGTGTTAAGCTTCTTTTAAATTGAATGTCCCTAGGTGAGGGAGAAAACAAAGGCAGGATTGGAGGGGGAGGGGGTAATGTTGAAGGACTAAAATATTACTCAAGAGATTTATGAACCTTGATTTCAGCAGATTTGTCTAGCCCTGAATTTGTACTTCTTATATACTGCAGTCTTTTACTAAGGCCATCCACTGACGTCCACTTCTGCTGTGCTACCTACGGAGAATTCAGCCAACTCATACTGACTACATAAAAAAAAAGAACATAGCCTATCTTTGTCAAGATGTTGGCTGAGGTCCTTAATTACTCTGCTTAGGTGTTGCACCCCTTTCTCCTGAACCTTCTGCCTGTTTGTCTCTCACTCTCTAGATTGTGAGATCCTTAGAGCAGAGACCATGCTTTCCTTTCTGCATGGACAGCTGGCAGCACAGTGTCGGTGCTTCCAAAACCAAATAGTATTATTACCCACTCCAATAATCCATCATACACAGATTTCTTCCTCCTTTTATTGAGGTTAGTTTCTTGCATGCTTGCCACTCCCACTGCCTTCAGAGGTGCTCTCAGCACCATCCAGGGTCAGACTCTATGCCTTGAATTGCAAGCCAGATTGAGTGACTGGTATTAGCCTGGTCAGTATGTAGCTCTGCTTTATTAACTGAGGAATGAGCCAAAATTTGGCTTTTATCCAGCTGTGAGTGACTGATATTATTCCTATATGCTTCCAGAATTGGTAATGGTAACACTTCCCTGCCTGCGTGCTGAGCAGCCTGCTAGAGAAGCATTTGTCTAAGATGACTGATATAATTTGTCCCTTGATTCACCCCATGTCTTTAATGTGATTACAGGGAAAAGACTAGATGTGTCTATGTCTATGGAAATCTCAGAGGGTTAACTGTGTTAGACTGTCTGTACATAAACAACGAGGAGCTCTGAGACAGACTAGTCCAATGCATCTGGCAAAGTGGTTTTTAACCATGAAAACTTATGCCCAAATAAATCTTTAAGGTGCCACGGGACTTCTTGTTGTTTATGTCTATATATTTCTTTCTATACAAATTAAGAACATTTTTCTTTGGGCTGAGGACAGCAAATTCACCCCCATTTACTATCTGATCTTTCCATAGTGTGAAGCGTGCAAAAGCATCTCCTATGGTCCCCCAAGTAAGCATGGTCCAGCTGGCCGGGGAAGACAGGAGAGGTGCACTGCTCAAGCTCCCTCCCCCATGCACTAGCTGGCCGGAGGAAGGCGGGGGCTGATTTCCCCACTTACTTGGGGGACGATGGGGAGGTGGGTGTATTCACATCCTTGCAGTCCACATTTACAAAAAACAAAAGAAAACAAAAAAAAAAAACCCCACACCAGAAATTCCAGTGTACAGGCTGACATTCTTGTGGTCTCAACAGCTGCAGTGTCTTCCCACCCTTCTGCTTATGAAAGGGGGCAGGGTTGCTTCTGGAAGGTTTGATTATATGAAGGAGGCAGAATATTTTAAATCAAAGTAAATAAGTAAAGCTCAAGCACATTTCTAACTTTAAGAATATTAAGTATTCATTGAATCGAATGACTAGTCAAAGGTTTAGCATTAGGCACATACTTAAGTATTTTCCTGATTTAGGCTGTGAATCGGAAAATTATTTCAAGTTTTACAGTTCCTTGTGGGAGACTTTGTAAGTCATATGTCTGGGGAGTTAAACTAGCATGTCTCTTAGGCTATGTCTTTACTACAGGACTATTTCAAAATAAGTTATTTCAAAATAATAACTCCCAAAATAACTATTTTGAAATAATCTTGTTCCCCAAAGAAAAAGGAGTTAGTTCGAAATAACCAGCCCCTTATTTTGAAATAATAGACATGGTAGTGTGGAGGCTCCACTTGTTATTTCAAAATAAGGGGAGTTATTTCGAAATAACTCCTGAGTGTAGACATGCCCTTATATCATACATTCTTTTTCTTGTCTCTTTATTTGTTGTGTACATAATGGAGGGAAACCTTATGGGTGTGTCTACACTGCACCATTATTTTGAAATAACAATGCAAGCGTCTACACAGCCATTCCATTATTTTGAAATAATGGACAGCTTATTCCGAAATCTGTAAACCTCATTCTACGAGGAATAACGCCTATTCCGAAATAGCTTTTGTGAAATAAGGCATGTGTAGACTCTCCATTGCTGCTATTTTGAAATAGTCCCTCACCAGGGCTATTCTAAGTTATCCCTTCCCAGTGCCTCCTGTGGCTCTAAATCGAGATAGCATGTCCACATTAGGGAAGACTGCCTTGGACTAATTTAGAGGCTTCCCTGAACTGTAGACGTGCTATTTTGAAATAAGCTACTTCGAAATAACCATGTAGTGTAGACGCACCGTATGATGCCCCAGGGCTTACTACAAACATAGGACAATAATCAACATTTCAACAAGTGCATAGGCAAACAAGGAGGGTTTATGAAATATAACAGCTTTAGGACACAGCTAAAGCTGTGGTGATGGATGTTCTCTTCTCAGCTAAAATCTGGTCAAAGCTAGGAGATAGTGGCTGTGCCATACCAGCTGTGAAGCTAGAGGGTCAATCTTAGTCTAATTCTTAGCAGAGAAGTGTCCACAGAACAAAAGCCACTACCGCAGTTGGTACCAACTAGCACCAGCATTCCCTGTAAGCATAGGCGTGCACATGGGATGTGCCGGGTGTGCACAGGCACACCCTATTGTTTCAAAGGGCTGCCCGGTTCGGCGCTCTGGAGAACGGGTGCCCCTCTGGGTTTGCCGTGCATGCGCGACTGCACAATCAAAACCGGTGGCTCTTAGGACCCCAAAGAAAGAGGCGGCAGGGTCGTAGCAACATCACCCTGCCGCCCCGTCAAGCGCAGCGAGTTCAAACCCCGGGCAGGGGGGTAGGAAAGGTGGGGGGTGCCCCAGGCAGAGGATCGGGTGCAGCGTGGCTGGCCCGGGGAGGGTTGATAGCAGTGCGGCTGGCCAGGAGGATGAGGGGGGCGGGGCGGGAGCAGCGCAGCTGTCCTGGGGAGGAGGGGGTCGGGCCCTGAGGGGCCGCATGCTCAGGCTTCCCTGCTCGGCAGGAGGGAGTGCGCAACGGGGCTTCCTTCCTCTGTGGGGGATAATGCTGGGAGAGGAGAGGGGAAGGGCTTTGGAGGCTAGAGGGGAAAAGGAGAGGTGCTGGGAGAAAGCTTGAAAGAAGGGGTGGGCATGAGGATGGGGGGATGGAGCAAGGCACGTGTGAGGGCACAGGGGCATGAAGGGAATGGGGGCAGAGGGTGGTGAGGGGGTGGGCATCAGGGAAAAAGGGGGCAGGGGCAGTTAGGAAAGGGGGAGGCACCAGGAGGATGCAGGAGTAAGAGAAGGTGCAAGTGCCAGGGGATTCTGGAGATGAAGCAGAAGGGCAGACACCTGCAGGGGAGGGACCAGCACCAGAGGAGAGAGGCAGGGCAGGTGTGTAGAGGGAGGTGTTAAAAGAGGGGATGAGGAGGGGTAGCTCACATGATCAGAGTGGGGTTCCTGGAGGAATGGGCACAGGCGGGGGCGGGAGAAGGGCTGGTGGAGGGGGGCAGGTCTCAGGAAGG
Organism: Pelodiscus sinensis; assembly: GCF_052426305.1. Classification (NCBI taxonomy): domain Eukaryota; kingdom Metazoa; phylum Chordata; order Testudines; family Trionychidae; genus Pelodiscus; species Pelodiscus sinensis. Next base: position 187,938,212 of record NC_143052.1, read on the forward strand.
CTGAGGGCAGTGAGAAGGGCAGGAGTCAGGACAGCAGAGGTGGGTGAGGAGGTGGGGGGGGCAGCAGGCACCGGGGGAGCTGATGAAGCAAGGGGAGGAGACAGGGCAGCAGAGGGAAAAGGCAGAGGTTTATAAGATATTTATTAATAACTTGGGTGCCACAGTGGCACATCCAAACAAGCCACGAACTCAGTACTGGTGCACAACACAAAGTTTATTCTGCTCATGGGAGGAAACTCTTAGAGGGGACACTTCCCCCAGCCTCTCTGCCCCCTGAGTTACTGTCATACACATTGGGTTAATGCAATTGCAGGATAGTTGCATGAGGGAGGTTTGGTGAGGGCCAAACTAATCCCTATTGGTAGAAGGATGGTGGGAAAAGTCCTTGGGGGGGTGTCAGATGACACCTTTTACTTCTGGTCATGTGTCCATCTTGCCCCGAGAGTGTTACCTCCAGAGGTGTGGCTAATGGGAGTCAGGGGAGTGGTTAACAGGGGTCAGGGGCATGGCTAATGGGGCTCAAAGAGTACATTTAAAAAAACTTCTTTGAGTCCACACCCTAATGAAATGTGCTGTGCATGCCTATGCCTGTAAGCTATGTGCTTATACAACTGCTCAGGAAAGACTCAAATGCAGCCCAGCTGATTGAGCAGAGAATCCATGGCTAGGTTTTTTTTATTTGTACTGGTGGTGCACATCTGCATATGCCTCGGTGCACATGAAAATGTATTCTGCACATGGATGGAGAAGATGAGAGGGAAGATGGGCTGGCACCCCTGGACAATTTCAGCAAAGAAGCACAGGACTGAATGAGTTTGGAGGCTTGATATACTGTTTGTCTCACTCCTAAAGATGGTCACTCTAGGTCAAGGTTGAGGAATATTGATGGTATGAAGAAGTGCTTACATTGCAACAATCCAAGCTGTGTCAGGAAACTTTACTTGAACTTCTTCTTAGAAGGAGGCCCAGGCTAATGTGCTTAGTCCAAATGGAACAATATAATGTCCTGTTAAAAACCCTAAGGCCAACCCTACTCTCCCTACTTATATTAACTTCTGAACACTACTTGCAAAATGGTAACAAGCTAAATTAACAACAAAACACAAATCTGTGGAAACACACAAAGTTAAAATATTATTTATCTACATATTTGTCTATCGGGGCTATTTTCTTGGTCAGATCTGAAGTTGCTGGTTTGGGGAGTTTAATTTTGCAAAACACATATACAGGAAATACATATTCTTTATATACTGCAAATATTGCATATATGATAGGAAAAGGGATACTTTTCATATTGTTTTAAGGAGTTGAACCACATGGATCTGATCCTGAAAACCCTTACTTATGCAAATAGTAAATCAGTGAGACTGATATCAGGGTTACAGGATCTGGCCAGAAACTTGTATAATTCTCCGTTGATGTTGTCTGGCTTGCAATTGAACTTTGCCAATGCAGTTTTACTGTTTGACTTTGTCAGGGTAGGGCTCAGGGCAAAAATGCGAAGGAATTGGCTTACGTTTGCTGAGTATTGAAATCACTAAGTTGCATGGTGTCTAGATTCATTTAAGGAGAGAGGGCTGTCTAGTGGCTAGGGCACTAGCCTAAAATGTATGAGACCTATGTGCAAACCCTTTCTCTGTCATGCACTTCCTATGTCTCCTTGAACAAGTCCTTTAGTCACTCTGTGCCTCAGTTCCCCATCTGTAAAATGGGGATTCAAGCACTGTCCTGACTCAGAGGGGTGTTGTGGAGCTAAATTACATTAAAGTGTGTGATGGGTCCAATATTCATCTTACATAGATTGAATGGATGTGCTGAGATTACATGTAATAGGTAGTTTTTATTAACTTTAGCGGCTTTATGAAATCTCACTGTATGTGTATATTTGACACCAGGTTTTGAATAAAGCATCACTCTTAAGGGTATGTCTACATAGCAGCGTTATTTCAGAGTAACATCTGTTATTCCAAAATAACTATGCGAGCATCTACACAGCTAGCCTGTTATTTTGAAATAATGGGCGGCTTATTTCGATGTTTGTAATCCTCATTCCATGAGGAATAACGCCTCTTCTGAAACAGATATTTCAGAATAGCAGTAGTATGGATGTGCCACTGCTGCTGTTTTGAAATAGCTCCCCCCTCAGGCCATTCAAAGTAATTACTTCCCAGGGCTCTAAATTGAGGTAGCACATCTACATTAGGGGAGCCTGACTCACTAATTTCCAGGCTTCCCTGTAGTGTAGAAGTGCTATTTCGAAGTAAGCTATTTCAGAGTATTTTTTCTGGAATAGCTTATTCTGAAATAATAGTGCAGTGTAGACATAGCCTAAGTAACAAATACTCAGTGAGAACCCACAGGAGTCACACACAACAATTGTGTTAGTGCAAGCACAGGTCTGTAGGAAAAAGCCCCAGGCTTCCCCCTCACACAGATTCATGGCCCACTAGAGGGCCAGGCAGGGTTGCAGTCTCTAGGCTAAGGGAAACACAGGGACTACTTTCCCAGGAAAAAACAGACTCCACTGGGCTAAGAAACAGTTCCAGTGTACAGGGAGAAGTGTGCCATAGTTTATAAAGAGGTGTAGCAGTGTTCATGCTTTCCCAGCAGCCCAGAGAACTCCAGGAGGCATTCTGTCTGCCAGTCTGCTCCCCCTTGGCCAGGGTGGCTATGGAGTTCCTGTAAGGTAGAACTGAGCCCTTTGTGAAATCTCATTTATGCATGGGATAGCTAAATCTTTTAATAAACAGATCACAGTTGCCTTTGGTTGTGTAAAGAGTCAATCTCAGAAGAGGGTGTCCCAGTCTGAAATGTCTGCTAAACTGCTATGCCAGAAACTGAAATGATATGAGCACTCAATTACAGGATTAATGCCAATCTAGGGATTTCCTGTACCATGGGATGAATTTACTTCTATGTAAACAAAACACAGATGTGAGTGAGAGTTCTAGGGATGGGTGTTGAAAGAGAATGGAGTAGCAATCAAGAATTTTGTTTTTGCAATGTGTTTGTTGCTTGGCTATTATTTTATTACATTACACTACTTTATTTTTTCTGAGGACTTTTTTTTTGTCAGTGCATGTGCAGCTTACATTTTTGTTTTAAAACGGGTAAAGACATAATGAAAAAACATTGACATTTAAAAATATATTTCTCCTGAACCCATGTATTGGTTGAACCTTTAAGTGCAAAAGGTTAATCCCATAAAATAAACACACCCCTGAAGCCCATGTAGATTTGATCTGTTCTTAGTTAAATATGCTTTTATATATGATTGAACAAAGGCCAGATAACATAAAAATACTTATTACCTCTTGAATCAAGCCCTGTTCTTACAAGTCATTGTAAGCTCCTCAGAGCAGGGATTGTGCCTACCTTTATTGTTGGATCTGCTTAGAGGATCCAGTCATGGATTGAAGAGCTGATTGTGCTGGGGCCTGTACAAACACTCAAAGTGATAGTCCCTGCTCTGACAAGCTCACAATCTTAGTGTGGCTAGTGCATTGAGGAGGCTAATGGAAACAATAATAAGTGGATCAACTTGTTGATTACGACCAGTTGAGTCTAAGCAAAGAGGAATAGACAGTTATTTATAGCTTTTAAAAATACAAGCCTAGAAATGACAGTATGAATTTTTCTTTATATCACCGAATAATAGTAAAACAGGGGAATAAATAAGCAAGGTAATTCTTTGAAAACATCACTCTTTTTATTATTATCATCATTTCAGCATGCCACACCCTCAATGGAGTTGCAGCAGCAGTGTTAATTTCTGAGGGTCAGAGATGTAATGATCACAGTTATATCTATAGAGGGAGCTCTTTGCCTTGCTTTCTCTCTGAAAGTTAGCACTAATCAGTAGGATCTGGAGTTGTCAGTACCATTTCCTTAAATTCTACAGCGAAAAACTGTGATCTGTCATTATAAATGTGCTTTAGTTCCCCCGATTCTCATAGAAAAATAATTGAAGCTTCAGCAGTTGATTTGTTGTCAAACAGTAGTTTAAAGGATATATACTCCATGTAAAATGCAGGGTCAGATCCTCAGCAGGTGGAAATCAAGATAGCTCTATTGACTTCAGAGCAGTCAGGCCGATCTACAGCAGCTGAGAAGTTGGTCCATTTTTGTAAAATACCCACCTCTGTGCACATTCACAAAGAAGAAAAAAGGGCACAGGGAACCTCCCTTTCTTGTCTATGCATGCAGGGGAAGAGCACAACCAGATAATTCTGTACTCCTGAGCATAGAGACTACAAGGCAGCTTCTGCACTCTGGTCGGTTTGTGCTATATCACTGGCACAAAGCAGCCCTACAGCCAGCATAGCTAGCCATGGAAGTATCTCCCTCTGATAGGGGGGGATCCTTCAGTATAAAAGACTGGGATAGACTGCTTAGAAGATATATCAGGAGTCATGCCTCATAGTTAGAGAAGGACTCTGTAGCTAGGAGTAGGCGCCCTAGAGCCAAGGGACAGAGCTGGGTTGCCTAAAGTGAGGCAATGCTGGGTATAAGCAGGGACAGGTGCTATTACAGTCATATGCAAATGCTTTGAGCAGCCACTAAACTGCTGCTGCTGGGCTCACAAGCTGATCTGTCTGCTGTCGCTTCCCACCAACCAAATGGTAGCCAGTCGTGCAGCCTACTGCAGGCCAGCTGTGCTTCTCAGAGTGCCAGAAGATTGACACTGCTGCAGGCCTTGATTCCTGACATTCAGTAGCACAGAGCCAGGTCCTATGTTGTCTTCTCTCCTGCCCACTAAAAAGGTGGGCACATGACAGGAAGAAAGGAAAATGGGTGACGTGTCCCTGCCCCTTGGGTTGCCATGTTAGAACTGTTGGCAGCTGGTGCTAGCCAAAAAAGTCTTGAAATTGATCCAGTTTACTCTTGAGGACAGGTCTTATGCTTAGTTGGTCATTGTTACTGATTAGGGGGCACCATGATGGTTAAAGCTACTTTTGAACCTTGTCGTCTCAGATATAGTGTGGCCTCCCTGGCCACCACTCAGGGTATGGGCCTATGTGAGTCTAGGGCCACTGCCAGCACCAAAGTGGACAGGGTAGAAAGGCAGGGCCAGGGCCAGGCCATGGCCTCAGACCTACACTAAGAGAGCTGGCCATGTGTACAGGGGTATGGACATTGCACCCTCTTCAAAGGTGGAGTACCAGCAGTATTGCCACTGCTTTCCCTCCTAGAGCTTTAGGCTTTTCCCAGCAAGGGACTAAGGGTAATGAAATCATACTGGCTGGGCGGTTCTCACAGCCCTTGGGAGGAATAGGTTCTCTGGGAGGCATTGTGACTGCTTCAGGCCTAATGCCTCTTGGGCTACGTCTACACTAGCATGATTTTCCGGAAATGCTTTTAACGGAAAAGTTTTCCGTTAAAAGCATTTTCGGAAAAGCGCGTCTAGATTGGCAGGACGCTTTTCCGCAAAAAAGCCCCGATCGCCATTTTCGCGATCGGGGCTTTTTTGTGGAAAACAAATCTCTGCTGTCTATACTGGCCCTTTTGCGCAAAAATTTTTCGGAAAAAGACTTTTGCCTGAACGGGAGCACCATAGTATTTCCGCAAAAGCACTGACAATCTTACATAAGATCGTCAGTGCTTTTGCGGAAATTCAAGCGGTACAGCAGTGTAGACAGCTGGCAAGTTTTTCCGCAAAAGCAGATGATTTTGAGGAAAAACTTGCCAGTCTAGACACAGCCTTGGTGTTCCTGAGACAGTGCATCATGTCAGTCCCCCAACACTATATTGTTCAGGTAAGAGCCTAGAAGTAGAGCCCTCTTGCTGTTCTCCATGAGAATTCACTCCTCTTCCCTGAGTCCAAAAGCATCTTAGTTTGTTGAACTTCAGGGCACATTGCAAAGCTCTGTCTTTTCTCTTTGGCTTTTGAGAGGGGAGAGATTTGTGAGGCTAGCAAGGGCTTATGATTTTGGTTCCTTTTGGCTGTGGCCAAGGTACTATTGTCTAAAGAGCTGACAAAATGTGCTCATCGGTATAATTGAATACTTTGAATGATTATCAAGGGAGCCCAGAGACTGGGTTGGGTACTTTATTTAGTAACATAAGGAGAAATAAAGAGAAATAAAAATACAGTTGAGGGTTGTGCATCAGACAAAATAGAGCCCAATGGCCCTGATTTAGGAAAGACGTTAAACACATGCATAAAACCCATAGGCTATGTCTAGACTACATCCCTTTTTCGTAAAAGGGATGTAAATTAGACGTATCGCAATTGCTAATGAAGCGGGGATTTAAATCTCCCCCGCTTCATTAGCATAAAAATGGCTGCCACTTTTTTTCCGCACGGAGCTTTGTTGGAAAAAAGCCCCAGTCTAGATGCTGATCTTGCGGAAAATAAAGCCTTTTCCGAAAGATCCCTTATCCCTCTATGAAATAAGGGATAAGGGATCTTTTGGAAAAGGCTTTATTTTCCTCAAGATCAGTGTCTAGACTGGCGCTTTTTCCGACAAAGCTCCGTGCGGAAAAAAAGCGGCAGCCATTTTTATGCTAATGAAGCAGGGGAGATTTAAATCCCCGCTTCATTAGCAATTGCGATACGTCTAATTTACATCCCTTTTATGAAAAAGGGATGTAGTCTAGACGTAACCATACAGTTCAATGGGGTTTCAAAACATGCTTAATGTCCTGTCTCGAATAGGCATAGGAGTACTTTGCTGAAATGACACCGAGCTAAGTAATATACTTATAGAAAAATTCATAACACGTTAGATTTTGAGACAGAGATAACAATGAAGTAATAGCAAATATTTTACCCACACAATAAAAGACTTTGATCTCAGTTGTGTCTAAAAAAAAACTTTAAATGTTCCACTTAAAAATATTTTTAAATATATTTTCCATTTAAATTATTTCTATTCATTTTAATTTTCCTCAGTGTTTTTAAGAGCTGAAAGTTCACTTGGAAAGTAATAAATCTCATTACTGGTGGTTTGTATTTCCTTTAAGTAGATCTCAGTGTCTGAAGTGCTGAAAACAATCATATCTTGACTAGCAATCAGACCTTAATCATTTGAAAATATTGATGCTGTACACTTATGCCAAATATCATTTCTATAATGCTCCATTTCCTCTGGGTTACACATTCATTTCTTTATAGTCACTAGAAAAGAGCATTTGAACAGGCTATGCATAATGTACATAGGAAAAATGGAGATATTTTCCCATTTAAATTATACTCATGTGGAATTCATCAGATCAATTCTCCTTTTCTATTCCCAGTTGGCCATCACAAAACAAGGCACTACCAAATGAAAAACGTAAAGGTCCTCACTAACCTAATATAGACTACTAGTACAGTACATTCTTTAAAACCTCAGCTTCATAGAACAATTCATTTCAGAGTTGCTGTGGGCTCTATGTAAGATGAGGCAAGTCTGATCATAATTATGAATTCAATGTTGGCATAGTCAACATAACTCCTTATTATCTTGCAGGAAGGAGTTACATCTATGAAACTGACATGTTTTATTTTTATTTAAAACCCAAGAACATTTACTTAGGTCCAGTCCTACTCCCACTGAAATCAATAGAAAGACTTCCATTGACTTAATGAGAATGCAGTCAGGCAATGGCAAGAGAGTCAATATTTTTGAAATCAGTACACATTCAGTTAAGCATCATCTCTGTCAGGAGAGACCCAAATTTTTCTTTTTGGACAAAAACCATTTTTGGACTCTATATTCAGGGGGAGATGGTCCCAGCATGTCTGCAGTGTATGCTTCAAAAACAGCATCCTTAGAGATGCGGGAGTTGTCCTGCATGATGGAAGGAAATATGACTGATTTTTATAGAATTGTGCTCAATTTTCTTCATTCTTTTAAATGTTTTCTAAGAGTCCCTATATCTCTTTATTGATATATGTATTTATACTTGCCTACAAGTCCATGTGTTGTTGTGTAGTGCTGTATGGAGGTCATGAAGCAAAGCTGGTTGTAAACAGTCCAATGAAACATTTTTTCATCAGAATTTGCTGATTCATCAAAAACAAAACATTTAGTGGAAACGGTTCAAGTTTGATCAATTTCAAGGGCCCCGATAAGATTAACTTGACAGCATCTTGAGACTGGTCAGCACCACTGTGCTAGTCAGTAGAGGGAAGCCGAGAAATTAACAAGAATCAGGTCAGCCTCAATCAACAGCTGCCTGGGCTTTCAGGCTCCTCTGCAGCCTACTAAGCAGTATTATGTTCATGGCATACAAACAGAGAAGTCAGAATAAAACATAAAATATTCTTACTGGAAAAACTGCAAAAAGCAATACTTTCTTAATTTCTTAAAATTCAGAACTGGCCCTGGCCCCTATCAGAAGACAGGATACTGGGATAGATAGATCAGTGGTCTGATCCTATGTGGCCATTCTTGTGTTCTTAGGAACTTTAACACATAAGAATTTAACAACAACAGAGAAAGAAAGCAGGATGCTCCCTAAGGCTATGTCTAGGCTACGTGGAAGATTCGAAAGAGGATATGCAAATTCCACGGGAATTTGCATATCTTCTTCCGATCTCACTTTCGAAAGCAGAGCTTTCGAAAGTGAAATTAGTTGGGATGTGGCTCTTTTGGCCACACCACCCCCCTTTTTCAAAAAGCTGTGTAAACGTCATTTTTTGAGGAAGAGCAGCTTTTCGAAAAAGGGAGGCGAGTTTGCCGAAAAAGCCACATCCCAACTACTTTCACTTTCAGAAGCTCTGCTTTTGAAAGTGAGATTGGAAGAAGATATGTAAATTCCCATGGAATTTGCATATCCTCTTTCGAATCTTTCGTGTAGCCTAGACGAGCCCTAAGACAAAAAGGCACAACTCACCTCACTTTGTTGTAGGTAGCTCTTAGCAAACTGTCTCTACTTGTGTGCTTTCCTACAGAATCCCCTAGCCTGCATGTAGGACCTGAAAACCTCTTGCAAATTAAAGTGACTACCTACCATTCCAACACAGTTTCCAATACAAATAAGCTGCCAAGAATCCTGGGGAGTATATTTTGTTTCTGAAATCACACATTTCAGTGTTTTGGTTATTGTAGAATTTCAGTTCTACAGACACACACCCTTTTTAAAGTTGTTGGCTTTTTGTTCTGATTCAGAATGAAAACTATTCCTAGAGACTTGAAAATATTCTCAGAACTAAACTTTGGTTTCCTGACCAACTCTAGGAATGACTGAGATTATCCCTGCTTTAACTCTTTATTGCTTTGCTATATTCTTTTCCATTAAAAATCTTGCTTGTCATTCTGCTCCTCCAATCTTATTCTAGAATGTTCACTTGCCTGAAGAACTCATTAAAATGCTTCCATTTTGAAGCACCTGGAAGAGAGGAAAGTGATCGGGAATAGTTAATATGGATTCACAAAGGGCAAGTAATGCCTGACCCACCTTGTTGCCTTCTATGATGAGATAACTGGCTCTGTGAATATGGGGAAGTCAGAGTCCTGCACTTGGTACGGAATAATCCCTAGCTCTGTTAAAGGCTGGGGACCGACTGGTTAAACAGCAGTTTGGCAGCAAAGACCTGGGGATTACAGTGGATGAGAAGTTGGATTTGAGTCAACAGTGTGCCCTTGAAGTCAAGAAGGCTAATGGCATATTAGGGTACATTAGGTGGAGCATTTCCAGCAGATCTAGAGAAGCAATTATTCCCCTTTACTTGGAACTGATGAGGCCACCTCTGGAGTATTGTGTCCAGTTCTGAGTCCCCCACTACAGAAAGGATGCATTGGATGCATTGGAGAGGGTCCAGCAGAGGGCAACAAAAATGTTTAGGGGAATGAAGCACAAGACCTACAAGGAGAGGCTGAGGGCTATGGACTTGTTTAGTCTGCAGAAGAGAAGAGTGAGGAGGGATTTGATAGCAGCCTTTAACTTCCTGAAGGGAGGTTCCAAAGACGATGGAGAGAAGCTGTTCTCAGTAGTGACAGATGGCAGAACAAGGAGCAATGGTCTCAAGTTACAGTGTGGGAGGTCTAGCTTGGATATTAGGAAAGACTATTTCCCTAGGAGGGTGGTGAAGCACTGGAATGGGTTACCTAGGGAGGTGGTAGAATGTCCATCCCTAGAAGTTTTTAAGTCCTGGCTTGACAAAGCCCTGGCTGGGTTGATTTAGTTGGGATTGGTCCTGCTTTGGGCAGGGATCTGGACTTGATGACCTCCTGAGGTCTCTTCCAGCCCTAAAATTCTATGACTCTATGAATACAAGCTACTGTTAGTTTTTCTTTGCAAATCATAGTCCTCAAAACAGTTTCCCTGGGGAGCTCAGACCCAGCCCCTCGGGAGGAGCCACTGGCCAGGGAACACTGCCACGACCCCTGGGAGGAGATGCCACTGGAGCAGCGCCAGCACAGGGGCCCCAGTAAGCCTAGCCCTCTTCCCCCACCTCCTTCCGCATGACCCCTATCTGCTTCCCCCTGCCCTGAGGCCACCACCTCCTGCCTTGAATGCCCCCCACACCTCCCAGTCTTCTACCTTAGGCCTCTCCTTACCCCCAAACCCTCACTCCAGCCTTAATTTTCCTTCATTTTTACAAAATACAATCATTGAAATACAGCATGTACATTTTTCATTTATTTTCCAAATCCCTCCCTCCTCTCCAAGCCCCCCCTCCCCATTACTTTAAAGATCCGAGCAATGCTTGGTACATCTGCTAGTTTAAAATAATAAATTTGGGGTGCTTTTTACATGACTTCTGATATCAGACTTTCAGGATACAGTGGCTTCCTGCCTTCAAGCTTTTCTCTGCAAGTAGAAGCGAAAACTGAAGGCTTGTCTATATTTGAAATGCTACCGTAGCATAGCCATGCTTCTGTAGTGCTTCCGTGTATATACTACCTGCACCAATGGGAGGGGTTACCCGTTGGCATAGGTAATCCACCAGCCTGAGAGGCAACAGTTAAGCAAATGGAAGAATTCTTCTACAGAATTCCACAGGAGGTCAGACTAGGTGATCATGATAGGCCCATCAGACCATAAAGTCAATGAGTCAACATATGGGGCTGGGGAGAAGGGATCATCTCTGTATTGCTACTCATTATTCCTATGGTTTATACATCCCAGGATTGCTTAAATGTTCTTTGCTATAGCATTGCATTAGGAACTCCCATTCAGTTGCTTTTTCAATATTATATGACACTTTTCAGGGTCCCTGCTTTGTAGGATTCTGTTCCATAGGTATGGCCTGTATCCCTTGCTCCTACGTATGTAACTTTGCCTTTAGCTTTATTAAAACCAAGTACAGGCAGTCCCCGGGTTACGTACAAGATAGGGACTGTAGGTTTGTTCTTAAGTTGAATCTGTATGTAAGTCGGAACTGGCGTCCAGATTCAGCCGCTGCTGAAACTGACCGCCAGTTCCGACTTACATACAGAATCAACTTAAGAACCCCAAACATCCCCAAGTCAGCTGCTGCTGAAACTGATCAGCAGCTGATTCCAGGAAGCCCGGGTCAGAGCAACTCTGCCTCGGGCTTCCTGTAGTCAGTGCTGATCAGTTTCAGCAGCAGCTGACTTGGGGACGCCTCGGGCAGAGCAGCTGGGGTGCTGCTGGGTTGCTCCAGTAGCGCCGCTCCTCGGTGCTACTGGACCAACCCAGCAGCACCCCATCTGCTCTGCCCCAGGCTCCTGATTCAGCCACTGCTGAAACTGACCAGCAGCAGCTGAATCAGGACGCCTGGGGCAGAGCAGCTGGGGTGCTGCTGGGTTGGTCCAGTAGCGTCCAGAGTAGCGCTGCGGGACCAACCGGCCGCGCCCCAGCTGCTCTGCCCCAGGCGTCTGAAGAAAAGCCTAGTCTGCTGGGGGGGGGGCGTACTAGCTGCGCCCCCCCCCCCACCCCAGCAAACCAGGAAGACGCGGGCAGCGGACCGAGACGCACCGCGGTCCCGCCGCCTGGGTCCTCCGCAGCTTTGCTCCCAGTCTCCCTGGTCTGCTGGAGAGCAGCAGACCAGGGAGATGGGGAGCAAAGCCTCTGAGGACGCCAGCAGCGGGACAGCCGCGGGGCGTCTGGGCTGTCCTGCTGCCAGCTTCCCCGAGGCTTTGCAAAGCCACGGGGGGGCTCAGGCAGCGAGGCAGCCCAGACGTGCCTGGGCTGCTCTGCTGCCGGCTTCCCCGAGGCTTTGCAAAGCCGCGGAGGGGCTCGGGCAGCGAGGCAGCCCAGACGTGCCTGGGCTGCTCTGCTGCCGGCTTCCCCGAGGCTTTGCAAAGCCGCGGAGGGGCTCGGGCAGCGGGGCAGCCCAGGCGCGCCTGGGCTGCCCCGCTGCCCGAGCCCCTCCGCGGCTTTGCTCCGCGTCTTCCTGGTCTGCAGACCAGGGAGACGCGGAGAAAGCCCCGGAGTACACGGGCGACAGGACCGCGAGGTCCCGCAATCCGTGTCCTCCGGGGCGAGCCCCGTTCGTAACTGCGGATCCGACATAAGTCGGATCCGCGTAAGTCGGGGACTGCCTGTATTACAATAGATGCTGCTTAGTCTGGGAAATGATGAAATCACAAGCTACACTGGTATGGCTAGAGAACATAAAGCAATGGGCTTGTGTTCTGTGCTTGAGTAGAGTTTAATAACAATAGATTACCTATTCATATGACTTCCCAAAATATCTCGTTTCCCCTGTACTGAAATTTGCATGGAGGTTCATAGCAGATGTTTAATTTATTTACAATCAAAGGGAATTTTGCCACTAGTTTCCACGGGACCTGGATTTCATTCATGGTTTATATTGTGCATCACTGACTCTTTAAGTTAACACAACATAAAGGTGTTTGACTGAGTCCATAGAAAAATATTATTAGTAATTATATTAAAAGTTTCACTTTTTAAATCAGTTTGGAGAGTTGTGAAGTTGTCAGTCCTATACACAGACCAGGTGTATGATTGTTTTAGGGAGGACTGTAATAAAGGAGCCAGTCAGAGAGAAATAATGCTTATCATCTGTCTTCTTAGTTTCTTGATTTTTGAGAGAGAGAGAGAGAGAGGGTGTTTGCTCATCATCAATTTGGCTTAAACTTCGTGAAAGGAAGTACTTGGGTTTGTTGGTACCATTAAGGAATGGTATTTTAAAAGAGGACCATGAAAGAAGATTGTTTGGATATTTATAAATATATTGGTGAAATTTTCAATAATTACAAGTGATTTTGGGTGCTTCCATTTTTGGCTGTTGAACTTGAGACACTTGATAGGGACTTAATTTTCAGCAGGTACTGAGCACTTGATCTCTGAAAACTGGGCTCCTTTCAAAATTATTTCAAGCTGAACACTTAGAAATGGAGGCTTCCCAAATTACCAGTCACTTTTTAAAATGTAGCCAGATCCACATAACTGTAACTTGCTATTTTTAGTGACTTTTTATTTAGTTGGTTGGTAGGTTTTTTGTTTGCAAATAGCAAATGAGATTTAAACCATATTTAAGTTCAAATTGGTTTTCTTTCTCCTCTTCTTGGAGTATCAGTAACCTGATGACTTTGAGATACTTTGTGTGGTCTGTACTTTTTAGTTAATCTTTTTTCCCCTTTTTGCATATGCAAATTGGATAGATATATAGGGACATATAAATAAAGATATTAAAACGTGTTCTTTGTTCAGCTCAGTGTTAGCCAATTGTATACATTCTAGGACTTTTTAAAACTAACCTAATTAGTTCATTTATTCCATGTGCAGTGAACATTTGAAGGAATATTTAATGAATGTGTGATTGGCTCCACAAATACAAATGAAAGGAAATAGCCAGCACAGCTTTTGCTTGTGAAGTCTCCCTTATTTAAGACACGGATCCTTGGCATTAATGACCTCATTGACCTATCCTCCTCCTTTTGGATAGCAAAATCCTCCACAAGGCAGCAAACGACTGTCAGATCCGAACACCTTGCATGTGAAATGGCAACCTCATGGCTAGAAAAAGTAAATAAAATCCTTTCTTCTTCCACCCTGAAAAATCTCTTGTTGAAGTAAATAAGGCTCTCTGGAGAAAATGAAGAGTGAGACATTGCAATGAGCACTGTTTGTAGTTTTTAAAATATATATCTCAAATTGCAATACTATACCCTTTTCTAATTTTAATTATGAGAAATGAATGCCTTTCCTCCCTCCTTTCCAGCAGTACATTTGAATTCATAATAGCATGTTGCCATGGCAAAATCTATAATCCTTTACTTCTTTGATGAAAACATGTCCTTATAGGAATATAAGGGGAGGGAAAAGAAAATGTAGACAGCAGCATTCAGTAGTGTGGCTTTGATGACTATAGCTGTACAAGTGCTCTAGCAAATAAAATGGGTTTATTCACTGAAGGTATATAGGCACAAAGGCATGTGAGAGAAGTGTCATTGCTGGGCATGGAGGCTGAGGCCTAGAGTTGCAGGTCCCAGTACTCTGACTGTTTCATCTCAATGACACTTGTGAAGTGAATCTTGTGTGGAGTACATTGAGGTGGAATGTCCTTGTGAGGCTGACAAAAGAGGGTTGGATATGTCAAATGGAATCAAGCTTAAAGAGGCTGGAGGAGCTGTCTATTGTCTCCAACTCGTGCTATTAAATGTGGGATTAAAGAGGAAACAGACCGCTGGCTCATTGGGCCCATTCAGGAGGAGCTTGTTCCGAAAAATATTGATGGGATGGTTTCTATTCAGAGACACAGCTGACATCACCAGCCACACAAAGGGACTTTAGGGGGTTAATTAAAGCCAGGTAATGGAAGGAATCAAGTACTGACACTTCACAAATGCCACTGTGGAGAAAAGACATATGGTAGGAAGAGCAATCTCCTTGCTGCCACCCACTCTCTTATATTCAGTCAGTGACTGACAGTTGATTATTTTTCTGTGGACGCTGTAGCTTCCCATTCTTCTGCTCTGAAACATGAGCAAGATCAGTTAGAAAACAGTATCTCCAAGATCTCCAGTCCATATAAGCAAAATAGAATTGCAGGTTTTCCATTTGCATCATTTTGTAGATGTTTGTCGCATAGTTGGATGTTGGTGTGTCACTTACTAGGTCCTTTTAATTTATAAAATGTGGTGATCAAAAAAAATCTCTTACTGGTCCATAAGCTTTCAGCATGCAATGCCCTCTTGGCACAGTAATGTAGCAACTCTCTCTGCACTACACCTCTTATTGGAAACATATCCAGAAAACACTTGAGCATATTTCAGAGTGAACCGAGCCTTCAGTGTCTGTTGATGTAATCAAGGGCAGAATGCACCCAGTGGTAGCAGTTCCACCTAGAAAACTGGACGATAGCAAGGAGCCAAGCAGCTAGCTAGCCTCAACCCCAAATCACTGGAGAGAGGGTGTAGCCCAGGCTAAGGGCTTACCTATATGGGAAGTTATACTGGTATAAGGTAGGGTGCAGATTTGAACCACAGCTACAGTAACTCCCCATGTAGACACTCTTAGCTTGTCCACACCACAGTGGTGCAGCTGCACTGCTGAAGTGCTTTGTTAAAATGCTACTTATGGGAGAGCTTTTCCCATCAGCTTAAGTACTCCACCTCCCCGAGAGGCAGTAGCTATGTCAATGGGAGAAGTGCTCCCATTGACATAATGCCATCTACTCCAGAGGCTAGGTTGGTGTGACATTATTGAATTGTGAAATGAACATGCAAGTCATTGTTGCAACCACTCTTATACGTTTGCACCACATCTTGTACAAAATTGGGCCAAGTAAAATGTCTATGAAAAGCTGATGAGTATATCATTTTTGTATTGGAAGTTATGAGTATTGGCTATGAAACTGTATTTCAAATGTTTGCTTTTGGGAGATATCAACAGGCTTGGCCAACCTATTGTGAAAAGGTTGCTAGTCAAGTAAATCGAAGTACTTACTGACAATGGGTCTTAATAGGTGCCAATCCACATCTGATGAGCTTTGCTGGGAACATTTAGATCGTCATGTAAGTAATGGCTGCTGCCTAAAACTTGCTCATGTGACAAACTCCATCATACTTTCACACAGGGAGAACAATAAGATTCCCTCCAAGTGGGCAAAGGTATAAAGAGGACCATGGGGATTCCTCTATTTTGTTTTCAATCTGGCTAATCACCTATGAAGGATCTCTGCTATGAATTGAAGCCTGAAAGGACTGATGACCCATCCTAACAGAATGTACACTATAGACTTGATTTAAGACAGCGAATTATTCCATCTTTGCTACAAAAATGCCCCAAAAACCTTGCAATGCCCCTACCAAAATGCCCCAAGAACTGGCAAGAGTGTGCTTTTTGAGTGAGGTATATATTGACTTGGAAATATAGCTGGTCCTTTGGGATCTGAAGAACCTGTTCTGAATTGGTGAGATTGGTTTTCATAATCTCTTATCTGTATAAAGAGTAGTACTGGTAGTGGCATAGGAAAACTGGAGTGTCCAAGGGGATTGCTTGTATGATTCTTGCTAGCCAGTGTCGTGAACAGACTGTGCTGTTTGTGACTGATTTGGTGTGCCTTATAGTAGAGGACTCTCAGTGTTAGACTGTAAGTAGCCCTGTCTCTAAACAGTTCATCCTGATTTGACCCTCTCAGCAGAGCCCCCAAGAACCTCTGGTACTACAGTTGTATAACTGCGTGGTTCGGGCATGTGGATTTTCCACACCCCTGGATGACATAGTTATTATACTGACATAATTTGGTAGTACTGTATAGCCCAAACCTTATTCTGGTAAAAGAGGCCTTTGTCATGTTTAGCTTATTTCACTTTGGAAGCTGTTTAAGATAAACCAGGAAAAGTCACTTTTGTTCCCAAATAAGAATATCCACAGAGGGAGTTATAGTTGTTTAACTAACTTGTTTTAACTATACCCATATAATTAGACCAATATAATTTCCGTGTAGACAAGCCCCAATTCAGCACATTCTCTTGGCAATCTTGGAGACTGACTAGAGATTAAAACTATTTTAGTTCAGTGGACCCTAGCCCTGTCAGGGAGGAGAGTCTGCAAACACCGTGGCTACGTCTAGACTGGCCCCTTCTCTGGAATAGTCATGCAAAGCAGGTAAGTCAGAATAGGGAAATCCGCGGGGGATTTAAATATCCCCCGCGGATTTAAATAAACATGTCCGCCGCTTTTTTTCCGGCTTGGGGAAAAGCCAGAAAAAAGCGTCTAGACTGGCACGATCCTCCTACTTCAAAGTAGGAATAAGAGATCCTCCGGAAAAGGGCTTTATTCCGGAGGATCGCGCCAGTCTAGACGCTTTTTTCTGGCTTTTCCCCAAGCCGGAAAAAAAGCGGCGGACATATTTATTTAAATCAGCGGGGGATATTTAAATCCCCCGCGGATTTCCCTATTCTGACTTACCTGCTTTGCATGACTATTCCGGAGAAGGGGCCAGTCTAGACGTAACCCATCAATACTGTGTAGCAGACCTTGCTGGTTCAGAGGCCACAATATACACCTGTTCTCCCAGGCCACTGATGAGTGAACTGTGTCTAATTGTAGACATACTCAGTGTAGCTGTGTCTAGACTACATGTCTCTGTCGGCAGAGGCATGTAGATTAGACACATAGGCAAAGGCAAATGAAGCCGCGATTTAAATAATCGCGGCTTCATTTACATTTACATGGCTGCCGCGCCGAGCCGACAAACAGATGATCAGCTGTTTGTCGGCTCGCGCGCTAGTCTGGACGCTCCCCTGCCGACATCAAAGCCCTTTGTCGGCAGCCCCATTATTCCTCGTGGAATGAGGTTTACCGGGGCTGCCGACAAAGGGCTTTGATGTCGACAGGGGAGCGTTCAGACTAGTGCGCTGAGCCGACAAACAGCTGATCAGCTGTTTGTCGGCTCAGCGCGGCAGCCATGTAAATGTAAATGAAGCTGCGATCATTTAAATCGCGGCTTCATTTGCCTTTGCCAAAACAACAAATCTAGATGGCTCCGTCGACAGAGCCATGTAATCTAGACGTACCCTGTCACATTGGGAGCTCATGTTCACTTAATTAACCACTGCAACCCCCAAATCTTTTCAAAGTCATTGCTTCTTGGGTGAATTTAGCCATATTAAAACACATATTGTTTGCCTGTGATCAGTTTACCAAGTGATTCAGAGTGTTCTGTGTCAGTGACATGACTTTTTTATTATTTACCACTATCCCAATTTTTGTGCCATCTACATATTTTACCAGTGGTGATTCTATGTTTCCTTGCAGGCCATCATTAAAAATATTAAATAGCACTGAATATGTTCCATAAGCTCATATTGACTGGTATTAACTATATTCCCTTCCTTTAATTCTTTATTGATCAATTACTCATCCAGGAAGCTTCTCAGCTAGTTCTTTTAAAACTATTGGCTACAAATTAAATCTGCTGATTTAAAATATCTAACTTTAATAACAGCTGTTTAACATCTTCCACAGAGATACTAGTGGAATGGAACAGTTATATGTCTACATCAACTGTTTTCTCCCTAAATACAGAATAAAATTATTGAACACTTCTGTTTTGTCTGCATTACTATTGATGATTCTACCATAGCCTTCTAGTAATGGAGCAATATTGTTGTAAGGATTTTTTTTTGTTCTTAATATACTTTAAAAAAACCTCTGATATCTCCTTGTGTATCTTCACTTCCCTGACCCATTTTTTACAATTTCTAGTTTTATTTATTATCAATTTAATCTCTTTCATGTGTTTTATATTATTTATTTTACTTGTTATAACTGTCTTCATTACCCCTGTAAACCAAATTGGTTTTTTAATCAGCATGGATCTTCTTCTTCAATTGTGGCTTTTTGGTTATCCAGTAAAGTGATTTAAAATAATTCTGAATTATCATTCACATTTTTCTGATTAATTTTTCCTCACAGCTGAGTTGAGTCTTAACTGATCCTTTTAAGGCATTGTGTGTGTGTATATAGGTATCACTGGTCTAAACTTTATTTTGTTTGAACACTATAAATCTGATGATGTCATGATCACTTGTTTAAAAGTTTTAGAGGGGTAGCTGTGTTAATCTGTAACTTTAAAAACAAATAGTCCTGTGGCACCTTAGAGGAAGTGGATTTTTCCCATGAAAGCTCATGATTCTATATATATTTGTTAGTCTCTAAGGTGCTACAGGACTAATCAGTCATCATTTGTATCTAAGTTACCCTTGATTTTTTAGTTCTGTGATCAATTCCTCTTTATATGTCTAGAATCCAAGATGAGGTCTAATACAGAATTTCCCTGTGCTGACTACAACACTTTTGGAGCTAGGAAACTATCATCTACAATGTTTAGAAATCCAAAGGATGTTTTAATATTTGCAATACGAAACCTCCAGTATATATGTGTTACTCCAGTTGAAATCCTCCATGATCATGCGTAGACGTTATAGATAGGTGAATAAGGAGATGTCCATTATTGTGGCTATGTAGTTGCAGGATTGGGCTTTTAGCCCTAATGTTACTTGTAGCTAAATGGAGATGAGAAGATTAAGTAACTATTCAAGTGCTTCAAACTGAGCTGTTGCCTGCCTTTGATTGGTTCAGCTGAAGCACTAACTCAGGCAGTGGGCCATTTCTTTCAGAAACACCTTTTTCTGTAGCTTTTGCCAGCAGGTAATTAGAAGCAAAGAGGTATCTGTTATATGCCTGCAATGTGTGTCAAATCAAAGACTTTGAAGTTGTTCAGTTAAGAGGATTAGTTGCGGTTCCTGGGAGATGTGATGAAGCCTAACTAAATGAAACAGGGCTCATATTGTTCCATGCATCTGTTAACTGTCAGTGGTTAAAAACATTTCCTTGTTGAAAATGGGCATTTCATGCATTATTTTCCACTAAATAACAACTGCTTTCATCAGTCTTTTTTGGTCCCTTGGGCCTTTATTTATAAAGAAAGATGTTTCATGATTATCTTGGTAGGTCATCTGTTATAGAGAGCATTATAATCCAATAAGCAAAAGTTTATTTCTCACATCATTATGTTGTTTTTTAAAGAGCCGCAATGATTTCAACTGAGGTGGGTTTGACATTATTAAGGGCCCAAAAGCAAGTTATTCTGCTGCGTAGGAAAGATAGAAAATATGGCAAAAGACCACCTTGGCTTAACCACGAGATCTTGCATGATCTAAAAGTAAAAAAGGAATAATTTAAAAAATGGAAACTGGGACAATTACAACGGATAAATATAGGCAAACAACACAGGAATGCAGGGGCAAGATTAGAAAGGCAAAGGTACAAAATGAGCTCAAACTAGCTACAGGAATAAAGAGAAACAAGAAGACTTTTTATAAATACATTAGAAACAAGAGGAAGACCAAGGACAGGGTAGGCCCACTGCTCAGTGAGGAGAGTGAAACAGTAACAGGAAACTTGGAAATGGCAAAGATGTTTAATGACTTCTTTGTTTCGGTCTTCACCGAGAAGTCTGAAGGAATGCCTAACATAGTGAATTCTAGTGGGAAGGGGGTAGGTTTAGAAGTTAAAATAAAAAAAGAACAAGTTAAAAATCAGCTAGAAAAGTTAGATGCCTGCAAGTCTCCAGGGCCTGATGAAATGCATCCTAGAATACTTAAGGAGCTGATAGAGGAGGGATCTGAGCCTCTAGCTAGCATCTTTGGAAAATCTTGGGAGACAGGAGAGATTCCAGAAGACTGGAAAAGGGCAAATATAGTGCCCATCTATTAAAAGGGAAACAAGAACAACCCAGGAAACTATAGACCAGTTAGTTTAACTTCTGTGCCAGGGAAGATAATGGAGCAAGTAATTAAGGAAATCATCTGTAAACACTTGGAAGGTAGTAAAGTGATAAGGAACAGCAAGCATGGATTTGTAAAGAACAAATCATGTCAAACCAATCTGATAGCTTTCTTTGACAGGATAATGAGTCTTGTGGATAAGGGAGAAGCAGTGGATGTGTGTATACCTAGACTTTAGTAAGGCGTTTGATACGGTCTCGCATGATATTCTTATCAATAAACTAGGCAAATACAACTTAGATGGGGCTACTATAAGATGGGTGCATAACTGGCTGGATAACCATACTCAGAGAGTAGTTATTAATGGTTCACAATCCTGTTGGAAAGGTATAACAAGTGGGGTTCCGCAGGGGTCAGTTTTGGGACCGGCTCTGTTCAATAACTTCATCAACTATTTAGATAGTGGCATAGAAAGTATGCTTATTAAGTTTGCAGATGATACCAAGCTGGGAGGGGTTGCAACTGCTCTGGAGGATAGGGCCATAATTCAAAATGATCTGGACAAATTGGAGAAATGGTCTGAGGTAAACAGGATGAAGTTTAATAAAGACAAATGCAAAGTGCTCCACAATCAGTTTCACACATACAGAATGGAAAGCGATTGTCTAGGAAGGAGTATGGCAGAAAGGGATCTAGGGGTTATAGTGGACCTCAAGCTAAATAGGAGTCAAGAGTGCGATGCTGTTGCAAAGAAAGCGAACATGATTCTGGGATGCATTAACAGGTGTGTTGTGAGCAAGACACGAAAAGTCATTCTTCCGCTCTACTCTGAGCTGGTTAGGTCTCAGTTGGAGTATTATGTCCAGTTCTGGGCACCTCATTTCAAGAAAGATGCAGAGAAATTGGAGTGGGTCCAGAGAAGAGCAACAAGAATGATTAAAGGTCTAGAGAACATGACCTATGAAGGAAGACTGAAAGAATTGGGTTTGTTTAGTTTAGAAAAGAGAAGATTGAGGGGGGACATGATAGCTGTTTTCAGATATCTAAAAGGGTGTCAGGAGGAGGAGGGAGAAAACTTGTTCATCTTGGCCTCTGAGGATAGAACAAGCAGCAATGGGTTTAAACTGCAGCAAGGGAGGGTTAGGTTGGACATTAGGAAAAAGTCCTGTCAGGGTGGTCAAACACTCAAATAAATTTCCCAGGGAGGTTGTGGAATCTCTATCTGTGGAGATATTTAAGAGTAGGTTAGATAAATGTCTATCAGGGATGGTCTAGTTAGTACTTGATCCTGCCATGAGGGCAGGGGACTGGACTCGATGACCTCTCGAGGTCCCTTCCAGTCCTAGTATTCTATGATTATATTATTCTATTCAGATCAGTTGAGGAACTCTGGGAGGAGACCAGGACTGGATGAGCAAGATGATAGGGACAGAGCCTGTGAGGTGGAACAGGAAAACATATCTGATAAGGACTTAGCATGCAGAGGCAGGGTGGGAGGAACCGGGACTGGCTGGGCAAAGATACTGGGACAGACTGGAAACATTGGCGATTGGGCCTGGGAGCTGAGATAGATGGGCAATGTATGTGTAGGGATGAGGGAAATGGGGGCCAGGTTGGCTGAAAAATTGGATGAGCAGCTGGAAGAGGGGAGACTAGGACCGGCTGGAGACTGGAACTGGGATGAGAAGTCTGAAAAGTGCAGACTGAGCCAGGCTAAGTGAGGAGAATGGGGATGGGACAAGGATAGGCAGGAAGAAATGGGGCTGAAGGGGTCATGGTTTGGGGTACTGGGCAGAAAACTGTGTACTCACTAACGCACACTCCCTGCCAGAGCCTGGGACAGAAGCCAGGATTCCTGAGTCTCACCATTTCCATACTGTCAACAAATGTCTATGAAACCTACTGGCAAAATTTATGTCTCTCCCCCACCACGAGGCTAGGTCACAGGGAGGATGACAGTCTACTGCTGCTATCAGTTATTTCATTAGCACAGGTGGGAGGGAGCGTGTGGTGCATCTGAAGGGTCCAACCCAGCTGATGACTTATGTTGGCATCAACATGATGGAGGTTTCTATTTTTTGTCAGTTTACTTTTTAAAAATGAAATCTAAGAACCTACACACACAAAAACTATGCTGAAAGAACATTAGAGCTGCAAAGTCACGCACTTAATGATTATGAAATGGCTGACTTCAGGTTGTCTCTACAACCTTAATTCATCTCCCTGGAGCATATGCTTTAGGATACAGTCTTTATCTAAATGGTTACGTGCTGTTTCTTCCATAGGACTCTGCTTCCTTCAGTGCACAGGATGTTACATGCTTTGGGGATTAATTAGAGTTGTGTTCTGCATGAGGCTTTTGTTTATAGGACCCTCCTTCATTTGTTATGGAGTGAAGGAGTGTAATGAATAAGGCAGGGGACTCCAGGAGCAGAAAGCATCTCATGATCAAGACAGATAAAATGCTGCCCTGAAGAATTGGATTCTATCCCTGTCTCTATCTCAGAGTTTGTGTGATGCTAGCCAAGACATTTAAGCCAAACATTTCACAGGTAGTGATTAAGGCTACGTCTACACAGCAGTGTTATTTCGGAATAATATCAGTTATTCCGAAATAACATAGTGCGCGTCCACACAACAAGCCCATTATTTTGAAATAAATTTGAAATAACAGGCTTCTTACTCCATTTCCTGTAACCCTCATTGTATGAGGACTAAAGGAAGTTGGGGGAAGAGTGCTCTATTTCAAATGTACTGCTCTGAAGACAGTGCCAAAAGTCAAAATAAGCTATTTCAACTTATGCTGCGAAATTAGTGTTGCTCAAGTTGCGTAGCTTATTTTGAGTTTAACCCTGCTGTGTAGACGAGTCCTAATTATCCCTCATTTTCTGGGTGCCTAATTTGAAAGCTTGGGGTTTGATTTGCAGAAGTGCTTGGCACTCACAGCTTCAACTGAAGTTGGTGGGAGTTCTGCTTTGAACATGTAAAATGCTGTCTAATGTTAAGGATTCTGCAAAATAATGTCCTAGGCATCTCAAGTTGGGAACCCAACATTAGTGAATAATATTGAACTTAATCTCTGAATCTCTTAGTTCCACACCTGAAAAATGAGGAGTGGAGGGAGGGAGAAATTCCACTCTCTCAAATAAATTCAGTAACATTTGTTAAGAACTCATACAATTGTGATGAGTGCCATAGAAAAGCCCACCACTGCCTTAAAGATACCTCAATTAAGGGTGAGCTACTAACGCAATTTAACATAATCTCTCACGTTTTCTTTCACAATAATATAAGAAAAGGTAATGCAAATGCAAATGCTAACATTGGTACAAGGCTAACGTTGAGAAATCAAGCACACAAAGATCAGGAAATTAAAATACATAAGGTTTCCACAGCAATGGTGGATCAGTCATATTGCATTCGGTACTCACTGTGACACATGGTTGCTACCAAACAGTCAGCATTTTCTAAGTTACCACACAGTGGGTACTGATATCCCCATTTTCCATACATCTAGAATGTGATATAACTGAAATATTTCAGATATCATAGACCCATCACTATTAATTAATTTTGAATTTTTTAATGGCAATCAGTTCCTGTAATAGTTTTCCATTTTTTTTGTTAAATATTTGATTTAATGGATTATTGTTATTGGCTATTACATGGTATATATTTTATATACAATGTAGCATTGATGTCATAAACTTAATTTTTAATTTTGTGATTTAGTATGCTCAGCCTTCTCAGCTATAAAACATGGAGTTACAGCACAGTATTTTCATTAAATATACTAATCACATCCCATGTATTTTTATTTCTACATTGTATGTTCACCCTAAAAATGAGAGAAGAACAAACATTAGAGGGGACTGATACCTGTGCTGTATCTGGTGTCTAGTAAATAGAACACTTCAGTCTCTAGATCTATCAATCAAACACCTTTCCCAGACACTAAATTCACATAAAAATAAAATATTAACAAAATTCTACAGATGGCAATTTGCATAGTGCTGAGAAATAGAAAGAAATTTGTAATGTTCTTCTCTGTGTTGACCATAGTAGATTCACTAATCTACATTTTAGAAGTAGCTAACAACTAGCAGCTACCCCTTTACCATGCAAGATACGTGGGAAATGAATTAAATTTAGTGGCTGCCATTCTGGATTTGAAACATTTTTTTATTTTAAAGTTCAGGAGTAAAGAGTTAATTGTAGTACATGCTATGGCTTCTAATGGAAATAAAAGTCACACAGGAAAATATGGTATTTCCAGATTCCTGAAAATGATGAGCATTTTACTTTTATAAGAGGAACTTTTCCCCTCAACTTTTAGCTTTCTGAGTCACACTTTTACTGTCTGAGTCCCTGTTAAGTAGTTTCATATAGATAAATTCTCAGCTGTCTTATGTGTCTTGATATTTAGTTTCCCCTTCCTGTTTTTATAACAAGAGGACCTCCACTGATTTTTTTTTGTAATTATGATGGCTGTACAGAAACTACTATGCCACAATAATTGTCAAGATTTTTTAAAAAAATCCCATCATGAATTGGGATAAAAAGTTGAAATAGAGAAAATGTTTGCAAAACAAACATCTTTTTAAAAAAATCAAAGCAAGTGGTTCCACATTTGTTGTTTCTGTTTTGAAGAAACTTTTGGAGAGGGGGGTTAACATACTTTTAACATAAATTGACTTAAAGTAATTTTGGATTGAAAACCAGAACATTTTCATGTAGAAAATGTTGAAATGGAGCATTTCGACAATTTCAAAACTTGTTGTTGCAAAATTTTTGAAATGGAGAAATGTGTCAAAATCAAAGAGTGTCCATTTCAACAAATTGGCATTTTCTAATGAAAAATATTGCGACAAAAAATTGCCAACCAGCTCTACTGCACTGGAACTTCACACATTTACACCAGGTCTGAATTTGAGCCTATCGACTCACAGGGGCATGGTCAAACAGGATTATGGATTCGCTTTAAGACAGAGTCGATTAGGGATAGTTGCTTTTATTAATCTCACTATGTCACTACTATTACAGGCTTAATACTGCCAGATGGTAACACAGCTACTGCAAAGTGACACTTCAATAAGCATAGGCAGAGCTATGCATAAGAGAGCAACAGGCACTTAGAAATGTTTACGCCCCTTCAGTCTGCAAGGAATCCCGTTCCTGTCACCTCGCACCAGGCTGCAGTGGATGTGGCTCCAGCTGGGGTAATCCTGGGCACCCTCCGAGGTCTAGGTCCCTGGTGAGACTCACCGGGCATGGGATTCCCTACACTAGTTATACTACAGTTGTTTACCGAGTGTTCATGAGCTGGCCCAACGCCACTCTCAACGTTCCCACAGGGCTGGGAACCGAGATCAAACTTGTTTACCGCTTAGTAGTTTCCCAACTCAAGGCAAGAGTTAAACCTGATAAAGTCCAGCTGCTGTTTGCACTTGCAGAGTCCCAGGCTATGAGCTCAAAGGGATGGAAACTTCCATCCCAGGCCTGCTGAGCTGCAGGTCCCACATATGACTTTTTATGTGACAGTGCCATTTTCATCAAACACACGAGAAGTGATCTGACTTCCATTCTCTCACAAATTAATAATTATTATTTAACATTTATACTGAGGAATTGCCTAGAGGCCATCTACTTGCATTCCCTCCCCCCCCCCTTGCTGCCTCTGCCCAGGCTTGCCACAGACAGAGGCTGCTTCGCAGTAGCAGCCCCTGTTCACGTAGGTTCCGAGCTCCCCACAGACAGAGGCTGCTGCTGTTGGAGGAATTTTGCTGATGTTACTACTCTGGCCTTGGGTAGGCTATAGACTTTCCAGAGCCAATCCCCTATCTCTAAATTAGTATTAAATTCATCTAGCACTCTAGCCAGCGTAGTAACATCAGCAAAATTCCTCCACCAAAGACGTGCTCAAAGGCCTGTGCTTTTATAAAGTGAATGATTTCAGGCTCTTCTTTCAACATTCACAGTTCCTGTCCCTCAAGCCCTGTTCTGTCAGCTACATTGCAATAGGGTATCCATTTTGCATTATATTCCTGGCTACACCTAATGGGGCTTCAGATGGAATAGTGTCCCTTCATGTTCTACTGTAAACTGTGCAATATCTCCCCCAAGCCACTCCCAGAGATATTCAGCAGGGATTTACCAAATGTTTACTAAGTTCTAGCTCCATTTAACTGCAGTGATATCATTAATTCCCGTCTTGCTCTGCTGAGTGAAGAGCAAAGAATTCCAAGTGTATCACAGCCAATCCAACTGGAGGAACCATCCATTCTAGCATTTTCTCCAGCAAGAGCTACCACCAGCATGATTTCAGGGGGGAGAAACACAGACTATCTGAAGCTTTCTTTTCTTTCTGACAGCAAGCCAGCAAGTAAAAGTGGCTCTATTGACTTTGTTCACAAAAAACAAGCAAACAAAAATCCAAAACCAAAAACTGAAACCAAAAAACAAAAAACCCCAACTGCCCAAATATATGTGAGGTATTCATTCACATTTCATCAACAGTCATGACTAGTCAATGCACTCAATTTCTAAGCTAACTACTTTTGAAGTAGAACCATATGGTCGCTTTAAAATGTCCCTTTGGTGTTTAATTTGAGGAAATGATGTGCCCTAATCAGCTGTGTGGATTAGACCCGTAATTGATGAATAATGAATCACGTGCTCTAACTCTGATTTTAACATCACCAAATTAATCCTTTTAATCACTTGAAGTTGAATTGTTTCACAGAATGTTCTCCCAGGTTTATTTTAATGGCCCAATTGTGGCACCGTCTTGTGGATGGGATGCATTACAAAATGTTCTGCATTCATGTCACATTCTGTCAGCATGGAACATTAGACCCAACATGGCTTGTCCAAGCAAAACTCTCGTAAAAATCATGTAGTAAGATCTTGAGTAAGGACTTAGACACAAAACTCTCTGCAGCTAGGGGCCATGCTATCACTGAAGTGTTTGAATGGCATGCTATATACCTGTGGCACTTTGTATTTGAAATGGCAGCTGAGCCACCTAGGTCTGGTCTTCCACTGCGTGATCGCTTAGTTTGAATCTGTGTGAGACATCCAAACTGTAGGCTCAGAGTTGGTCTTTTTTATATTGCTGAGCCAGCAGCACTGCGAAGAGAGAGGAATTTGATTCTCTCCTGGCTTGTCCTTGGTAGTCACTTACAGCTATGCAATGGTGAAAGTGAATAATGCTGCCAGTTCAGGATAATACTATTTTGCACCCATTTTTTTCTGGTATAAATGACTAAAGAATGATCATGACCAGGATATTAAGCTGTTTCTTTGGTGAAAAAAAGGTCTGAAGGGACCATCCTGATCATCCAGTTGGACCCCCCTGCACACTGCAGGCCACAGAACCTCATCCATCCATTCCTTGTAATAGGCCTATGGTCTCTGAGTTACTTAAGTTCTCAAATCTTGAGTCAAAGACCAAGTTACAGAGAATCCACCAGTTACAATCTACCAAACCTCAAAGTGGCCCATTCCCCATATTACAGAGGAAGATGAAACCCCTCAGCATCTCTGCCGATCTGTCCTAGGGGATAGTGCCTTTCTGGCCCCAAATATGGCAATTAGTTAGACACCTGGGAAATTTTTTTCTAGTAATTCAGTTCCCTTCCCATCTCCAGCCAAGTACACAGCTTACAATGAATACTGTATCCTGCCTATATATAGATTTTGCCCAAGGCAGGAATCCTTTGTGTTCACAGTTCAGATTTTTCTCACCTTCAATGGAAAACTACAATGTTCAAGATGGGTTTCAGCCTCAGGTGACCTGGTCACATGTCTTGGCAGGACCAACCATAGTCCAACCTTACAGGAAAAATAACACTGTTCACAGATCATTGTCCTGAGTCCCAGGCCATTAAGTTCCTTGAGTTCTACTCGTCTTCTCCATAGTGGCAATATCTCCCAAGTTTGTGACATCTACAAATTTTATTAGACCACTCCCACTTTTTGTGCCAAGGACATTAATGAAAATGTTAACTAAGATGAATTAGAGAAGACAGGAAGCTAACGAACATTTTCTCATGTGGAATGATATCAAATGCCTTACTGAAATTCCTCCTTATGTCACTCAGTACCTCTTTTTAGGTGTCTTTGGGTATTGATTATATTGGCTCTGGAAGAATCCATTCATTGTACGGATGACTGATACAATGCGAATAGTGAGGGGTGAAAAAGCAAACAATAATATGGAGGAATAAATATCTTCTGAAACATTGATTAAATTTTTTATCTTTTGCATGGAAAGCTTTAAGGCTTAATACGCAGTTTATATCTCTGTATCTCTTGAAGTTTTGCTTGATTATGCAGGAGACCATGTGTGATGGAATTCCCTTCCTTCCAACCCCCAAGCTGGAGTAATCAAGTAACTTCTTGGAGTATACTCTCAATTTGATGCCATGGAATTTATGCACTTAGACAGATATTTTCAAACTTGCATCACCACTAAAGTCAGTGGGCACTTGGGTTCTCAGCATCTCTAAAAACCAAGACCTGAAGTCCTGTTAGCTTTCATGGCTGTTACACATGTAAATGCTGAAATTGAAATGGGAATACATTGCTTAGTTTCCAAATTAATATCTTTGCTCAGATCAGGATAAATACTGAACTTACAACAATATTCTAAAGTTACATTTAATCAAAGTAGATACTTGCACAGGAACACTTAAAATAAGTAAAACATCAATAATGATTTGGCTCGTGTTCATTATAACACTGAAACATTCTTGCTATGTTATTTTCCATTGCTACTTTCACATCTTTTATATAGAGGCTGCATTGATTATCTCGATCTGTCAGAAGCATCCAGCTTTGGCATTATTGACCCCAGGCAGTTAATTGTGCAATTATCTTTCAACTCTGCAATGAAGTGCTGCTTATTCTTATGTTTTGAATTTTAAATCTTACTATTGAACTTCTGTTCATGGACCTTTAACTGAGGCTGAATAAAAGTTCGCAATTTCCATTCTCCCTCACACTAATAACCATAAAGTAGTCACATTGGACTATATTGTCTTTCCATTTCAAAAAGAAATCTATTTTACTACTGTTTTAGTAGTGTAGTATATAAATAGTACATATAGCTCTTAGTACTGATCTCATGAAGTTTCTGAATAGGAAGGTGATATACATCAAGAGGATTTGAATGTTTGGAATGTAATGATGAAAAGCCCAACGACATCGATGTGGGAAACAATTCCAAAGCATTTTAATGAGTCAGTGCTATTGTGCTACTTTGGTGCACTATTCTCTCAAATATAAAAAACAAACAGCATATTTGCTAATTAACATGATACTAGACAAAATCTACACACTACACTACCTCAACCTAATCTGAAATACAGTAAAAGTGCCTAATAGCACTTTTATATCAGCTGAAGTTGTCATCTCATGCCATGTATGATATATTTAAAGATGATCTTGTGGTTAAAGCAAAAGACTGGATGTGGAAAACCACAGGTTTTCTGAGGGCAAGTCATGCCGGCCTATGTTTTCAGATGTGTCCATTAATTTTGAGTGCCTCAGTTTTTGGGTGGCCTGTTTTAGTCACCAGCAGTCTGATTTTCATGCTGAACCATGCAGAGTTCACACAGGCCCTAATGGCATGACAGTTAGGGATTTTTGTCGCAGTCAAAAATACGTGTGACACTGTCGTCGTAAAAGACGTGTCTTCACCTCAAATCCATCTACACCCCAGTCTACCACAAATACATGAATTTCACAAACTTACCCCATAAAAATGCCATTCTCCCACATGCAAACCCATTAGCATTTTTCCCTCTCCTCCTCACAGTAGGTCATCTGCTTCTT
The DNA here is from genome assembly GCF_052426305.1 of Pelodiscus sinensis. Taxonomy (NCBI): domain Eukaryota; kingdom Metazoa; phylum Chordata; order Testudines; family Trionychidae; genus Pelodiscus; species Pelodiscus sinensis. The sequence goes on from NC_143052.1 coordinate 187,968,652, forward strand.
CCATAAGCTCTTCATGTAAGATAGAGCAGAATTTGGTCATCACTCTAAAAACTATTAAGAGGTACACCTGACATAGTGCACTGAACACACAATGCTGCAAACACATTCAGGTACAGTTACGAAAGTGTTCTGGGATTCTCTGAGATGGGAGGAGCTATATGAGTATACTCTAGCATTGAGCCCTCATGCAAATCAGTGGCATAACATTGAGTTACAACTGGTGCAACATCAGGGCCATTGCATCACCATTGGGTAAATTTTGCCTATGTACATGTGTGGCTCCCATTAAAGCCAATGGTAATTACTCATATATATCCAAATTGAAACTTTCACTCAATATATTTTAAACATCAGTAAAATTGGTCATTCCATAAGTACTTCAAGCGTAGCTCTCCAAAATTGTATTTATCCACCCTCTCAGGACCTCTCAAACCACTTTATTTTTCTATGGATGATTTTAAGCAATCATTAGGTTTTGGGGAAGAATTGTCAAAAGGGCTTTAGGGAGTTAGGTGTCTCAGTAGGTCCCTTTAGAATTCCCAGCCTACATTACCAACAGGAATAGTGGTGAAGGGTGGACATTTAGGCTAGCTCTACACTACCAGAGAAAGTTGACCTAAGATACGCAACTCCAGCTACAAGAATAGTGTAGCTGGAGTTGATGTACCTTAAGTAAAATATCTGTGGTGTCCCCACGGTGGGTAGTCAATGGGGGAACCATCAGTAGTTGATTTATCAGCTCCTTACTAGCCCTGCTAAATTGAACTGAAGGAGATCAAAGACAAGATAAGACCTTAGATTTTGTCCTTTTGTCCCTTTGTGGTAACATTTCATAGCAAGTTCACATGGCTGTTTAAATAAATTTTACACTGACCAGTATATTTGAAATATTATCAGGTCAGAATAGGAAACACATTTAATCTGTGTGGCTATTTTGTATATGGCCAAACTACTGCCAATTTATGCTGATACTCCAGATCAGTGGTCCCCAACCTTTTTGTGTAGCTGGCGCCGCATCGGTGGGTGACATCATCCCGCTGTGTTGCCCGGCCGGCCGGCCGGCCGGCCAGCCCTGTGCTAAGTGCGCCTGCACTGGCACCAGGCCCCCACCACCGCAGCCATTTCGCCACTCCGGACCAACCGACCTACTCCCACGGCTTCCCCACTGCGCTCCCCAGCAGGTTCTCCTGCCGCCGGCGCTTCCCCACGCCCTGTCACGGCGCGAGTTTAGCCCCGCAGCACGTGCGGCCCATCCTCCCCTAGCCATCCCACATCATGACCCTGACTAGGTGAGAGCACATAAATGCCCCAGCGGGCGCCGTGTTGGGGAGCACTGCTCCAGATAATCAACCTCCTGCAGTCTTTGCTTGTAAATTGCCCTTGGATATTTAATATAAAGCAGACTGATCAAATAACTGTATTGACTTAAAACAATCTACTCTGCAGATCTCCTTTCCTTCATAAGCATTTTGTTAGTTTTTCACTAGTATGTCCCTATAGGATAAAGGGAAGTGTTAGGAAATTTTAATACGGGGGTTATTACCAACTCTCCCATAATGAACATTCGGACACAATGCACTCTCTAAAATAACAAAAAGAAACAGTTTTTCCTCATGAAAATTGTATATAGGAAGGTTTCTAAAAAATACATATTCACTTTGAAGTGTGCATTGGACAGAAGAATTCTGCTTTCAAGTTATTTCAAACAGGTTTAGAGTTTATCCTTTTTTTAAAAAAAAATGGCTTCCTATTTTGCCTTTTTTTTAGAATGATAGTTTTTGTGTGATATTACGTATTGCTATTCTATCTGCTCCAGCATTAATAAATACATGGACAATTTAATAATATTCATGCGGTTTTAAAGTGCCCCTTGGGTGATACATCTGGTAAAAATTTCCCATCATGTACTCTCACTGTATGATTTCTGCTTAGTTTAATTGATTTGTCAAAATAAATCAACCCAGATTATGAAAATCAAACTGTTTTTATATAATTCATACATAATTACTTAACAGAAGAGTTCAGAAATCTAAATAATAATAGTTAATGATTAATACAATTAAAATGGGGAAAAATTGCAAACGGTTTTAACCAGAAGGTATTAAAATAATTTAAATGTATGCCTCAGATATTCAGATTTTGGAATTAATATTGGGGTCATAATAGTTTATGAATGACTGAGGCAGGTTAGTTGTCTTATATTCCTCTCAAGAAAATGTTAAAGTAGATGCTACCCTAACACAACATTTCCTCCCATTTAATGGTATTATTTGCTGCAGAGAGGAAGGAACAAGCCCAAAACAAACTAATTTTTGGTCATTTTATTCCTTTTGCAAACAGTTTGAAGGCTGACCAATTTGTACTTACAAATCTGTGCCATTAAAAGACTGGGGACCCTAAATCCACATGCACACAAGCAGTAACTGTTTGTATGCCAAGCTGTTTGTAAGCCTGATTTGACAGCGTTGGGCTATTCATTCTTTTGTCAATTGTCAGTCTAAAAACGTTAACCTGCATGGGACCTGGGGTATGGGAGCGCTAAATCTTCCTTCTACAACTGTATAATGAACAGACTGTTTCATTAGAAGGACAATTCACTCTACAAATCCAGCCCAAACAACTTATTTCACAATTTGTGAGTAGAATTAAATTTAGGGGGAGTTGTATGGTGGGAGGGGGGAAGAGGCGGGAGTAGGTGAGTGGCACACAATGTACTGAGGGATCAGTGTATTAGTACAAGTGTTCCAGTCAATTTCATCAGCAGTTGTGGGCCTGAATCTTGCAAGACTTGCAGCATGCAGATCAGCGGATTAGGGGGTCCACAGCATCAGGTCAAGTGTCTAGAGGGTAGCTGATAAACACCCCAAACCTGACAACAGATTTTTCTTTCTTCCTGCACCACTTGTTAAGTGTCAGAGCAAATCTTCTGAATGGCAATAGAGTTTACTTAGAGGCCTTTTCTTCAAGACGACACTCCATCCATTTTCTGAAGCCTATTTCAGGCTGTCTCTGGAATAAATTTGTTATGCATCCTACACAAAAAACTATTCCCTCCCCCGCTCCTCATCTTAACTATAGCCTTTGTCTCAAGGTGTGTGAACTGAGAAAAAAAAACCCTCCACATTGAGAGTAGCTAAAATCGAGTTCCTGCGGATTAAGATTTTATACAAATTGAGTGCTTTGAAGATTGTCCAGATGACTAATTTTTTGTCATACAAAAATTTATTTTAAAATGTGCTGTTCCTTTAAGTTAATGTAATAAACATGTTTGGTAGTCTGATAGCAAGACTCAGCTGCACCCACAAGTATGAAAGTACAAATATGCTCAGCTGAAGGTCTGAGCCATTGTTGGTAGGAAACCCATGGAGGGTCTTTAGTAATTTAGTATGGAACAGCTCTGTTGAGCTTTTCTGTACAGATTTGAGCCCACTAGCTTTACAACTATTCTACTTATCAGAGTCACATTTGTCTGGCAGTCATCTGTTCCCTTATGAAAAAAATAGGAGGGGGGTCTGATAAAAGTACTGTACAAGGTTTATTCCAAATGTAAAATGTATACAAAAAGTTCTCACAATACAAAAATGGTCATCTCCCTGAGCACTTGAATTAAGATAACAAGTAACCTTCTAGATTTAGGCAGTGTATATGTTTCATACTGAATTGGAATTTGCAAAGATTTGGTACCATTTTATTGATATATCAGTCTATGAATAATAGCTATAGTATATATCAATAACTATAGCCTAATTGTTTGAGAAATACCATCACCAATTATATATACCTTGAAGCTTGATGCTGAGTCAGTCTAACAAAAGGGAATAATATAAATTGGAGATGATAAACTTATTGTATGTTATGACCGTTTTACCGTGAATGCAAAGCTGTTTCCTCACATATATTCTTGTGTATTTTTTTAGTCTAATTTTAAATTATTTAGTTAATATGGCTTTCATTACTTCTCCAGGGAAACTATTGTGCAGTCAGGGATCGTCCTGTGAGATCCATCTTATGTTTTCTATGGTTCAGGTTAGTCTCATTAATTCTACTAATGGCACCTTATTAGGTTTCTCTCCTTTGTTGGGCCTGATCCTGAAATGGGATCCTTTGATGGATTGTTACATGCATGCAAAGTCCTACTGAAGCCTAAGCATTTGGTTTGCTTGTGTATGATCGTTCCCATTGAACGATCTAGGACATAGGTCTTGATGCTGCCACACTACTAATACTACCAGAGGTCACAATTTTCCACTTTGTCTCTTAAAAGCTCTCTATATGCTTTATAGATAACTCTTTTTAGACTGAGGCTAGGTCTACACTACAGAGTTTTTGCGCAAAAACTCGTGGAGCTTCCACACCTCAAGCGCGTTTTTGTGCAAGTAAAATGAAAGTACAGAGGGATTTTTCCAATGTAAGTATCCCTCTTTCTACGAGGAATAACTCCTTTTTGTGCAAGAGCTCTTGCACAAAAAGGTGTGTGTGGACGGGGAACGGGGGCTTTTTTGCACAAAAAGAGGCAGTCGAAAAAAGCCTAGATGGCTTGGTGGCTATTCTGTAAATAGCAATCAGAGTTTCCTTTTGAGAGAACGACCATGGAGTCTGGAGGTTCTCTTGCGCAAAAGCACATCGCTTTTTCAATGCGCTTTTGCAGTGTGGATGCTCTCTTGTGCAAGAAGATTTTGCGGAAGATCTCTTCTGAAAAAAGCTTCTTGTGCAAGAAGCCTGGAGTGTAGACATAGCCTGAGAGAGCAAGACAGAACTTTATCTACAACCATTTTCTCCATTTACATTTGAAAATATTACACTATAGAACTGAGTAGACAAAAAGACAGGGGCGGATATAGGGCAGGGCGAGCGGGGCGGCCGCCCCGGGCCCTGTGCTTCAAGAAGCCCCGCGCATGCACTGTGGCAAAGGGGGGCCCCGCGAAATGGTCATCTGCCCCGCAAAAAGATGACAAATACGCTGCAAACTTAGCACCACTATAAATGTAACACATGTATTAGGCTTCCTAAAGTCCTTGGGGACTGAAGAGAAAAGCTTTTAAACCACCACATTTCAGTTACTTCAGCTTCTCTGTTACAAGATTTTTTTCCCATGCCAATAAATCAGCTCAGAACTTTTCTAGCAATAAGGACCCCAAAGAATGCAGAATGACTGTATTCTGACCTGGCTTTCCTAAAACCACTAAAGAAATTGCTACCCTCAGTACTGACACAAGTTCCCTTGAAATTGTTGGCTCTAAATATAACATCTCGTCCTATTCAACATACTGTAAACTAGTTCAGTGCATTTTATTTACTTGCACCATGCATGTTCACATTGGAGCCCTTTCCCTATTCTCTGAGCTGATATTACAGTCTCTTATGTAATAGTAGTAAGATCAAGAGCACTGTCTTAAACAGTGTGTACCTTTAAAAACTGGACATTTACAACCATCTGCGGTAAACTTCCCATGCTATTTACAGTATTCTGCATCCCTAATATGGATTCTACTGCAAATAGGTTGCCAACTTTCTAGTTTCTGAAAACTGGCCTCACTGTCTCACCTCTCCCCACTGAAGCCCCAACCTGCTCTACCTCTTCCATCAAGGCCCCACCCTGCTCCTCCTCTTCTGTCAAGTCCCCACGTCTGCTCTATCTCTTTTGTCAAGGCCTTGCCCTTACTCACTCTTCTTTCCTTGTCCCCACCCCATTGCTCACTCCTCTCCCCTGTCCCCTTTCCTTTTTGTTCAATCTTCTCTTCTCTCACTCCCCAGCTGGGCTCCCTTTACTCTGAAGCTGGGATGGGATCTGCAGGCTGATGCAAAGCCTGCTGACTGCCTGCCTGTGAGATGCAGGTAGCAGGTGGCCCTGGTGGAGCTGGAGCTGGCATGGGTTGATGACCTACTACCTCGTTGCCCCCTCCCGTAGTAAATGGATTTCTGATACATCTGACCAGACACTGCCAGCTCTTCTTTTCAACTGGACTTTCTGATATTATCTTCAATAAAAAGCTTCCCAGTGCTGTATATAAAACGTGTTGGAAATATAATTGTGTCTGTTACCAGATTCCCAGACACACAGTCTCTGGGGTCCCTTTGACACTAAAGTGACTGTAGCTGTGGAGAATAGAAATCCGTGGATTCACGTGATGATAATATGAGTTTGTTCCTTGTGACAAATCAACACATGATGATTCTTTGCTTCTTAGACATGATAGCCTTGTGAGCAACATTAATAAAAGACTGGAGCTTGATGTTCTCCATTTATCAAGAGACGAAGCAAAGTTTAGGCAGCCTGAACTCAAATATTTGCATATGAACTTTTAAGTGACCTCCACTTTTACTTAGAGAGACAACCATTTCTAGGGTGTGATGCAAGTCAGTCTCCTTGTCAATTTCACACTATTTATTTCCACAACTATAGCACTGCAAGCATGTTACTTTTTTGCCTGTGACATGGGCAACTATTTACTAGAAGAGTTAGAACTACGAAACTCATTTGACTTAGGACCCCAGGGTGACCTTGGCCTCAGGGCTACAGATGAAAAAGCAATAATTTATTGGAAAGTAATGCAATACCTTCCCACTTGGAATTGCATCTGAAGATGCAATTTGTTTTGTACATATCCTTGGTTTGTACATAGGGAATAGTTTCTGTAATACATAGATTGATGATAGACTTCATGCATCAAAGCGACCTAATTCTGTTGAAAATAAATTAGAAAAAAGTAAGTAGAAAAAATAAGATGCAGTCTTTGTCACAAGATGGAGATATAGAAAGGGCAGCTTATGTATGAAGGCAAACTTTAACTTGAAACTAATTCTTGGACTAATTAGATTTAAATGGCGTGGCCCATTTTAGAACAATTGTTTTAATGCTGACATACTTACAAGTCTCCAAAGCTGACTACGACTATCAGACTAGATAGATTGTTTCCCCCTTATTTGTAAATTCACCAGCCTTAAAAGCTGTCTCCATGGATTAGAAAAATGTGTTCCTGTTAAATTATACTACTTGTATATAATTAATTTACAATTATTAAATTATTTTTAAAATGTATCACATTTTTACCATGGGTGACAAAGGTTGTGCATAGAAAAGAAGCAATATGTGAAAAGAATTGCTAAGTAACTTGATAAATAGGGTTAAGTTATTTAAACTGGCATCACAAGTAGCTTAAACAGTATGTTTTGTATCTTCTAAATTTCTAAATACCTATAGTATATTTGTAAACATGGCAATCTAACATTTTCCTAAACAGGGCATTTGCATTCAAATTAACATAAATGAGGATTTAACAGCTGATTGCACAGTATGAATAATAGTAACTAATTGTTAAAGTAGTAAAGTTGCAACGATAATGATCCTAATGCGATCAGTGAGGAAAAAGATGCCTTACAGTGAGTATGTATGAATTTTTAAGTTCTCTGCCTGAATCTTGGGCTGTAATACATACTGACTACAACGTGGGCAAAATGGACAGTCAGAATGTGAAAGAAGAGAGACTCAGAAGAATCAGAGCTAGTTTAAGGGGCGGTGTGAAACCTTTTTCATGCAGGACTTCACCTCTTTCATAACCCTGATCAATGGGGCTCCATGGCTATTGAATGCTGTTCCTCTTATAGGAAGCAATTGTTCAGAGGTGTGGCTCATTTCAGGCATTTAATCTTGGTTGAATGGGGGCTGTGTTACCCATTTTGTTTTTGGTCCAGGGATCGCAGGCAGCTGGTCAGTGGAAAGCAACAATGACCATGAGTGTAGAATGGGGGCAAGTGCTTGTCTGCAGATGCCTGTATCCTCACCATTGACCTTGGTTATTTCCCTTCACAGGGTGCCTTGTTATGCCCAGCAGGAGTTTAGCTTTTCTAACTGCTGCCATTGTAGAAGAGGGAGAGGCTACCTGAGGTTTTTGTCCTAGCCTAATAACATTTAGACCTGATAGACATGCACAAAAAGGGATGAAGACTAGGGCCAATATGTGCAAGGCCGCTGAAAGCAAAACACAAAAACAACCCCCCTAATTTTCCTAAGGGGGGAGGGGAGCAGTTCAGCAGTCATTAGCCTATAAATAGAGGCAGGTTGGATTTTGTTATCTGAAGTCAGTGTGTTTAACCATATATTAGCATGAGTTACTATTTTGCAGGCTGAATGCCCTACCCCTTGCATTTTTCTTGCCCCTGGGCACCAGCCCACGTGACAAACTGTTGTAAGCCCTTCATTTAAGATTAAATATGTCAGTAGCTCTTCCGCAAGCTCATGTGCTGACAAATCTGTAGACGTATTTTCAGCTATAGTGAACCTAGAGGCAAGCCAATTCAAAAGCAATCATCCTGTCAAAGCAGGCACTCAGAAGTAATCACTGGAACTAGGTAGTGTGACATATTGCTGAGGGAGTTACCCAGGTGAAAATGCTTCATGAAACCTGGTCAAAAGACTAATATGTTGGTCCAACTAGGTCTTCACCTGGTGTCAGAGCTATGCTGAGTGACACCAGCTGAGAATCTTGCCCACTGGAGTTAAAATACATAAGTTATTAATAGAGGTCATAGATTTCAGTCCTCTGTCATGTCCCAAACCCACACCTAGTGTGTGTGTTGTGAGCACATGCTTATAATATGCATTTGTGCTGGAGCGGGAAACCTGCTTCTGCTTTCTGTGAGGAGATTTTGCTATAACTAAATTTCCTGCCCAGAGTGGTTAAGTCCTGATTCTGTAAGGGTACCTGACAGAGACCAGACTTTGGTTTGTAAGTGGATGTGGAAAGTAATGTTGCACTGAATCCATTAGCCCCCAAGTGTCAGTACTTACTTCGTCTTCATCGACAACCCATTGGGCATTTGTCACAACTGAACTCCAGCTGCTACCTATGTGGGTCCCTCCTCTAAATCAGTCAGTGCCTCATTCTTTTGGATCCCTTCCCATCCCCTGGAGCACACACATTTCTTATCTTTGTACAACTGAGCCTCACCAAGGGTACGTCTAGACTACAGGCTTTTGTCGACAAAATTTTGGCCAATGATACTGTCGACAAAACTTCTGTCGACAAAGAGCATCTACACTACATTCAGTTCTGTCGACAAAGCAGGCTGCTTTGTCTACATGGTAATGTAGACACAAAGGACAGTTTACATGCAATAACACCTTCTGTCGACAGAACTCTGTAGACAGAAGGCGTTATGCCTCGTAAAATGAGGTTTACCAGCGTCGACAAAACTGCTGAGTTCTGTCGACATTATGTCGACAGAACTCAGCGGTAGTGTGGACGCAGGTATAGTTTTGTCGACAAAAGTCCATTTTTGTCGACAAAACCCTGTAGTCTAGACTCACCCCAAGATAGAGAGGGAGGAATGTCCTGTCATTGTGGTGAGGGCCTAGGACTCAGAATACCAGAACTAATTTGTCCTGGTTCTTTCTATTTCCTTTTTGATCTAGGCAGGGCAAGTCTCTGCGCCTCAGTTTCCCAGTTCTAAAAGGGAAATCTTTGTCTTGTCTATTGAGAGTGTGAGCTTTTGGGGCAGAGCTTCACAGGTGATTAATCAGCCACGCCCAGTCAGGGGCTCAGGGCTCCAAGCAAGGAGCTGTCTGACTAGGCGGGGCTAATTAATCACCTGTGGAACTGTGCTGCCACACAGCTGAAAGGGAACACTGGCAGAGACGGTCTCTATTATTGTATAGTGCCTGGTACAATGGGGACATCTAGGCATTACTAGAACACAAATAGGAATAATGCAGCCATCCCCCAACATAGGAAGAGAAATGCTCTTCGTCCCTTATTTAGTTCAGCCAGATCCCCACTTGTGGCCTCTTTCGCATTACCTCAGGTCATTGATCTTGGAGCTTTTCTAGCCCAACCTTTACTTTCTGTCTCACATTGCCATTCTCTACAAATCTGGATTCAAGCCTGCCTTGACATGAGCGCTGCTGTGTGGCTCATGTGCATGGTCATCTCTCTGCTCTGATCTCAGCTCTCCTACTGACCTGCTGGGTGAGCCTGAGCAAGTCACTCCACCTGTTTCCCCTCTCTTCCGTTGCCTCTCTTGCCTATTTTGACAGTAAACTCTTTGGGCAGGGACTGTCTTCTACTCTGTATTTATACAGCATCAAGTGCAATGAGGCCCCCATCGTGATTGGGATGTCTATGTGCTACCATACTGCAGACAAGTAATAAAATATTAATAGTTAATAATAAATGGAGAGCCCTGATCATTGCTGATTAGGCAGCACTACCTGATTACTTTACCACCTCACATATTGCCTTTATACTGATCTCATTGCTCTGGTCTTGGCTTTCAGTGTATTTCTGCCTCATAAGGTAACATTCAGTGACACTTATTTTCAAAGACCATCTTTCACAGTGCACATACAGTACCACAAAGATTTGACATCAAGGCTACGTCTACACTGGCATGATTTTCCGAAAATGCTTTTAATGTAAAACTTTTCCGTTAAAAGCATTTTCGGAAAAGCACGTCTAGATTGGCAGGATGCTTTTCCGCAAAAGCACTTTTTGCGGAAAAGCGTCCGTGGCCAATCTAGATGCGCTTTTCTGCAAAAAAGCCCCAATCACCATTTTCGCGATTGGGGCTTTTTTGCGGAAAACAGTACTGTGCTGTCTACACTGGCCCTTTTGCGCAAAAGTCTTTCAGAAAAAGACTTTTGCCCGAATGGGAGCAGCATAGTTTTTCCGGAAAAGCACTGATGATCTTACATGAGATCGTCAGTGCTTTTCCGGAAATTCAAGCAGCCAGTGTAGACAGCTGGCAAGTTTTTCTGCAAAAGCAGATGATTTTGCAGAAAAACTTGCCAGTCTAGACACAGCCCAAGAGTAAACACATCACATCTTGGGCTCTTATATACACAGAAGGGTGAAATAGATAAGCATGAAAGAAAGCTGAAGATCATATGGGCAAGAAACCCTCTCACGTGTACACTAATAGAAGGCTGGTGCAAAAGGCTAGCACACTTTTGCAAATCACATGTTGGGGAAAAGGTAAAATCACAAAGAAATTCAATTAATTTAAACAAAGAATCTGTTCTCACACATAAATCATCAGGGTAAAATAAGTTGAGCATGACTGCAAATTCAAGGAAATGCAGTAGTTTTAAGCTTTTGGGACTGCCTTCTGCGCTCCATTTCCCTTGAGAACCCCCTAATAACTTGGCAGCTTTGTAAAGGATATGTTGGAGGCAATCGGCTTCCTTAACTTAGAAGCTTGGTCGGCTGGAAATTGAAGAGTTGATTGTGTCTGCACTCCCCTTGGCTTCCTTGCCTTTGATGGTTTTATGCTCTGTTGTAGCTCGGCATGCTATCATAAGAGCCACTTGCCAGGCCTTCTCAGCAAGGGATAAAATTGCTGAACATATTGGAAGTTTCTTTTTTTTTTCTATCAAGGACTCCTTGTAGCATAACCCTATGATTAACATTATTAACCAGCTGGGTTACTGGAATAGGTGGCTTTTATTAGGAACAATCATATTAGGAGATCTACTGGAAGAGAATAAAACAATGTCCTATACAGAATGCTTTAGCAAGATCACGGATTTCTAAATTAGGACATTTTGAAACATCTGAGGCTTAAAATCTGGACACAGCAAAGTCTACAATCAGATGTTTATTTTTAAAAAATCTGTTAGAGTTTGTTTAAAAAAATTGATGGTATAAGAACTAAATGGATTGTCGCAGCAGCCCTGATTGATACATTGGAAAGAAATGCCATTGCAACGAACCTTGATCCATCAGTGTAAAGGTACATCAGTACGGAAGTTCTTGTGTCCAGCAGCTTGAGAGTTTCAGAGTTATCTGCATTTACATACATACTTTTCTTAGGACAGAACCTAAAGGCTAGCACTGTTCAGAATGCAGAACTATTATCACTTGGCTGGCTGGCTCATTTATGGTTATTGTTCTTAAAACTCACGACAATTTACAAGAACAATAACAGTAAACTGCAGGGTGCTCATCCAGTCTACCTTGTGAGAAGCAAAGGCTTGGTAAGCCCTGCCATATTTAACCTCTGTGTTCAGGCATTCTCATCTCAGCATTTAGACCACTAAGCTATCTCCTGCTAAACATGGACTCAGCAGCACTACATACCATACCCACAATAAATCAGAGTGTCACTTCACCGATCTTTGTGTAGAATTTGTTCTCTTAATCGCCTCACTCTATGTTTATCATTTCTAGCCTTCTTAAGGGCTTATGGCCTTATCTTAATTTTCTTGCAAACCAGATGCATGTAATGATATTCATTGCTGTGATTTTCCCAGCTGTTACAATTCCTTTATGGTTTAATCTTAATTCCCATGTAGTTTAATAAGAGCTTTGTGCATGTGCATGATATTTTGTTACTTCTTTAAAAAAAAAAAACATGTTTCACCATTGCAAGCTTTTGGGAAATCATCAGAGTCAGCTACTAATTGTGGGCCTGCAAGACCCAATTCTTGATTCACACTAGTCTCAATCAGGGTAGTGCCACAGACATCAACAGAGTATGCCAGAGGAGAATTTCATCCTGTATTATACTTGTGAAAATAGGATTAGTGTTGCAAGTGCTGTAAAACAAGGCTACCTGCAAGTCTTTGTGAGTGTTCAGAAGCACATCTATTCTTCTGTGCTCCTCTCCAAGCTCAGCAGCCTATTTGTGCACCCAACGGTAACAGCATGATCATCTGATCCATCACAGTACCTGCCTATACTATAGCTGTGTTAAAGGGAAATATTAATTAGGGGTTGCAATGATTAGCATTTGTGAAATTTCCCTTTACCTTTGCAATTAAAAAAGGAAGAAAAGAACACCTGGTAGGATGGGGAATATTCACCCTGTTCCACAAACCTACTTGATCAGCCCAGGCTTGCCATAGGATGGTATGGTCTGGCTCCATCCTCCTGCATCCTCTCTCATTAAACTCCCTTTGCTGAGGTCAGGGAATGGGGTGCTGTGAAGTTGAAGACTGAAGATGGATCTGGGCCCATTGAATCAGATTCTGGAAAGCTTGAAGCCCTGTTTTGACAGCTAGAAAGCATGTGGGGGTCATAAAGGGGTTTGAGGTCAAAGAGCTGGACCAGTCTTCAAAATCAGAGACATGGTGGGATAATACACATGATTGGAATATTGTCCCAGAATGAAAGCCAAGCAAAAATGGTAGGAGGTGTTGCCTTATATATTAAAAATGTATATACTTGGACTGAGGTTGAGATGGGCATAAAAGACAGACTTCTTGAGAGTCTCTGGGTAAGGTTAAAAGGGATAAAAACCATGTTGTCATGCTAGGGATCTTATTACATACCACCTATTCAGGAAGAAGTGGATGAGGCTTTTTTTAAGCAACAAAATCATCCAAAGCACAGGACTCGGTGGTGATGGGGAACTTCAACTACCCAGACATCTGTTGGGGAAAATAGCACAGCAGGGCACAGATTATCCAACAAGTTCTTGGAATATATTGGAGACAACTTTTTTACTTCATAAGATGGAGAAAGCTACTGAGGGAAGCTGTTCTAGATTTGATTTTAACAAATAGGGAGGAACTGGTTGAAAATTTGAAAGTGGAAGGCAGCTTGGGTGAAAGTGATAATGAAACCATAGAGTTTGTGAGTCTAAGGAATGGTAGAAGGGAGAACAGCAAAATAAAGACAATGGGTTTCAAGAAGGCAGACTTTAGTAAACTAAGGGAGCTGGTAGGTGAGGACCCATGGGAAACAAGTCTAAGAGGAAAAATAGTTGAATACAGTTGGCAGTTTTTCAAAGGGACATTATTAAGGGCGCAAAAGCACACATGCTACTTCATTGAAATGCTAGGAAGCATAGCAAGGGACCATCCTGGCTTCAGCAGGAGATCTTGAATGATCTAAAACTCAAAAAAGAGTCCTACAAAAAGTGGAAACTGGGCCAAAGTACAAAGGATGAATATGAACAAGCACCACAAGTATTTAAGGGGCAAAATTAGAAAGATGAAGGCACAAAATGAGCTCAATCTAGCTAGAAACATAAAGCATAACAAGAAAACAATCTATAATTATATTAGAAGCAAGAGGAAGACCAAGGACAGGTCAGGTACATTGCTCAATGCTGAGGAAAAAGCAATAACAGAAAACTTGGAAATGGCAGAGGTGCTTAATGACTTCTATGTCAGTTCTCACCAAGGAGATAGGTGGTGACTGAATGCCTAACATAGTGAATGCCAGTGAAAATCGGATAGGTTCAGAAGTTAAACTAGGAGAAGAACAAGTTAAAAATTATTTAGAAAAATTAGATGTCTTCATGTCAAATGCATTCTAGAATACTCAAGAAGCTGATTGAGGAGATATCTGAGTCCTTAGCCATCATCTTTGAAAAGTCATGGAAGATCGGAGAGATTCCAAAAGACTCGAAAAGGGCAAATACAATGCCTGTCTATAAAAAGGGAAATAAGGATAACCCAGGAAACAACAGACCAGTCAGCTTAATTCTGTGCCAGGAAAGACAAGGGAACAAATAATTAAGGAATTCATTTGCAAACATCTGGAAGACAATAAGATGATAAGTAACAGTCTGCATGGATTTGTAAAGAACAAATCATGTCAAACCAACTTGATATGTTTTTTGATAGGATAATAAGCCTTTTTTGATAGGATAATAAGCCTTGTGGATAAGGGGGAAGTGGTAGTTGTGGCATACTTAGACTTTCATAAAGTATTTGATACAGTCCTGCTGCACCTTCTTACCAATAAACTAGGGAAATATAATGCAGATGGGCTATTGTAATGTGAGTGCATAACTGATTGGATAACTACTCTCAGAGAATAGTTATCAATGAAATTAAGAAAAGAAATTAGCCTGAGACAGCCACCTGGCAAGGAAAATTTAATCACAAATGGTTAAAGTTTGGCAATGTTCTCAGCAATTATCAACAGGGTTTTATAATGGATAATGTAGGGCAACCTTCATAATAGTTGGTGCTACCAGTCCCACCTAACATATGACACTGGCAAGAAAATCCACTTCTATTTCATTATAGAGTGAGAGTTTAAAAGTGTTTGTCCCTTGTGTGTTGTTCTGGGACTATTTAAAAATGACCAAGATAAGAAAGCAATATGTTATCATTAGACATTTTCAACTTTGTGTACTTCATACAACTAACAAGCAGGTCTGAACACCAAGGGGCTTTTAGCTATTTTTTGTTACTCATTTGTCTCAGTAGGCGCAGGCACTCTATTATTTATTTATGGCTTGATAATGATAGTTTATAATCAGGAAGAAACCCAAAATATCAAGCACGAGGGCCTTTGGATAAGGACAAGAGCCCTCACACTTTAAGGCATCAAACTGGTCAGCAGGAAAGAGTTCAAGACCATCTGCCCCGGTTGCCCTTGACAGCTGCTCTGGTAACTGGTCATTCTGAAGATCAGAACAAGTTACTATTAGTAAGTGAAGGTAGCGTTTTTGGCAATGGTTTCTCTCCCAGGGGTCAGAGTAATGTCCATTCAGTTACAGACATGCTGAAGACTAAATGTGTGACCTCAGTCAGAGTTCACTGTAGACACATAGATCTGAGCCATGACCCCAGAAAGAGTTCATCCTGCCTGAAGAAACAGGAAGGCATAGAATTACCTAGTGGAATAAGATTACCATTTTCAAAATGGAGACTGAGTAAAATCAGCAACTGTTAATAAAAAGAGCTTTAAAGATTTATGTGGAAGAGTGACTATCACAAACTCCCATATAGATTTTTTTTGTATGCTCTTTTCACCTGTGATAAGTTTAAGGTCAAAGGCTGGAGATAGGGTCATCTCATCTGGCAGGCTGAGGGCAAGATTACATGTTCAACATCATAAGAAAAGACTGTCCATAGAGAACTGGTGGGTGGGCATAAGGAGGAGAACAGGGAGAATATAACATACTGCATGTCAGCAGATTGATCTTTATACAACAGTGTTATTGGAAAAAAGGAAAAATTATTCTTAAATGAGGATTTAGTTGAAAAAAATAGTGCAGCCTGACAATGAATCTTGGGTAGGGAGATATGGCAGACAACTGTACATTCAGTGCACACATGGTACAGACAATAGAACTAACTCTCCTGAATGTCCCGTGTAGCCAAGCCCCAAGACTCCAACACTCAGGGACAGACTATGGTCTGGCACATTAGCACAGGAGAAGAAGGCGGCATACGGCATCCCTTTTTTTCCTGTGTGCCAGCTACCCCTATGGCTGCTAGCAGTGCAGAAAGAGAAATAAGCTATTTGAAGCTGCTTGTCCCACTCACACAAAGGTGGTACAGGAGCTGGGCAAGAACAGGTGCCTGGTACATTTGAATTCGCTCCTGCTACCCAAATGTACCAGGCAACATAGTTATGCCAGTGTGTCAGACTCTTCCCTCCCTGTGGCAAAAGGTAAATCAGGAAGTGGATTGTGATTCTGTGAGCCTGCTCTGGACTGTTCCCAGGGCAGTGTGACAATGCACTGCCCCTTAGTCTGGGCTTTGGGTGCAGAGTCATGAGTGAGCCATTCACTTCCCACCAGAAGGACACAAATCTCCACTGCCCTAAAGAAAACTGACCTTTAAATGCAATCAGTAACTAGAAACAGGAGACAAAGTCCTCCTCGGTGCTTCCACTGCAAACCGCAGACAAGAGCAATTCAGACATCAGCCTCCACATATGGTCCACACAAGATGCTGCCCCCTTCAGAATTCCTCACTCCCCTTTCCAAGGTCATCATGCTGCACACTTCACTCCAAGGTGGGGAAAAAGGTTTTACTGTAAGTTAAAAGACAAAAGAGGGGATGTAGCATTTAAAATGACATCTGTAAAAGCCTGAGAAATCTGAGCTGCCAGCTTTATGGCAAGGACACCAAAACTACTACAAATGAGGATAAGTGAGAAATTTCATCCGTGCCCGTTATGACTGTGTCTTTCAGGGAAGCCAGAATTTGCAGCAGGGAAACCAGGAGGAAGCAAGTTGTACAGATTTCTTTGGTTCTGTAGATGGGCACAATTGTCTCCATTCCTATTTAAATAGAGACTAATTGCATTTTTAAACAATGGATAAATACCATTGTTCCTTCTATTAGTCGATCTTACAAAAGAACTTGGAGAGCTTTGCAGTTCACCAGAAATGGCTAATAAAGGTAGTTAAATGAACCATTAATAGTCAGCTGAAAAAAGACTTCCAATCTATTAATTAAGAAACTACACCTGCAAATAATAGATTTTAAAATGCCTCAACCCTAAATGCCTTACATTGGGCATGAAGGGAGTTGAACTTAACTGGAAAAAAGAGCAGTGATCCTGAAAGACGGAGTGTGGCTACGAAGATGTAGACACAGTATTTAATATACTGTACTCAGTTGTGATAAGCTGAATACCAGGGAAAGAACAAAATGCTACATATGGGATACAGGGCCACAAGTTCCATCTACAATTTTTAACTATTCATTTTATTTAAGGGGCTCCACATGAGGGGGGGGGGGGAGCAAAGATAATTGTTTAAGAGAGAATTTTAATTCATTGCCAGAAGAGTGACAACAAGGCAGATTTTTGTCAGTGTTGATTTTTAGGAAAAATTTCAGAAAGTTTCTTTTTGTGTTGATCATAAATATTATCCTGCCAGAGTGTGCCCTGGTTCTAGGTAATGGGGGAACATGATGCTAAGCTGTAAGCAGGTTAAAAACCTAAAACATTTGGCTATGGATAAAGTGGCTGAGGAATTATCAAAGGAATATGTGAGACCCATACCAAAAATAAGGAAGTTCAGAGCACAGGGCAATAGACAGTAGAGGATGTTCAAGTAAACCATTAGATGAATGGCAAAAGAAACAATATTTCAGCAAAAAGCCAGAACCAAAGACTGGGTTAGTGTCAAAACCTTGACATAACAAGAGACAAAGAAGCATAGATAATGTTTGGACTTAGAGCATCTCAGATATATACGTCTATCTGGAGTAACAACAGAAATGGACAAGTGTAACAGAGTGGGTGAGTGGATGTGTTAAATACTGATAAAAATTCAGATCCAAATTTGGATTCAAATTTTCTGTATGTTTGCAGGGAGTGGGAGGGTGAACTAGGCCCATCTAGAAAGATGAAATAAAGTATGAAAATCATATTATTAAGATTCTGGGTAAAATCCTGTGCTCAGTGAAGTCAATGAACAACTCCTGTTGACTTTAATAGGGCCAAAATTTCACCTTCAGTTCTCAATGAGTTAAATTAGACTGCTTGTTTAACATTTAACTCACTAAGAACTGAGAGTGAAAATCCTGATCCTAAAGGAAATTGGTGGAAGTTTTGCCACAGATTTTTCTGGGCCCAAAATTTCATCCTTAGTTCTGAGAGTAATATCTAGACAGCAGAGCTGTTTCAGCATACTTCCGGTATCCCAAAATTCCATGTCTTTTGAAGAAGCCTGTTATTTTTCAATAGCTTTCAAAATAACAGGTATACTATTCCGACATCCCTGTAAACCTCATTCCATGAGGAATAGGGGGCCTTTTAGAGTAGCCGTTTATTTCAAAATTTGTCTGTGTGTGGATGGCACTAAATTTTGAAATAAACTATTTCAAAATTAACTTGAAATAAGCTACGCAGTTTGCACCCTGTTTGCATCCTGTTAGAACAAACAGTCACTCTGTGAAGTAACATATCTTATTTCAGATGACTCTTTTTAAAGGCACAACATCTTAGTTGCTATGGCTAAACAGCAGATTAATTTTCAGGCCTACATTTTTTAAGGATTTTCTGGATCTCATTTTTGAATAGCTTGTTGAATAGTAGCGCCGCCACTTAAGGAGCATACAAATTATTTTTGGCTAGCAAACGTAAGCTTCCATTTTAGGATAATCAGCTTAAACCTCTGAGTACCTCCGCTTCCTCCTTCCCCCACAAAAAAACAGTCTCCACAGACACACTTTTGTTACTGATATTTTATTAATTACGTCTGAGGCTAGCTGGGGTAACTCCTCTGATTTTATTAAATTTACTCTAATTGTTTCCTTATTGTTTCTTTTCTAAGATTCATATTGGTTGTTATTCATAATATTTTATCAAACGTAACTATACACAATGCATTTTGAATTACACCTCCAATGACTATATATTCTACTAATCACATGCATCTGACAAAGTGGGTCTTTGTCCACGGCAGCTTATACTCCAATAAATGTGTTAGTCTATAAGGTACCACAGGACTCCTTGTCGCTTTTGCATATTCTACTAATGTATATCAATACACACATAATTATCCTATATAATCTGTCATTACCCATTCCATGATCATAAGAGTGTGGATCCAAAGCACACTGAAGTCGATAAAAATACTTCCATTAACTTTGATGGGATTTGAATCAGAAATGCATTTAGTGTGCTCTCATATAAGGGTGGAAGATAATACATAGGTCGATAAGTTGGAGATATCTTTACTGGAAAAACAGTCTAAATTGTGATGTCCCAAGAGATCCTAGAATCTTTGTTCAACAATGTGGAACTCGTTATAGACTTAAGTTATCCTCAGAATTAATAGTTTCTAAGATCAGTGGCCAAAAGAACCATTCTAAGGAACTGGCAATAAGTAATCAAACTGAACATTGTGGATTACCCTAAGAAAGTGTCCTAACAAATACAGTTCAGGAGAATGATGAAGGATTTCAGGAGTCAAAGACCTTGTCTACATTAGCATTTTTTTTCCAGTGTTTCCCACTATTCCACTACCAGAGGCAGCTTTGCCAGCGCTAGGTATGCATTAGTGTAAACTGGGTCCTTTGAATTTATTACCGTATTGTGTAACCCCGGTCAGAGCTGATCTAGCTGACATGAAGATTAAAAGGACAGTGGCTGCTGATAACTGTAATTTTTTTAAAGAACTACCAACGCCAGGAAGTTGTTAGTTCCACCTGAAACAACGATAAATCCCCCAATACTCTGAAATATTGGAAATAAGATACCCCCAAATAACCTGCTTATTAACATGTCCCTCCTAGTATCTCTTTAAAAAAAGAACTAGATAAATTCATGGAGGTTAGGTCCATGAATGACTATTAGTTAGGATGGGTAGGGATGGTGTCCTTAGCCTCTGTTTGTCAGAGGCTGGAAATGGATGACAGGAGAGGGATCACTTGATGATTGCCTGTTCTGTTCACTCCCTCTAGGGCACCTGGCATTGGCCACTGTCAGAAGACAGGACACTGGGCTAGACGAACCTTTGGTCTGACCCAGTATGGCCGATTGGTCTTATGTTCTTCATCTCTTTCAAGATTCAATTGGACTAGAAAACTGTTTTGTGGCTCAATGGCTTGACAATGCATGGGCAAAAATGTATTATGAAAATGCAAAGAGCTGTTGCATTATGTATAGGTGAGCAATTTGCCTGAATAAAATGTGACTAAAAATGAAGGAAGAGATTTCT
This sequence comes from Pelodiscus sinensis, assembly GCF_052426305.1. Lineage (NCBI taxonomy): Eukaryota > Metazoa > Chordata > Testudines > Trionychidae > Pelodiscus > Pelodiscus sinensis. The sequence goes on from NC_143052.1 coordinate 187,989,013, forward strand.
ACTATCTTTACTTACACTAGGTAGTCGCTTATTTCTGAATACTCATACTGACGTAATCAAATCCTGGAGTAAAGTAAGTTCAAGTTAAAAATGGATAACAGACTGTAACCCTAAGTAAAGTCCACAGGAATGGCCTATTTTTCCTTTAAAAAAGTACATGGCCATTATGCACCAAATAATAATTACATCTTTTTCACGCTTGTTTGAAAATGTCAATCTGCAGTCTTGGACATGGTCTTCCCTTTTCCTAGCATATTGTACAATATAAAGTCTGTATTAATTTCCTTTCTCCTAAATATACATTTTAATCAGTGGGAACCATATGTTCCCATGGCCTTGTAGCCAGACAGGAACCCCCCCTTGTAACATCCATTTTTGCTTGCCTGGAGCATACAGGGCACACAGAGTAGAAGGCCCAGGCTGTGTGACCGTGAATGGCTGTAAACAGAGATATGCCAATTGCTGACCAAGAGGCTGCTGAAGAGTGCCCTTGACTCAAACCCATATTGATACGAACACATAGCCGTCCATGGGGGGAGGAATCTCTTTCCCAGTAAAAAAATGTCTAGTACTCACAATTTAGTTATCTCTCTTTCAAGTGTAAATTAACTTGAAACTTGCTTGTAAGAACTGGCGCCACAAAACAAACCAGTACAATTTGGCATCTTAAGATAAGAAAGAGGATACGGGCCCCCAGGGGTATAAAGATGGGTCCAGCAGCACATTTTCTCTGAGTGTCAATCTACCATCTATCTGCTGGTCAGGTTAGGTGTTTGATCTCCCGAGGTTCCAGAGGGGACGCCCACCTCGTATTCGTTTTTCCTAGGAATTGAGAGACCGGCCCTGGCCTGACACGCTGGAGTCGAGAGGCACAGAAAGGGGTAAAAATTGTACCTGGATGTGGTCCTTTGCTTAAGTATATATATACATAGTGTTAGAGCTCTTTAAAGATTAAGCTGTCACTTGGTACCATTATTTCTATTTTCTATCTTTACCTTTTTCCTGTAACCATTTTTAAGATCTATATATATATATTTGCTAGCATTTAAGAAATAGAGCAATAGCCATTGTAACCATATGCTTTTATAAGTCTTTTAATAAACCTGTAACTGTTTAAGCTTTAACCTGACTCCTTCGGTTGCTGTAACAGAACCAAGCACAATTTAAAAGAACTTCAGCCGGTCATAAAGGGACAGGCATAGGAAGAGCTTGGGCATTTGGATCTGTGTCACTCCCAGGTGACAGATCTGTTGGGGCACTTTTCAGCCTTCCCCAGGCTGCCTGCTGTGAAGGAACTTTGTGTTCTAGCAGCTAAAATCTAAGGTGTAATAAGTTCTTCCTATATAACGAGGCGTCTGTTGGCCTGCTGGCCACCCTCTGCGACGGGACCCCGGTCCTAGCATAAAGACATGGACGTTAAACCTTTTCTCGGAAACACACACACACACACACACACACCCTGCCCTGACCGTCGGCTGACAGGCCTGTGCCCTGAAAAGCTTAGCAACTTACTACAAAAACTGCTTTGAAATCCTGAGCACAAGCCAACATCTCCTTTCTTCTTAGGATGCCATGTTGACTTGTAACATAGACATGGGCTCAGGCAAAAGAACCCTAACAGAGCCTCAAAAAGTAGAAATTAAATGGTGGCTGGTAGAAATGTGGGAGAAATGAAGGTAAAAACCAAACATATGATTGATACCTTAGGGAGGAAAGAAAACTACATAGTTTATTACAGTACAGACATGTTAACGCTGCTGAAGGCTATAGATTTTGACTGGAAGATGTATGTGGTTTGCAATGTGACGATAGGAAAAGTTTTAGTGGATTACAAAGCACATAGGGAAGCCCCTACAGATGATAGAGATGTGGGATCTCATCACAACCTACATTAATGAAAGCTGCTACATGATTGCTAACTACTCCTGTCTATCAGCAGGAGCAATGGCTAAAAGCTAAGCAACACATAGCATAAAGATCCCCTTAAAACACTGTTCCACCCAAAAATAAGACAGCACTATAGACATAATGCCTCAATAGCATTGCCAAACTGGGGTTTTCCTCTAGAGCTGTGAATGTCACTTCTGAGATACTGCTGTCTCCCGCTGACCAGCAATTATGAAACAAAACACTGCTGTTAGAGTTTGAGCTCATGGTTCCCATGTAGAAGCACTAAGTCATGAGTTCTTGTCTTAGAGGTCATAACCCTCAAAATGGTGGCAAAGAGTTGTCAATCACCTTCCTTCTCTCATATTGAGATGAGAAATAGGTCCTGGTATACAAATGGAAATTAAATTCACTTCACTCAGCCATTGTCAGATGTATAATTATCTATTAACATTATTTTTAAAACAAGACAAAATGAAACAATAAAAAAGATGTCTGGGGATGGATTCCCTAGTGAATGGAGAGTGTTGACAGGGAAGAGAATGATCTTATGCAGGCCTGGGCAAAATACGGCCCGTGGGCCAAATCTGTCCCACCAAGCCATGGATCTGGCCCGTGGACACTTCAGGGAGCCCCAGACAGGCTCCCCACTTGCTTTTCTCCAACCGCATACTGCTCAGAAATGTGGCTGCTGTAGTTATTCACAGAGCACATGCCTGCAGCCTGTGCGGGGATGGAATAGGCAGGGAGGCTACTTCAGGAAAGTGCCTGAGATGTGGTATTCGGGAGGGGCTGGGGTGCCATAGGCAAGCTGGTAGTTCTCCTGGCCAGAGTGTTAGGATTGAAATTTTTATCCTCTTTATATTTGTATTTTTAGGTTTAATAATGTAGCAATGTAAGGTAACATAGCATTACATTTAATATTTGATTAAATTAAGCTCTTTAGTAAGATATATATATATATATATATATATATATATATATATATATATATATATATATATATATATATATATTTTAAAGTTTAGTAAGTAAAGAGACAGGATCTCATATTGTGTCTATGTCAATGAGATTAGAGGAGTGTTGAAGGCCCAAGCCTTCAATGTGAATTGTTTTAATTACAAAATTTAGGAAGGCAATTTACAATGCTGTTTGCTTTTGTTCAATATAAAACTTTGCTGTTTGTATCTCTATGAAAGACTGTTTGTATGAATGAGATACGGCGTGAAGGTCATTGTTAGAGCCAGATGGTCAATAGAGAAGGGGGAGAATGCCAGGTTAAGACAAACTGTAAAAGACAGACTGCGAAGAGACATATCGGCATCAGAGAAACCATCAGTGTGTACCCAGGATCAAGAATTGATCAGATTGGCAGATTAATGGCTCTAGAGGTGAAGGCATCCCTAAAAACAACTGATTAACAATCCAGAACAGGATGAGCCTTTTGAGATGTTCTGGGAATGATTAATATCAACAAGATAACACGCCAGACATAGACTGACACAGCAGAATCCATAGACTTCAACAGAGAAAAGGATTATAAAAGCAGGGTGTCTTGCCATGGAACTTTGGGTTCATCTTGCCACCAACTCCAGATGAGCATCAGATCGCGACCAATGAAAGGCCCTGCTTCCCTCTGTGTTCAATCTAGCTGGCCACTAAATTGATAAAGACTCTGGACTGGTAACTATAACATTGTCTGGCGGGACTGTGTGGCTGTGTCTACATTGGCAAGATTTTGCGCAAAAGCGGTCCTTTACCCAAACTCCCTCCCTTACCCCAAGCTCCCTTCTGCACCCAACCTCCATCCCAGATCCCGCACCTCCTCCATTAATACCATGGAAGAGTGCGGCCTTTGACCACTTTCCAAATCCTTGGAGTGCTCCCCTATCAAAAATTATTGTCCACCCCTGATCTTATGCCTATTTTCATTCAATGCATTTGCTTTTCCTTTCTTTGAGGCATGAGACTTCCAGAGAAAAAAGGACTTTGGTCAACTGAAGGTAACACAAAAAATAAAGAATCAATGGAACTTATACTGCATCTTTAATTATTTCATTCCTTTACCCTCTTACATACAATTATGTAGTCTAGTCCCCTTAATCAACCAATATATTCTCTTTTTCTAAAAAAGCTTGTAAAACCTGCATGGTACTCACAAATACTCCTCAAATTCCTAAAGTTTGTGAGCTTACTATTCAAAAAACCAGTATGAAATATTTTTAAGAATATATGTCAAGGACTTTATATTGTGTTGGTCATGACAACATATATTCCCTCACATACTTGCACTCCACTACAAAACCTTAGCAGTGACATTAGCAATGCCAGGGCAGAATGGGCAGAATACCTCCTAATGTATAGAGTACAGTCAATCTGTGGAACTCTTTGCCAGAGGATGTGGTGAGGGTTAGGACTTTGACGAAGTTCAAAGGGGAGCTAGATTGATTCATGGAGGTTAGGTCCATCAATGGCTATTAGCCAGGATGGGTAGGAATGGTGTCCTTAGCAGCCTCTGTTTCTCCAGAGATGGGTGACGGGGGGAGGGAGGGTTCATATGAGGATTACCTATTGTGTCCCCTCCCTCTGGGGCATCTGGTATTGGCCGCTGTCAGCAGACAGGATACTGGGCTGGATGGACCTTAGGTCTGACCCAGTATGGCCGTTCTTACGTTCTTATGTAGTAGTATGACTGATGTGGTGATCCGAGAGCGTGCTGAAGGTTTGGCACAAACATGTAAGTTTGATGAACTTGGGTGAAAGCCTTATGGACCTTGTTACCTCACTGTAAGCAATGCAAAAGTGGTAAAAAATGGAGGAGGCTTTTCCTTTCATTTCTTGTTTCTGTGCTTTTATGGTTGGGTTTGTGTGGTGCATCCTGAGACACCTTTAGCTGTCACAAAACCAACTTTTTCTTTGTTTTATAGTTTGTTTCAATATTCAGAGGTTGAGAATAATTATAATAAAATGAATTACATATTCATTTATAAAATACTCATCACTAGCATCTGGAGCACAATGGAGCAACTGAAGAAGAATCCCTGTCTACTTTTTCTGTGAGAAAGATTAGAGAATTATCTTCTTTGGTTGTTAAAATAGGCCCTAACTTTTCTTAAAGGAAACCATTCTGAAAATGATACATATATTCAGGCATTAATTTAACTTGAATTATGAAATCCCCTTTGATTTGGCTTTATAGATTCTCGGTATGTTATTTAAGCAGTTAGTGTCCAGTATATCTTTGCTGAAAACAGCTAAAAATTCTAGACACAGATTAGCTGGGAGTGAGAATGTAGTGAGCTAAACTAATATAAAATAAAGGGAGGGTGCTTGTTTGGTAAATATGAAACCAGTCACGTTTATGTATATATATCTAGTGGTTCTTCATGCTCATGTCATTCTTTTAATACCTTCATGCACTGACCATTAGGTACTGTATGTTACTTTACATATCCTGCCCTCTACAAATTCTCTCCCCTCTATTTTTTAACACTAATAAAATAAAAACATTATGACAACCCTTACACCAGAGAAAAGGGTTGGTCTTGTGGGTAAGGCATGGGCCTGTGATTTCTGGAGGGTTGGGTTCAAAGCTGGCCACTTAATTTCTCCGGGACATAGTTTCTCATCTGTAAAATGTGGAAAGAAACACTTCCTGTTCCCATCTTGCTGCTCACGCCTTAGTTCTGCAAGCACATAGGCTGAACTTCCTCACATGATTAGTCTCAATGATGTCAAAAGGAAAGAGATGGTCAATCCCATCACTTGTATGAGTAAAGTTAAGCTGAATTGTAAGGGCATGTCTGTACTAGGAAATATTTTGAAATAACATAGTTAGCACAGGTTTATATCAAAATAGCATGTTCACACTGATTGGAGCCTGCACCAGATTTAAAGCCCCTGGAAGCAGTGGGGGGGGAGGCACTAGGAGGGTAGACACTTCCTGGGGCTGCTTGCTGAGGCTACCTGAGACCATGCTTAAAGCGGCTCCTCTGTACAGCCTTGTCTCACACTTCACTCCTCCACTGCCTACCCCCTTGTGGGATACCAAACTCATGCCATGTGCTCTGCTTGCCCTTGTAGACACCACAGCACTTCCAACATGGAGCTGGAGCTGCTGCAAAGCAGTGCTAGGCTCACGGGCCTCGTGCTGCGCCTCATAGCGCACTTCATCCAGACTGCCCCCAGGCTGCTTTAGGACCAGCCCAAACTTCAAGACCCCTTCTCCCAGGCCCTGGTGCTCTTGCTGCAGCAAATGATCCTCAATCCCTGGTACACTGTGGAACACTGCTTCTGGTGGAGGGAGACCAGTTCTGACTGCTGGGACCACATTGTCCTGTAGCGATGGGTTGACCAGAGGTGGCTCCAGAACTTCTGCATGTGGAAGTCCATTTTCCTGGAGCATTGCAAGCGGTTCACCCCTGCCCTCATGTGATAGGACCATAGTTCCCGTTAAGGTATGTGCCTGCATAGCTATGCACAAAAATTCTTCCCCCACCCATCTCCTCTGGAGAGCTGCGCAGCAGCACTCGCATGGCAGGCTCCCCCGGTGCTCTGGGAGATGCACTGTGCACACACTCCCCCCACCTCTCTTACCCTCCCCTGTGCTCCAGGGAGGCTGGGAAGCACTCAGCATGCTGTCCCACCTCCTCCTCTCCCCGGTGCTCTGGGAGCTGTACTCATGCTCCCCTCATCTCTCTGCCTCTCCCTGGTGCTCCGGGGAGGCTGGGGAGACTCGTCACACTGCCCCACTTCTCTGCTCCTTCTTGGTGCTCCAGGGAGTCTGGGATGGGCTTGGCGTGTTGCCCTATGGGGGGCAGGGATTCAGCAGAGGGGGCATGGCTCTAGGTGAGGTGGGGGCCGGCCTTCCCCAGCCCTAGCTGCACCAACTGCCCATGTTAGAATGTATAATCGGAACACCCACTCTCAAATCACGCTGCTTTATTTCAATTCAATTTAAATGTTTAGATTTAATACACACAAAATGTATCCCTTAATCATACTGAAATGTGTGTTTTACCGTCATTAAGAAGCAAAGGTGATGAGCGCTCACAAATCCCACTGATATCAGGGAGTACCAGAGGCGCCCAAAGCACCGTTGAAAAATCAGATCATCAAACAGCAGAACATTCCATCCCCCTCATCTACAGAGCAAACGTAACACAAACCAAAGCACAATTTCTCCTCCCTCACAGTTTCAAAAGAAAACACCCCCACCAACTCCTAAGCCCTCAGACACCTCCCTAAAAAGATGAATTTCTATAGCATCTCCTGAGGATCAAGAGATCCATGCTAGTTTGGGCCAGGGAATGGGCCATGAATTCCAACATGTGAGGATGCTCAGAGAATACCTGATGGTTTATTAGATGATGAGCTTTCATGGGCCAGACCCACTTCCTCAGATCAAATGATCTGAGGAAGTGGGTCTGGCCCACGAAAGCTCATCATCTAATAAACCATCTTGTTAGTCTTTAAAGTGCTACATTGTCCTGCATTTTGCTTCAGCTACCCCAGACTAACACGGCTACATTTCTATCAGAGAATACCTGTCAGCCAGTCCTTTTTCTCTGCTGAGGTTGCTCCAGCTCGTGCAATTCCATGGATCTTAGCAGTGGAAAGAGGTGGTCTCTCAGATGGGAAGCCCCCAGGCCATTTATAATTTATAATTTATAAGTCAAACACTGCACCTTGCATTCTGCCCGTGAGCCTGTGGACAACCAGTACAGATCATGATGCACTGACATCATGCGCTTGATAAGCAAGCTCCTGCATTTTGTACTAACTTCCGCTTCTGAATCAACATAGCATGTAGCTCCATGCAGAAGGCATTGCAAGCATCCAGTCTAGAGGAGACAAAAAGAGCAGATCCCAAGAGAAAAGGAAGCAAATCTCCTTGCAGAAGACAGATGGAGAAGGGTAGTGTTGGTCTCTGCTGCTGTTTATTTGTGTGGCAGCAACTGGAGGTCTAACTAGAGGCCACGCTGCAAACTTTTGAAAGATGGGATAGCTGATCACCCCCAGTCAAGGGAGCTACTATGTTCTCAGCCAAATACTCCAGCTGCCTCCCCTTTGCCCCTTTACCATGGCAGCTTTACCCAGATTGAGTCTAGCCTACTTCCTTTATCATCTATGCTGCGGGCTCATCCAGACACTGGGAAAAACACTCCATGAACGGCATGTTCCTAGCTGTTCATCCATAGGATCCAGAGTTGGTGTACAAGTCACTGGGTGAAATTCTATGTTAGTCAGGTCAGAGTAGATGGTCATAATGATCCCTAGACGTTAAAACCTAGGCATATATATAGTTTGTGCAACCAAAATCATATCTAGATGTGACCCATTAGGACCACAGATGTTTTTGTTACTGAATAAGTTTCACCAAAATAAACCAGTCTTCTCTATAAAAAAATCTTCTATGCATCAGTTTTATTATGCTTAATGTGAATATTTTCCTACTGGATTTAAATTTGACTAGCTCTAATCACAGAACAATGCTCGGGAGAGGGGGCGAGGTTAATGGTGTGTAATATTTATTGTGCAAATACAACATATGTATTATCTGGGATGGTTATATGGCTAACTTGCCTTTTTTCCCCCTTCTTCAGTGCAGAATATTGTTCCATTTGCCACACTGCTCTCTTCCCTAGCACTAGAGTCACTGGCGGACCCACATAAAGAAGGTGCCTAGCAGATGCAGGATCACAATGCCAAGTTCTGGAATGTATTTTTTTAGCAGTGGCATCTGGGGCTATTGATGGCTCCCTGACTGGTTCCTTATTTTTATATGGTTTCTTGGCTGACTCCCATACTGGCAATGTTGCCAACCACAGAACTGCCTGGGGGCTGAAATAAGGCTGCGCTCCTCCTCATGAGCTGTCTTCAGGCTGTTTTTGCTGAATGCTGACGATGGTAGGCTCACCCTTTGGGAAAGGTTCTGTGCAGACCTCTTGTAAGATCTACCATCAAAACTCATACAGAAGGGTCGGCCCTGTTTATGTTTGTGCAGTATGATGTGGATTTGCTGTCGCATTGCACTTTAAGCCTCCCCATCTGGGTCTCTTATCTGCTTGGTAACCCTAGTTTTCTTATGACAGAAGGCCTACCTCTCTGCTACTGAAAAACCAAAACCACAACAAGTGTTGTTATTAACCTTGCATGCACTTAAGCTATTTCTTTGAACTCTTACAATTCAGCACAGTGTTCGCTGGCTGTGAATGTCTTCATCTGGATTTAAAAGGTGGGAACAATGTAATGCACTTAAATCCCTTAACTGGAAATTTCTTGCCTTTCATTTGTTTAGCCACAGTAGAGAAAAGACTAGTCACAAAACTTTCCTCTGTACTTAAGAAGATTTATCCTTTGAAGTAGTAACAACAATGCTACTGTAATAGAAATAAAGCCTGCACTTCTTACACTGAGCATATTTTCTTATGAAGAAATGCACTGCAATCACACTGATAAAGTGGGACTTGCTAAGCAGGGCTGCTTCCCTTCACTACTCTGTGTTGAACTTTTACAAGGAACTCATAAATACATAGATACCAAAGAGTTAATTTGCGTTTTTAAACCTCCTTCCCAATATCCTCTCTCATTCCTGCATAAAATCCCCATGTCCAGACATCAAATCAGTAAACCCTGTTGCCTGTCAGAGAATACAATGTCAGGCCATTAGTATGTTAATAAGTCCGGAGGGTGACAGGTGGCCTACTAGACAGCTCAATTAAGCTGCTCATTAAACACACGCTAACGAACAGCCAAGGCAGGGCCTGAACAGCACCATTCTGTAATGACATGATGTCAGAGCGAACAAATGAGGAAAAATAACAAAAACATTACAGCAGTGACAGACGCCACTAATAAGGACCCCTTGCACTACATCAGCCCTCAAATCAATGAGCAACAGGGATCAAAAAACTCGACCCAACATTCTCAGGGGACTCAATGCAGCAAGATTTTTTTGGTCAGTTTTTTTTAAAACTAAAATTATTACCAAATATCACAAATTAGCAGTGAAGAAAATAAAGAGACTGAATTTATTCTCTATAAGACACAATCACAAATTTGAAAAATGTGCAATGTAGAGTTTGAATGAAAATTATTATTTAATGGGATCATCATTTAAATTTGAATGACATCTTTTTGTGTGTGTGCTTAAGCCTACAGGTTTGAATTATTTACTGTACCTGCTCAACCTACTTACACGGAATAGGTCATGCTAGCATATAAAGAACATGTAGCTAACTTTTAAAGTGCAGATTTGTAGTTATTATTTTTAAAAAGGAGACTTTCAGCAGCTGGTAGAGAATTCTATAATTTTCAAGTAAGGGGATTCCTGTGTAATAAATTCAAGCATCCAACTGGTGTTGAAATGACATTTGAGTTCCACATTGCTAAACTAATAGGCTGGCTGACCATTATAAGGTCATGACCTTAACTCTTATTCTAGTTGCAGGGCTGTGCTACATTAAGAATTGATACCTCAGTGTATTTCCTTAAAGGTCTAACCCAAGATTTATACTAATAACTACAATAATAAATTTGAACAGCACAGTTAATGTGTAGCAATAACTTCGCTGGAGAACTATCCGATCTGTTTAAAGCTATTAGAAAAGAGTTGCAATACAAGCAGGTTTGCAGTAGCTAATTATATTTAGATAGCCCCCACAAAATTCCTGTGATTTTTACAAAATACCAGGCCAAATTCAGCCCTGTATACAAACTAGTGTAGGAGAGTCTGATTTTCCATTGCCCGCCACCCTGAATATGCCACTGAAAAGTGGGCATAAAAGGAGACCAGATCAAAATGGTTGATGTTTGTACTCACTTGACAGCTGGGCAAATTAACTACACCAAAGTGCAACACAATGGAAAATCAGGTGCAGAGACTGCAATTCCAGTGGAGCACACTCCCCTGTAATCTAAACAATGTTACAAGGTGCATGTCAGTTGTAACATGAGTTTTAAGCAACAAACTAGAATGTCTTGAACCAATGTGGTGATCTAAAATGAGTGGAAGTCAGAGCTTAGCTACAGCTTTTGTACTGCTTTCACTTTATTGGTTTAGACATTGTAAGTTCATGGATGTAAATTATACCCTTTAATGCGGATGTAATTATGTCATAAGCACTTGTATTGCCTTCTAAACTGATACAGTTAAATTGGTATAAAACTTACCTATATAAAATCAGCTCATGTGTGTCAGTGGCCAAATTGAAATTCATCACAGATCCAGTTGTGGTGAATTTAGGTCTTTGGGCAGAAGAGATTGTAACTGGAAAAATAAATAGGTAAAAACAACTCCTTCAATCTACACTAAGGCCAAATTCTCGGCTGGTATTACAGGGTGAAATTCCATTGAAGTCTGTGAGGTTGCACCTACTTCCACCAGCAGAAGAGAATTTGGCCCTTACTCTCTGATTAGCTGCTTTTTTGATACACCTTCCTTCCATTCTTCTGGTGGCTGTTGCACATGAATGAAAGCCAAATTAGTGCAGATTACATTACTTTACCACTTGAGCCCATTGCAATATATATATATATATAGCTATTTACACTGCCATTTCTGTTGTAAAATCATAGAAAGGTTGGACTGGAAGGAACCTTGAGAAGTCATTAAGTCTAGCTCTCTGCACTGTGTCAGAACTAAATGAACCTAGACTATTCCTGACAGGTGATTGCCTAATGTAGTGGTTCTTGGCCAGGGGTACACATATCCCTGGTGGTACTCAGTGGTCTTACAGGAGATATATCAGCTCAACTAGTTCCACAGCCTCTCTTGGAAGCCTATTTCAGAGCTTAACCACCCTTATAGTTTAAAATTTCCCTAATATACAACCTAAATCTCCCTCAGATTAAGCTTCTTGTCCTGCCTTCAATGGAGACGGAAAATGACTGATCACAGTTCTTTCTATGAGTTCTTAACACATTTGAGGACTTTTCTCAGGTCCCTCCACTGTCTTCTTTTCTCAATTTTAGCCTTTCCCGATAGGCCTGGTTTTGTAAGTCTTTTAACCTTTTGTTGCTCTCCTCCGGGTTTTCTCCAGTTTGTCCACATCCTTCCTAAAGTGTGGAGCTCAGAAGTGGTCACATATTATAGCTGAGACCTCACCAGTGGTGACTTGAGTTGAACAATTACCTCCCATGTCTTACATATGACCATGAACAGCCACAACAGACCATGAACAGCTGTGTCATTGAGAAGGCACAGCTTCCCCCAGCCTATGACATCTGAGGCCCATCCATATGACACTCCTGTTAACACACTCCAGAATGATATTTGCCTTTTTAGCAACTGCATCATAGTTAGTTCATATTCTATTTCTAATCTACTACACCACCACATTCTTTTCAGGAGTACTATCATCTAATTGCTTCTTTTCGTTTGCTTCTTTCTTGTTGCATAAACAACCTTAATTTTGGCATTTCCTAACTTTTGAGTGCTTGATTTTGCAACCGTAATAATGTCTTCTATATATTTTTTCTAGCTTTTTGTAAAGCAGATCAATACACCCTCTTCCCCCAGAAATTCCATCGTGTAGCATCACATTGACAACCACATGGATCAACAATAAGGTTGGAACCACCACACAGACCTCTGCCACTTGACCTAACACAATAACTGATTAGTACTAGGCGGTCACTCTCTGTGTAGACCTCCACTAGAGGGGGATGGGAAATTTTGCCAATGGGCTGCACAGATATTTGCTAACAGCAGTCACAGGACTCTTGGGTTCCATTCCATGTTCCGCAGAGGAACACGCTCTAGCAGGCATAGACTTCTGCATATTCTTCTGAACTGTGACTCTTTTTTTTTTTTTTTTTTGCCTCATCCTGTCCAGTTCCTGTCCCAGTTTTGTCTCTTTACTCCCCTGGCTCTGTATCCCAGTCTCAGTTCCACAGGCTTCTTATCCTGGTTCTGGCAAGTACCAGCTTTAATCCTCCAGAGCCCCAGTCTCCCACACATCCTCTTTGTCACAATCTATTCTCTTCACCACCCCAACACGGCCATCCTATAGGTCTGGCCCGTGTCCCCTTTGCATTCATAGGAGTCCACTTCCTTCTCCATTCCATCTGGGCCCAGCATAAAGTCACTAACTGCACAGGAGAGAGAGCCTTCCTGCTCTCAGTCTGGGTGTCTTGTCCAAAATCTACACACAGACTACAGCAGCCCAGAGCTGCAATTATAGGAAAAGTCTTACTCAGCACTGGGCTAGAATATGCCCATTGTGGACATTTACCTGGTAAAATTACAGGAGTTTCTTCTCAAATGGAACCTGTGTTTGTGTGGGCCTGAGGCAGGGATAGACAGGCTGTAAAATAATTAAGTACCATTAATTTTGTTACCTCCTGCAGCTGCGTATGGGAGCATCTTGCCTGTAGTGCAAGGGCTCCATTCTGATGGTCTGCTTCTAGAGAGAAATGAAATTTGAATTCTTCTGGAGAGCTGTCAGGGGAAATATTGTTCCTCCAAAAAAACACTGTCAGTGGGGGGTGGTAGAATTTTACCATAATCTTTTCTCCTCCACTATCCACAAGCTGATTCTTTTCTTTAACCTCACAGATCACCATAGTTATCTATTGATTCGAGAGAAGCAGGAGGGAAAATGGCTAGAGTGCTGGTGTCAGAAGTCTTGGGATGGATTTGACCAATTGCATAATAAGGAAGTTTTTAAAGCTTATTCTACACCTGTGGGGAAGGCAACGGAAAGGCCCCAATGCATTTTCTAAGTTCTTGTCTACACAGTATGGAAATACACCCCATTAGGGTTTCATTTCTAAAGTATACCAACATGTTATATATTAAAACGGTCTGCAACAGTGTGGAATCCACCTCTCAGGAGTACACCTTCTGGTCAGGTGTGTCTGTGGTCTTTAAGTTGTTCTGGCCCTAGTATCAGGCCATACCGCCAGGGGCAGATTATGGTTTTGCGGGGCCTTGAGTAAGAGCAAGGCATTCTGTCCAGAGTGTCTCCCTACCCTCATCCTGGTACTCCTGCTGAGGAAATGGGGGTTGGGACTGTCCACGCTCCTGCTGGGAAGAGCAGGTTGAGGCATGAGGACTAGCCCTACCCCCTGGTAGGCACACCAAACGGATGGGCAGAATGGGTCGGGGGCACCTATTTTTCCAGAGCCCTCTGGGCAAGGGCCCCGTTGGCCAAGTAGCTAATCTGCCACTATGAACATAAGAACATAAGAACGGCCGTACTGGGTCAGACCAAAGGTCCATAGCCCAGTATCCTGTCTGCCGACAGTGGCCAGCACCAGGTGCCCCGGAGAGGGTGGAGCGAAGACAATGATTAAGCGATTTGTCTCCTGCCATCCCTCTCCAGCCTCTGACAAACAGAGGCCAGGGATACCATTTCTATCCCCTGGCTAATAGCCTTTTATGGACCTAACCTCCATGAAATTATCTAGCTTCTCTTTAAACGCTATTATAGTCCTAGCCTTCACAGCCTCCTCTGGCAAGGAGTTCCACAGGTTGCTGTGCGAAGATGAACTTTCTTTTATTAGTTTTAAACCTGCTACCCATTAACTTCATTTGGTGTCCTCTAGTTCTTCTATTATAGGAACTAATAAATAACTTTTCTTTATTCGCCCTCTCCACACCACTCATGATTTTATATACCTCTGTCATATCCCCCCTCAGTCTCCTCTTTTCTAAACTGAAAAGTCCCAGTCATTTTAACCTCTCTTCATATGCCCTCCTCCCCACAAGATTCCTCCCTAAAGGTAATGGTTTCACCTGTTTAAGCTGTGAGCTGCTAAGTAGTTCTGATCCTCTTCTGGGTGTTTATTGCTGTTTAAATGTAGGTTAGTTCCCCTGTGACCTATGTGAGAAGACCCACGCCCACCCACTACTCCAGATTGCAGCCTAGGTACCCAGTCACTCTAAGAATAGCAGGAACATGCCACTATGTTCTGTTAACTACACTGCTCTCAGTTCACTGGGCCATTTCCCTGTAGCCCCAGACTTTGCCAAAACTTCACCCTTATTTTGGGTTCATCTAAGTTCAGGCCTAGCAACCAGACAGGTGCTTTTTCCTCACTACCCCCTGCAAACACCGAGCTGTCCCCTTTGGCCACCCAGGAGCACCAGCTGTACTCTTTGTCTGGTTCCAACAAGGAACTGAGTGGCTCTGCAGCTCCTTTCCTATGGCCCTCTTAAGTCATGATTGGCTGCTTTCTTGGCAGCCATTCTAAGCTAGTTGGAGGACTCCTTTCCTACTCCTTTCCTGCCTAGGGTGTGGCAGGTCTCTGAGACTTCCAGGAAGGGACTGCTGGGAATAGTTCACCCCATCATATCTCTCCCTTCTCTACCAGAATTGGAGTTATAGTCCTATAGAGGGTGATCTCTTTTTACTCCTTCTTTTGCCCCACTCTGTCAGGGTCTTTTCCATCCCAGACCTCTCTGTCTGGAGTGCTATTAATTATAGACTCTGTCTGCCCCAAACTATCAGGTTCCTTCTCTCTCAGCCCTCTTCTCCTTAAGAGCTTGTCTTAGTCCCTGTCCCTTTCAACTGGAGCTCTCTCTCCAGAGAGCTTCTACTAAGTTTTTGCCTTGATCTCTGAGGGTCTTCAGTTAAGAAATATGCTCCCAGGTCTTTCTTAGCTGAAGGGCATGTTTGTGGTCCCTTGACTCACTGTCTTCTCTGGAGCTTTTGGGGTCTCTGTACATCGAGTGTTTAGTTGTGCCTCCTAAGCATATATTAATTAGAGCAAGCACTGTTTTTCATCCTCAGTGAAGTGGAGATCTTCACTCAGCTGTTCATTCTTGAATGTGAGATCCTCCAGTTCCGTTTTGGCAGCCTGCAGTCATTTCACCAGGTCATGCTATCTTAAGTTGGGAGCTCCCAAATTCCACCTGCACTGTTCCCTTCCCTGTTCAACGGTCCTGTTCTCTACCCCAGCCATTCTCTTTTGCCTTTGTTTGGTGGCATGTTTCTTTCTGGGCCTTTGTGCCTGGTGGCATGCTTGGTCTTTCAGACCAAGTTCCCATTATACCCTGCTGTAGCTAGGGCTCCATGTGGACCCCCATAGCATCCTGCTGGGCCCAAGGTTCTCTGTGAATTTCTATGGTATTATGTTGGGCCCTCTCAGTCTTCTCCTTCTAGGCCTGGAATAATGCTTCCAACAAAGCTGAGCATTGTTCTCTCATGTCTTGGGCATTCTAAGCTCTCTTCTGGGCTCTTTCTCAGGGTCTCCTAACTCTAACTCCCAGCCCTCTGTTTTCCTTTGCAGCTGGGCCTGGACCTCCTTGGTCCTGGGTCACATCCCTGATCTTTCCCATATGAGGGCAGAGTAGCCCACCCACTCTCTTCCCCAGATTATGGGGCCTGGAAGGTCTTTAACCACACTGACTGAGTGTTGAGCTTTCAGCCCTTTTCCTCCAGCTCAACTTCTGCTGTGGGATAGGCTTGAATCTCCCCATGTACACAGAGATGTGTACTGAAAGGTGTCAGTCCATGCTAGTTGACCTTACCTGGTCTTCCCAAACCAACATGTTCCTGCAATCTGAGTCTAGCAGACCCTTAACTACAGTTCCTCCCAGCTAGACAGTCACTGGAAAAGACCTCCACTGATTGGACCCACTGTAATAATTTAAGTAGCTACACTCCATTATTACACAGTTCCCCTTAATATGTCTGGGCTGTCCCCACTGTAACACACTTCTGGGTCTCTGAGCTATAGTAGTTCCCATAGGCTGTTGAACTCTCTGGCTTCCGTGCTGTCACAGTGTACCTCTGGAGACTAGTGACCTCGTGGCTTTTCCCCTGTGCAGGCTTCTTGGGGTTGTCAGTGGTGTGTTCCTCTGAGTTTATCAGTCAGTCTGGGCAATTCCTCTCCTTCAGCCTCAAAATAAGCCTCAGCTCACATAATTGCTTCTCCCACTGAGGCCAGCTGGAAATGCCTTACCCAGCTCTACATCCCTCCAGGCAGGACATACACACATTTTTCTATGACTACCTGGTTCAGAATCTTCTCCACCAAGCTGGTCTCTGGCCAAAGACAGCATGTCATCAGGCCCCATATCTTCTGCATTACTACCTATGTGTATGCCCCTCGTGTGAACCATTCTAACTAGAACTTGTTCCTGTATGCCTCTGAGGTCACCCCTAGCCAATCCAAGATTCACAACTGGGTAGGAATTTGCCTGCTCGTCACTTACTGCTTAGTAAGCTGCCTGTGCTTCCCCTGTCAGAAAAGGTATGGTGCAGGCTGCCCAACTTGACTCTTTCCTGTCTGCTGTCTTTATCACAAGCTCAAAAGTCCAGAGAAAGGCCTTTTCCGGTATGATTTTTGCCAAGCCCAGAGTCAACTGAATACCAGTCCCTTCTCCAACTGGGTTCTCAGGCGTGGTGTGACCTAACAGAGTCAGTATCCTCACCTGCTAATTGGAGCAGATCTTTTGCCACTTTTGCTGTGCCATCAGCTGGGCTTCTTGTTCCCTCTGCAGGCTCTTCATTAATTGCATCTGCAAGTCATGGGTCCACTGCAGCAGCTCCAGCTGCATGGCAGTCCCCCACTGGCCTGCATTTCTTCCATAGCCATGCCCATTGTTTTTTGGGATCAGTTCAAAAGATCTCCACTTCTGGTACCAAAGTTATCAGGCCAGACCCCGAGGACTTCGTACCAAGAGACAATGGTATCATCTGTGCCTTTTGTTCTAGCCCCACCTGGGCCACTAAGTAGTTCAGATTCCCCTTCTTAAGGTGTATTGCTATCAAATTGGAGGTCAGTTCCCCAATGGCATATGAGGGGTGGGGTATCCAGGCTGGCCTATGCCTCCAGCTCCCAGCCTAACGACCCTAAGAATGAGAGGACTATGCCGCTATGTCCCTTTAGCTACACTGCTTTTATTTCCCTGGACTAATTCTCCATGGTCCCAGCCTTTGCCAAAGTTTCACCCTTGCCTCAGGACTCATCTAAATTCAGGCCCAGCAGTCAATCAGAAGTGCTTCCTCACAGTCTTTCTCTGTGTCAACACTGAGCTCTCCATGGTGCTATCGTCTCCTTTGGCCATCCAGGAGCACCAACTATACTTCTATGGATCCAGCAAGGAGCGGACAGCCTAGCTCTGCAACATCCTTTATATGTCCCTCCTGGGCCCTCTTGGTTGCTCAGTAGACAACTCTACTGCTCCTTTCCTGGGACAGATGAGGCAGGACATTGAGGCCTCCAGCAGTGGGTCTTTGGGCCTGGTCACTCCATCATATCACCCTGCTGATATGCACTAAAGTATCCCTGGTACATTTGAATGCAATGCAGTTTGAAACACTACTATCAGTACTAATAACAATGCTACATTAAAGAGATCTGGGAACTTTCAGTGTGCACCAGCAAGGTCTACAGGAACCAACTAATGTGCAACCCATCAGTGCACTTTAGAAATTACACCTTCTGTTTGGTGGTATTTTGCTAGTACCTCAAGAATTGTGAGCAGATGGCTTTCCCACCTGCTTTAAGACAGAGTCCATAGGCACTGTGCAGGGACATAAATCACCCTTCTTCTGGGTATTAACATTGACAAACCAACAAGAAATAAGACAACATAAAATCTGCCCAACATTCTTCCCAGTCATGTCTTCTCCTTTGTTCCTTAGCTCAGTGCTGCTCAGCCCATACTGGTCCTCTCTACCTTAAACCTAAGGGCCCTCTGCTGGATAGCCCAACTCTGAAGCCTGCTGCCCTTCGTTCCTCACATATGTTCCCTCCAGGTTTGATATCACTGGCAGGTGCGGAGGAAAACCATTATCCCATTTTTGTCCTGGTGGACTGAGAAGTTTATCTACCTCATCACAAGATTAAGTAAATCAAATGACAGCATCAATCAAAACAAAAATTACATTAACAAATAAAAACTGTGCTTAGTGTTGATATTCAATTATTAATAATACAGAAATCTGGTTTGGTGGTGTATGTGATGTTGAACACTTAAAAGTTTAAAACTGGTTTTTACATTCTGTAACACTTTGTGGATTATAGATGAAATTCTTGAGCCTTAAAAGAGGAGAGAGGATTATTTGACCAATGCATAGCTTTCTATTGTTGGCCAGCTAAAGACATTGACTATGGAAGCAGCTGCTTTTCTAGTCTATTCTTATTTCTTAAGTAAATGCTACTGGCTAATGCCTATAATAAAACATCTTTAAATATGGAGCAGGGACTTTCTGTGCTTAAATTATTTGGTTCCATAAAATGATCTTCATTAGTTCTAGTAAGTATGACACTTATAATACAGAGGCTTTAATATAAAGAGGGAAATTATGCTTGTCATCATTTTAAATCTATTCTATCTGGACTCAAAGAATGAAATGTATCAGGTTTTTCAATTCTGCTGGGAATTTTCTGCCTGCTAAAATTAAATAAGCCAACTTGGGTTTAATTTTTCCCACATAACTGCTAAAAAACTCCGGGTGATTAAAAAACAGGAAAATCAATATAATCTTTGTGGATTCAGAGCAAGGGAGGATAGTTATAGTTAACACAAGAAATGGTGATTTGAGACAGCTGGTTTCTGCTCCCAGCTCTGACCCGTGCTTCTAGTGTACAAACATAGCATGTAGCTTCTTTGTACCTCAGTTTCCCAATTGTAATATGAGAATAACAGTATCTCCAAAAAGGATGGATAAGTGGTTTTCCTATGGTCACCCTCTAACCCAGTGAGAAAGCTGAGAAGGGAATCACATGGGTCTGTGTCCCAGTCTACTACATGACTCTGCTTTTGTTTCAATATAGGCCCTACTCATGAAGAAGGTAGCCTCAGTGGTTGTTGGCCTATAGAAGGTTGTTGGACTTCCTGAGCTATCTAGTACATCTGAGTGGCTCCCAGTTTTGGGCCTAGTGCTTCCCCTCACTAGTGACCATGTAATGCCTAACATAGGATCACATTGAGTAGCCCTGTACTTCCTCTAGTGTCCAAACCTGGAATAAAGTTCAAATAGACATGCTAAAACAAATTCAAAGTGACCAGTGGTGCTGGAATTAGGGGTGTGTGTGGGGGGGGGGGGGGGGGATGCTACCATACTCCCTGGTTTGAAGTGGTTTCTGTTAGACAAGGTTTACAATTTGGTTCAATGGCTTTCAACACCTCCACTATACAAATTGTTCCAACACCACTGAAAGTGACTCCTCTTCCCACCACCGTCCTCTCCATGAACCCATCTTGTTTTGTGCCCAATCATTTGCACCTACAGTTACTTTGGACATCCTTAAACTTGCTCTGTGGGTACAGCAAGGTGCTTAGATGCTGAAGTGGCAGTGGCTACAAGGGGAAAATGGTGCCTGCAGTTTTTCACATCTGTAATTTTGCAAATCCCAAATAAGAGGCTTGGTAAAGACCAGGCTGAAAAATTGCCCTCAAAATATCTATTCTAAGCCATATTACTCTCTGTTAGACTCCTCTCCACCCCATACAAAAGTCCATCAGTGACTCTATTTTTCTCTTCGCTTCCTGTGGCCTCTCTTCAGCCACCATCCTAAACCCTTGGTACAAAGTTCCCTCCCCTCCCTGTGGGTGTTCCTGGCTCTTTCTTCATTCCCCTCCCCCATTCCACTCTTTCTTCCTGCCCAGACAAAAGAAACCACCACTACTTGCCACACCCCTGGTTATGGCTGATCCCCCATATGTGTTGCTTCCATGGCTTGCTATCAGTGCCTATCACAGGAATGAGGAATGAGGGCATTTAAACAGACATGAATTAATGGATTCAAAATGGCTGCCAGTCTCTATTCCTTGCTTGGAAGCGTCTTGAAATAAGGATGGAAATTCAACAGTTCTCTGACCTCGAGGAAATTCCATTAGACTCAGTATAATACCTTAGCTGTTCTCTGTTGGCTTCTGCTGGACTATTCGTTTCATTTACAACACCGATGGACACAGGAAAAAAAATAGCTCTAGTGGTAAATTTCCTGCTCTGTTCCAAAACTTAACTGACCAGCTGAAAGCAGCTAAAAATGTTCACGTGAATGTCTCTGAAGGATGCCCTCTGCTGGCTGTATGCTGCCCCCTTTCATGGCTTTGCTGCATCCCAACCAACCACCTCCACCAGCCAATTAGCTTCCAAAGGGCCAATTGCTGGAGTTTAAATGTTTAAGCCAGTCCTATGCTTATGGCGTCTGTGCTATCATGTGCCCCAAGCATTGCAAGGGCTGCTGGGGCAGGAGTTATACTAATACTAGGGGAGACTTTTAAAGGGCTTGCATAGCCTGATAAAGAATATCCCTGGCTGACAATTGTGTCTCTGTTGGATGTGGGGCGGGGGGGGGGGGGGGTGGAAACAATGAACTTACCAAGCTGAAGACTAACCTTGTTTCCCCGAGTCCCAGAAAACAGCAAATGAAGGGTTTCTCTGTTCAGGGTGCAGGAGCCTCTCAGCCACCTCATCCAAAGATATTTTCTTATTATGAAAAGGACAAAGTCATAATGTTGCCTTTTTTTTTGTTTGGTTTGGTTTTAAAAAGAGAACATTCCATTCAGTGTGGCCATAGATGTGCGCTACTGTCGCTTTAATGTGGCAAGAGTTCTACTCATATGGGTCCAGGAGGGGAGTGGAGAAATAAAAATTTTCATGAGTTCTCCTTGCTTTGGCCAGGGATCTATGCAAGTGCATGCTTCCAGAACAGCACCTTCCTCTTATTGCCATTCCATTGATCTCTGACCTGGCCTAGGAATGAAAAGTAATTCATTTCCATGTCGGCTGTGCCCCTTTGCTCCTTCACCTACAAAAGGACACAACTTTCAAAAAATTGTAAGCCATTTCATACATTAGGAATATTTTGGCACCTGCCAAGAAGATGCACTATTTCTTGTGGCATACACCATATTTTCCCTGAATAGTGACTTCCTCCTTTTCCATAAAGAAGGCCTGAGATTTTGTGCATTATGTATTTAAATCACTACACTAGTAATGGCTGGCTACCGCTATAAATGAAATGTCAGATAGTATTCCATGGAAATGGTGTATGAAGAGACAGACTTATAAAAGTAGAGAGTCCTGTCTTGTCTTTTATTCCAGAGCAGATTGGTGTCATCCTTGAGGGATTGGCTGAAGATCTGTTTTGCTTCCTTAAAGCTTTGTCTACACTTAAAAGTTTAAAGTGGCACCGCGGCAGTGCTTTAAACTGAGGCCAGGTCTACCCTTAACCTGGAAGGCTAGCTCAAGGTATGTATCTTCAGCTTACCTTAAACTGAGCTTGTCAACATCCACACAACAGGAGACCAATGAGAACGAACAATCATGTCAGTTTCTCTTACTCCCTGTGACTGCAAGGAGTGTAGGCGCCGATTAGAGCTGCCCTCAGTGTTTGATTTATGGGTCTATACTAGACCTGCTAAATTGAACACCAGAATGTTGATCTTTGGCGTGGTGAGTGAAGACATACCCTAAAAGTTTGGCCACGGCACGAGCATTGGGAGAGACCTCTCCCAGTGCTCAGTGTAAACCATTTCCATGAAGGGAGTAGCTAACAGTGCTGGGATCACGGCTCCCAGAGCGGTAGCCTAGTTCACACTGGCACTTCATAGCTCTGTAACATTTTGCGCTGCATGAGAGGGTGTTCACACCCCTGAGCCAGAAAATTACAACACTGTAAAGTGCCAATGTAGATCATGAGTCTCTTTATGGGTGCAGGATTCCACTCCCACAGAATGAGATGTTGGATCACATCTTTTGGCTTTCTATGGTTATCTGCACTGAATAGTGTAATTTTGTATGTGTCAGGATGTCAGAGGTTGGGCCTGTTTCTACAACTCTTACTTTTACAACTGGGGTGAAAGCACAGCCCCCCCCCTCCCGTACAGATTTCAAGATTTCATTGCTAGCCCTTTTGTGAAGTTCCCTAGACTTCAATGAAACTGCATGAATTGTCATTTGATGAGGGCTGTAAAGTCAGGCCCTCATATCTCACACTATAAGTAATTGGGCATCTTGCTGGTTTATTCTGAATTAGGTTTTTAACTCATTTTAAAGGCCTACACACACCTTTAACATGGCTGTCTATAATTTAAAGATCTTTATTATTATTATTATTATTAATAATAATAATAATAATAATAATAAATATAGTAAATGTCAGTTGGTAGAGGTGTATACAGTATGACTAGACCATAGCATGTATTCTGATGGGCCTGCCTTTAACAGTGAAGTAAAATTAAATCTTCATGTGAATAAATATATACCAAAAATAAAAAACACATTCGCCCAGCCTTGTAGCCCCTTACCTATGCCAGTAGTTCTACCAATGAGACAAGTTATTTGTATACTGCAAATTCAGCCCAAGCATGAGAGGTGCTGGTTAGAGACTTGCAGATGACCCTCCGCCCCCAGCCAAGGACCAAAAACTATATTGGTGAAATAACAATACTTCTACATCTTATAGTAAAATGCAAAGTAGAAAGTGGGGGGGGGGGGGGAGGAGAGTTTGGAAATAATTGATCAGAAAAATTGCCTCTTTCTCAAAGTGAATATATATGCTATACAGATAAAAGAGAAAGCAACAGAAGACTTTGTGTACCTTGCCATCTGCTCCAAAATTCATGTTTAGATCTTACAGAAAAGAAACCTGATTGTCAATGGTGTGCAAATGCACTTGCAGTTCCTATTAATATCAGTGGGATTTGGGGATGATCACCATGTGTGAAAGTCTTGTAGATTTAGTTGTCTAAATACAGATGTAGGAGCCTAAATTTTAAGTACAGTATTGTTCATTTTTCCAGACCAAACCCTACTCTTAGATACATGTGCAGAGGCTGAGCTTGCTCAGAAGGCGGAAATCACATGTCTGAATCTGAGGGCAGACTCTGATCCCTTGTCTGGTGAAAGTGTTATATTATTCACTCCCTGGGAAGGCAGTGTGGGCTAGCAAATAAGGAACTTCCTAAGGCACCAGGAGACCTAAGTTCCTCTTCTTGCTCTCCTCGGTTAAGTCATTTTACCTCTCCTTGCATCATCTTCCCTTTGCATCTTTTGCCTGTCTTGTCAATGTCGCCTGTAAGCTTTCAGGGGCCAGAGCTGTGTATTTCTTCGTGTTGATACAGTACCAAGCACAAATGGGACCAATCCTGGTTTGGGACTCCACAGCAACATTACCACTACCTTACCAGCAAATGCCTCCTAAAAACACACTTCTACTGACAGCTGTAAAGAAAGTTGTCACTAATGGCTAAGTAGATTATAAAAATGGCCAGTGGATTTGCTGCTTTCTGTTTTGTTTCTCTGTATTTTCTGAATACAAAACTTTAAAGGTCTCTAACCAAGTCATGCACCCAGCTGACCTATGTGACCACACATTCCTATCACTGTTCCTCTTCTTCTCCCTCTGCCATTCTTTCATTTGCATTGTTACACTCATTAGTATCTTTACTTAGTGTGTGATCTAAAGTCCACTCAGGTCAGTAAGTGTCTTTCTCTTAGCTTCAATGGGATTTGGATGAGGCTCCAAAACTAGAATGCTATTTCTTCATATTTGTCTATAGAGCATTTAGCACAATAAAACTATGTTAGCTTGACTGGGGATTCTTGATGCTACTGTCATACAAGCAGTGCTTTTTTGTGATGGTACTGCCCAGTACTCAGTACCGGCACTTCCAGTCAGAGCTCAACAACTTTTCCCCTGGAGTACTGGCACTTTTTTTTTTAATAAAAAAAGCACTGCATACAAGTATATAAATAATAACAATCCCAACAAACCTTTGAGATCTCGCTGAAAGAGAAGGCCATTGTGAATGCTCAGGTACTGACTCTTATACACAAGTAATTTGCATTTAATTGCCTTCATCAGAAAGAACACTGCTTTTTATAAGTAAACTGTTTTCCCTTTTTGATTCACAATGAGAAGCTCTCTCTTGCTTGTTTCCTACTGTAAGACTTAAGGTAGCTGTGAGATGTGGGTGATCTTTCTCTCCCGGTTACCTTGGAAGAGGTACAGAACCAGAAGTAAGTCTGAGATAATGGGCAAAAGGCCTAGTCCTCCCATCTTAGGAAAAAAGTTATTGCCCCTTCAAATGCAAGTTTGTTTTTTGATTTTCCATGGTCCAACCCTGTATTTATCACAGAAAGACACTTTAGAAGCCCTGACACTGATAATAACCCTAAGTGCAGAAAAGGACAAAGCAGGAGGCATGCCTTTTTTGTTCCTACAGGCAAATTATGATCTCTGCATTGTGTGTAAACCGTTTTTTGTTTTGTTTATTGGAATGTAGTAATTTCTATTTAGATTCTAGCATGTAATTAAATTCACTGAAAAAAGAGAGCTGATTAACTAGATGTAAACAGTTTCAAAATTAAACATGATTCCTATTGTGAAAGCAGAAAAAAGAATAGTGAAAGTTATCTCAGAATAGTTATACTAATAGGTGAAAAATATATTCCACTGTGAATCTTGTACTGATCTTATACTCCAAGGAGGAAAAGTTTATAAAGTGATTTACATGAGATTTATTGCAAGGGTCTGGTTCTACAATCATTACTCATGCAAAACTCCCATTGAAGCCAACGGGAGTGGTGGGTGGGTAAGGATTTCATGAGAAGGCCCATAGTACATTGTGCGCTGTTTTAGCTTGACAGTACTGATCATGTACCTGAATGACAAATTATCTTTTACAATTACAAATTAAATTAATCTTAGAGATCAAATAGGTTATAATTTATTTGAAATGTCTGGAAACTTGACTATCCTTATATTTATTTTCTACATTCAGTAACTGGTTAAGTTACCAGTCAGCTATTAAAAAAGGATTCTTACTGAATATGCTTTGTTTTTAATTTCGAAAAATAATATAATTACAATAGTCACAATTGTGGTTCCTTCCTTCCTTCCTTCCCACTTTCTCAAAAAGAGCAAATAAAGTAATTAGCAATAGAAGATGGGAAAGAAAAAATTTTTTGATCTGATAATTATTGTACAGTATATTGTACAGTATATATGTATATGGTATTTAAACTATTATGCTGGAAAATTATTCCTGTTTAATAGACTAATCCAACAAAGGTGGATACATATGAGTAACTTCTCACATTAGTAACCTCATTAACTTCAATGGGACTGTTCAGATACATACAAAGTAGTTTAGCCAATGTTTACACTTTCATTGCAAGCCATGTGATATTTGATGTTTTTCTGAAAGTCTGAGCTCCTGGAATCATGTGATTACATGAGAATCACAGCTTTCATATAAAAAAAGTAAATTTTTCATTGCCATGTTTGCAAAGAAAAGCTGAAAACCATGATCTCTAAAGGCTCAAAAGGTAGAAGGCATATAAAAAACTCATTCTTTTAAAAAATGTTCTTATTTTTAAGCTTTATCTCAGGTGTTTTGAACTGTCAGGGTTGACAGTGCAGGACTGGAATTTAAAAATGAAATAAAGGGTCAATCCCACAAAGAAATGAATATGTTCAGGACATCACAGAACTGGGCCTTAAATTACATTTTACTTGAACTGTTAAGCAAAATTAATCCACAAGATGAAAATGGGCAACTTTATTAGTACAGTATTCTTTCTCCAAAATTTAACTTGGCCTTTCCATAAATGTACCTTTGCACATGGAATAGACACTTAATGGAAATTGTTTTTAATTTTTAAAAGCTGTAGAATGGGTACACAAAAGAGCTTTTATTTTCTTATTTTTAAGTAGTCAGAAAGGGGGAACTAGACAGATGCTTTAAGCCATCCAGGACACTATGTGCCTGTGTCAGAATGCATGCACTGTTGACCAGCAGGCACAATTATTTATCATGATTGTTTGGTAGTAAGTTAGTTAGTTTGTTCTCTCTCTCTCTCTCTCTCTCTCTCTCTCTCTCTCAAGCTTCGTTTATAAAGACCATTACAACAATAAAATGCACTCACAAAAATTATAACTGAATTACCTCAATAAATAGCATCCTTCAGAACTAAAGTCATTTATTGGCCCTAAAAGCGTGAACAGAAGTTACCAAAAGGAGATAACTGCTGAATTTTTGCAATGAGCAGTTAACAGAATACCCACTGATGTTCTGAATTAGTAAATATCTCTTTCCTGAGGCCCATATGAGATGATGTACTAGAAATAGCACAGCTGACTAAGAAGTCTCTGAAGTTGCAGCCTTTTGTGTTTATACTTTTGAAATATCTCTATTGTGATGCAAATGTTGATTTACAATCAAAATTGGTTGAGAAAAAAGTATCTGTCTGTGAAAAGTGTTGTAGGAAGCAAGCTTAACTCCAAATTTTTCTATTGAAGGTTAAGATTTTTCCCCTTTTCTCATTTTCTGTAAGACAATAAAAATGGTTGATTGCAGAGTTAGTGCTTTTCTGTTTGTTCAAGTCATGATAGTTCTCAGCTTCCATAGCTTCCACTTTAAATTGCTAGGTTTGTAATACCTTTTACACAACCTCATGAGCACTGATGTGGCTTTATTTGTGTATAAAGAGTAGAATAAAACTTTAGTGCATATTAATTTTCTTTTCCTGTTAGAATACAAGTCATTGCTCAGGTTTTCCCTGGGAGGTTTCCTGATTAGTAGACATACATAGAAATTATATTTGAAGAAGAAAAAACGAGAATGAAATGCATAAATGCAAGAAGGATGTTTCTATGCTTTCATTAAACTATTTTTTTCCAAAAAAAGCTGATTATTGAAAAGTTAAGTCTTCAACAAAAGCAACAAAAAAAAGGGTTTAAAAAGGAATTCAATACCTTGAATGACATTTTTGATGGCTTTCTTCTGTATCAGGTTTAAAGTATTTTTACTGTATCCCTCTAGATGTAGTTCTGAAGAAACATTTCTCCTGCCAAAATACACACACAGTCTGGGATTAAAAGGGCTGAAACCTACCACCAAGTTCTTAACGCCCTCCCACAATCATTAGACTAAATCCGCCGTCATTCTAGATTCATTTTTCCCTTATTCATCTGTCCAACTAATTCCTGCTGCATTCAGTAGGCTTACATCTTAATCTTTTCTGTTACATAGAGAATACATAATGAAAAGCTGCATTTTCTGGGTACATGCACACATTTGGAGCGGATGAACCATATGTGAAGTGACATACAATACTGAATGGAGGCTGAATGGTGTCCAGTGCTAAAAACAGTGCAAGTCCAGGAACAAAAAGCAGGAGAACAAGAGCCTTGTGCTGGGCTTGC
This sequence comes from Pelodiscus sinensis, assembly GCF_052426305.1. Taxonomy (NCBI): domain Eukaryota; kingdom Metazoa; phylum Chordata; order Testudines; family Trionychidae; genus Pelodiscus; species Pelodiscus sinensis. The sequence goes on from NC_143052.1 coordinate 188,017,024, forward strand.
CTCGCTTGAACACCAGGGGATTCGCCACTAAAACATGGGTATAATTTCAGTGTTTTCACTCACACAAGCTGTGGGAAAGGAGTCACCATCTGATGTTTGATTGTGCTGGATATGTTTTTGGCAGTGGCCTTGTATTCCACATTGAAAAAAAGGCGGGGGGGAAAGAATAGAGCTGCATTTGCTGTTTTGAATTTGGCGTCTGGCAGGGAGGCATTGCTGAAGGAGTCCCTGACTGTTTGCCACCTGAAAGCATGGACAAGACCCATCTACTGTGCCCTTTCCCCCCTTTCTCTTAGGTCTGCATTACCTCAGGGGGAATTTTATCCATCCTGTCAGTCACCCCAGATGAATAACGTACAACTAGATGTGTCTTTGACAGTTGCGTAATAACAATAAAGGTCTGTTACGTTGGGAATAGTGACATTAGAAATATATAAAGATGGTTTCAGAAGAAAGAGGAATCTTTCTGCTGGTGTTTGTAAGGAAATAGTAGTGTATTTTTTCATTGAATCCATATGACTAAAATCTACTCCGAAAAATAGGAATTCAGTATATGCTGCAGTTCAGGTTGAAGAAAAATTAACTAACCAGCATAGGGGTATTACTGATGATCAAACAACAATGCGTGTTTCTTACAAAAGAAAATTCATGGAACTTAATATTTAAAATTAAATAAATTACTGACTATTTAAGAGATTAAAAAGAAAAGTAAAATATTTATTTGCAGAGGTAATATATTATCATTCCCATTTTGAATTACTTAATAGCCAAATCCTGGTTTATTCATACAACTAATCTCACAGTCTGGTTAAAATCATATATACAGTAATAAAACCAAGAACAAATATTCTTATCTGTGTGATAGACTATGAGCGCTACTAGAATGTTAAGGACTTAAGCATGCGCTTCATAATAGGCAAGTGCTAAAATTCCATTTGCTTCAATGAGATGAATTTGTTTCTTCAAGCAATCTACATGGAGACATCCCAGTGACTTGGTTTAGTTTAATCCCTAGTGAGTTTTGGCTTTGTTTCTAGTCAGTTTCACTTCCAGACAAGGCCAACCACTACCTCCTATGAAACAAAGTCTAAAGAGTTATATATAAGTAGTGATGTCACCACTATTTCTTCTACTAAAGAAAGGTCCGGTTAGTGTGGCCTAGTTTCTAAAATATAAAAAAATGTTACCAAAATTGTAAAATGTTGCCTAAAATACATAATGCTCAATTTTCACTTATACGTGTCTACTTATGGAGACAGAATAAGTACCTTCGTCTGTATATAGTAAACATGTATTTGTATGATAGTTGCAATCAATGACATTCTTTTATAATCTATTAAGGTAAAATTGCCTACAATTGTGTTTAGTGAACAATATATTGTTTACATAACTCCCTTTCTGGCCAAGAGAAAAGGCTGATGAGGAGGAGCATAAAAAGACTTTTTTCTTCAGTGAATGAGGTGAAGAGTATTTTAAAGGAGCTATTAGCAGATTTCTTAGTGTGTGTTGTGGTTTCTCCAGTAGGTGGAGGTATCAAAACAGAACTGTGTACTTCATATAACATAAACCAAAACAAAAAATACTCCATCCATCAAAAGTTTAATGGTAAAGGTTAGAAAAAGTTTCCAAGGAAATTCTAAGTTTTTAAATGTGCACATAACTTAGAAAGAGATGTCTACATATTTCACTAGGAGGGAGATATGGTCTATGTGGAGGAATGAGTAATTTTACACAGGGTGCAGTGTGATAATGAAAGCATATAATTACTGTGTTAGTATTAGGGAGCAATATATCTGCAATAAATGAAGACTGATTTGCAATTAGAATGATGAACACAGCTGTGGAGACAAATGGCATATGTTCTAATTAAATAATTTGTCACTTGACTGTTAAACAAACAATACAGCCTCTTTACATTACTAACTACCATCTCTAGAATGGCATGATGGCCTATTAACAAAATGGAAGGAACAGATTGCATTGCCATGTTAGTCTGATCGCAACTTCAAATGTAGGGTAAAGGTAGCTTGTTAAAGAAATAACATTAGTCTTAAAACATTTCAGCCTTCTACGTTAGAAAACTGCTGAACTCTCTAAGATGCCAATCTTGCCTATATGGTCACGGTACATGATGATTCACCATCAACAAGGAATATCCTCTTGTTTCACATTAAATTAAGTGGGCATTTGCCATTAATGAATTGCAAATATCACACAATTGTATAGCACCTTTCACACTAAAAACATTCAACAGCTATTGGCTAATTTTAATAGGGACACATTTTCGAAGATGGCACTGCATGTACAAATCCTGCAGTTATGTGTGCAAATATAGAATTTGTGTAGCTAGTTTGGATGGTCAGTTTTGAAAAACTGGCCCTCTGTTTTCTATCTAGGAGCTAGTCACTTCATCCATTGCACAGGCCTGAGAGTAGAAGACATTCTTCTTTGCGCTCCCCACATAAATAAGCAAACAGTGTAATTTTAATTTCTAATGGTTGAACCTCCTATTATGCTATGTGGTGCTTTGTTGCATTGTATCCTATGAGAATATACACCAGGTCATCATTTCAATCAACTGTCACAGTACAACATAATTTACTTTCTTCTCTTTCTGTCAAATATTCTGGCTTTGAAAGTTAAATACAGTTTATGCTGGTGTCCCCTTGAACCAGCTGCAACCTATCTCCTGAGCCACATGGGCTACCACGAGCCCATCAAACCTGTCCTTTGCTCTCTATGCTGGCTTCCCATAGAATATCAAGTCATGCTCAAGGTATTAGTCCTTTTCTATAAGGTGCTCAATGGCTTGGACCCAACATATATAATAAACAATCACCTAAAATTCCACTTAAAAACTGTGTGGTCAATGGCTGTGCTCTTCGGTCACAATGGAACTTTCTATAATAAGAGGAGAGCTCATCTAGGCAGAGCCTTTTCAGGCTCTTGTCTCAACAATGGCATGAACTCCCATTAGATCTAAGGACCACCACACACCTTGCCACCTTGTAAGTGCAATGCAAATTTTTCTGACTGTGTAACATAAACATAGATCAGCCTGTGCATTAAAAAAAAATCACAACCTTTCCAAAACCAGTCACACACTGCACACAATTCTCCCCTTGATGAGAAGATAAGAGAGAAAGCAAATCATACATGACAGATGTTAGTCATGCTCCTCATGCACTACTGCTCAAGTGCTCAGACTCTGCTGTTGAGGATGGTATGAGAATCTTTTAGAATAAAATAGTTAGCCATACAAGTGGACACCTTGATTCTTCTTTCAAAGTCGTAGGGGTCATCCATCAGGCCATGCCTTCCTTCTTTCAATAGGAGATGCTTCTATGACAGAAATTCCTTTTATTTGAGCTAGGTGTTTTTTACCCTTATGTTGGAACTACTAGTTTCTTTTTTTCTTTTCTTTTTTCTTTCTTTTTTTTTGGGGGGGGGGGGGGATCACACTTGCCATCCAACATGAACATTTACTCAATATCATGAAAAAAATGTAGCAGTTGGGGTCCAAGGATGGTTAACAGTACAGCTATAAAGGGAAAATACTACATTTAAAAGATGTCATAGAGCAGAAAGGATTCACTTTACAAGATAAAACATATTTTTACGTACTCAATCTTCAGAGACAAAAAATGGACTGTCTGCATGTGAGGTGTAGTCTGTGGTCCTCCTACCTCAGAATAAATCACTTACCAGCGCTATCTATTATGGAAAGCTTTTGTGTCTAAGCCCTTCCTATTTCCCCAAGAGTTCTGCTTTTTGCAGGCTGTGACAGCTTTTTGGATTATTGGGGTTGCAGGGAGCTGTCCATTGTTAGGAGCTGAGTTGTGGGTTATGAGAGCTGCTTTTTTATAGATAGAAGCTGTCTGCTTTTTAATATATAGAAATTGTGCAAGAGGACACTGACAGCTGAAAACTTTAGACTTCATTTTTTTATTAGACTAATTTCAAATTATTTACAAACCACATTAAATGAAACATAGACAGACAGAAAGTCAACAATATTTATCCACTAAAACACCTATGATATTCTGAGGATGAAATGTTTGGTAGCTGGTCATTAAGCAAGCAAAAAAACAAAGCCTGAGAAACTGATAGTGAATGTGTTAGAGTGAGATGCTAAAGGAGTTCTATCCATTTGTCCTGTGCTGGGATTTGCCACTTAGCTTCTATATTGACAGATATTCTGTAAATGTCATAGAAAACCAGAAGCCATTTGTTTTCTAGATCACTATGGAATTTAATTATGTCTGAGAAGGCCAAGTGCTTCCGATTTCGGAGCAGGAAGTAGGAGGGGGTAGCAATGTTTGTTTGTGTTTCAATATTATATTAATTATTTATTATTGTATTCTAAACTTCGGATAGACTGATCTACTTAAGGCAGGCATTGTGCATTCTTTTATGTTTGGGAAGCACCTCGCACACTGTGACATTACAGGAAACAAAATAAAAAATAATAAATAGGTTTACTCTTAAAAGCTCCTCACAGCACTGGAACTTGAATCTGCCCTACTGAAGATACATGAGATTCACCTGAGAAAGTTCACAAGGTCTCTATTGATCAGGGATGATGGAATTCATACCAGATTCTGATTCTGCCTTTGGATTATTGCAGATCAGGCAAGAGGTTGATCATATCTGCATTTCCACCACAAGTAGTCTGGGTCACTTATCGAGCTGGTGTAAATAGACATCATTCCATTGACTTCAAATGAGCTATTTCAACTTACACCAGCTGAGGATCTGGCCCACATTTCTTCCTGCTGTAAAATGTCACATTTTGCGTTTCCTGAATGAAGGCTATCCCTAGTCATTTGTCACTGTGCATAACAGAACAGCGTATGAATTAATGAAGGAATTACATCATCTGAAACTCTCCTATATTTGTTTTGACTCCTGCTATTAAGTAAAAATGGAATGGACAATAATTTGGTCAAAATCATGACAAATTTACCTTGGTTCTTAAAGGTAATTGAATCATCATCCTATAGCTTACAAAAGTACAACTCTATGTTATAACATGGTAGTGGCCAAAGAAAAGAGTTGAACAACTGGGACACTTCAGGATGCAGACACAGAATGTAGCCAAACAAAAGGCCTGAATCACCTCTCATTGAATTACACAGGAGCCTTTCCACTGACTTCAATGGAAGATAGATTGGATTCGTAACCTTCTAATAGACCAGTACAACTTCTGCTGAAGGCATGTTTGTGGGCAGAAAGTGCCCTGGAGAGTGTGGCCACACAGCTATTAAAGAGACATGGCTGGCCCATGCCAGCTGACCCAGGCTTGCGGGGCTCCGGCTCACGTGTTGTTCAGTTGTGGTGTAGACATTCAGGCTCAGGAGGCAGCCTGAGCTCTGGAACCCTCCTACCTAGCAGGCTCCTAGAATCTGGCTCCAGTCCTAGCATCTACACTGCAGTTAAATACCCCCTTCACCCGAGCCTGTTAGCCTGAGTCCGTGGGCATGGGCCAAGTGCAGGTTTTTAAATGCAGTGAAAACAGACCTTTAGAGAACACCTGAAGTGGCAGAATAGAAATTTTAAGAACTTCAAGTCTGATCCTGAGAAGTAGCAAGCACATGTAGAAGTCAGTCGGAGCCGTGTGTTCTCAGCATACCCTAGGGGACACATTACCACCTCTGTTGAATAAGGACCTTCAAGATATGCCATTAATTCTAAAATTATAGGAATAAAATTTTCCTTTAAACAATTTCTCAGGTGTAATGTTCTGTACTTCTCTCTGTTGGGTGCGCTGCATTTTTGGACATTTTATTATTTATTTATTTTCTCTTCTAAATGGGAGGAAGCTCGTTTGTACATCAGCAACTCCACTGCTGAACTAAAGGGTTTGGAAGGAGTTCTCTGAAATGACTTACAAATGAGCAAATCTAAAGTACAGCTTCAAAAACAGACTCAAAGAAAGCTATAGCATCCATGCAAGTGCAATGTTCCCTATGCCCCAAATTTAATTTGAAAATTACCAGTTTTAAAAAAACAAACCCAAACCTCTCCTTTGTTGCCTTTGGCTCCACTACAAGGAGTTGATACAATTTTTTGAAAAAGCCTCCCTCTTCCCCAACATAAAAAGCCCCAATAATCACACAGAGTTTGCCACACTGTATCAGAGCCATTGCTCATCTAGACCAGGAATCTATCTCCAACAATGGCAAGTGCTGGATTCTTAAAAGGAGGGAGCAAGAGACCCCCACAATGAAATAATTTACCCATAAGGGAAGTTTCTAACTAAATGCTAGTCAGTCGGTGGCTAATGTTCTGTTGCATGGGGGTTTATATCTCATATTCACTTTGTATCTTATAATCTAAGTATGAAAGTTCTCATTATCCACATAAATGTTAGAACTGTTTTTGAACCCTGCTCACCTCTTGAACTAGGTGATAGCTTAGGACCATGAATTCTTTAAGATAATTGCATAATATATAAAAAGGCATGGGCTACGTCTAGACTGGCATGATTTTCCGCAAATGCTTTTAACGGAAAAGTTTTTCCGTTAAAAGCATTTGCGGAAAAGAGCGTCTAGATTGGCACGGACGCTTTTCCGCAAAAGCGCTTTTTGCGGAAAAGCGTCCATGCCAATCTAGGTGCAGTTTTGCACAAGAAAGCCCCGATCACCATTTTCGCCATCAGGGCTATTTTGCACAAAACAGTTTTTAGCTGTCTACACTGGCCCTCTTGCGCAAAAACATTTCCGGAAAAGGGCTTTTGCCTGAAAGGGCTTTTGCCTCAAAGCATTTGCGCAAGAAGCACTGATTTCGGACAGTAGACCGTCAGTGCTTTTGCGCAAAATCAAGCTGCTAGTGTAGACAGCTGGCAAGGTTTTGCGCCAAAGTGGCTGCTTTTGCGGAAAAACTTGCCAGTCTAGTCACAGCCCATATGGGCTATGTCTAGACTGCAAGCCTCTTTCGAAAGATACTTTCGAAAGAGCCTCTTTCGAAAGAGAGCGTCTAGACTGCACGCAGAACTTTCGAAAGAGCAAGCCGCTTTTTCGAAAGAAAGCACTCAGTGAGTCTGGATGCTCTCTTTCGAAGAAGCCCTATTTACATTCAAGAACGCCTTCTTTCGAAAGAAGCACTTTCGAAAGAAGGCGTTCTTCCTCGTGAAATGAGGTTTACCGCCGTCGAAAGAAAAGCCGCGTTCTTTCGATTTAATTTCGAAAGAACGTGGCTGCAGTCTAGACGCAGGTGAAGTTTTTTCGGAAAAAGGCTACTTTTCCCGAAAAAACCCCTGAGTCTGGACACAGCCATGGAGTATAACATACAGTCATTTTCAGACATAATGAAATCACTAGAAGTTTTCAAAATGGATTGTGGTGTGTGTGTATATATACAAAGACAATTCCAAAAAATAAAGCAAAGCCATTTCACAATCAAACAGCACCTCAATACATCAAATCTGGGCTCCATACATGAAGAAGTGGGCTGTGGCCATGAAAGCTCATGATACCACCTACATGTTTTGTTGGTCTAGAAAGTGCTACCAGACCATTTGTTGTTGTTTTTTCTGTACAGACTAACTTGGCTAGACCCTGAACCTTCATCATATTTTGTATTAGCTCAAAGCAAAGATATCAAGTTACATACAAAATTCTCACTGACTTCAGTGAGGACAGGATTTCACCCTAATTTCTACTGGAATTCACAGAGCCTCCCAATAGCATAGCCCGGTAGCTGGTATAAACAAAATGATTGAGTTTGTCAGGCTTGCTACTTCTGTCAAGGAGTTTTCCTGAACTGGACAGTGAGGAGAAGGAAAGAGGTTTATGGAATGTATCCTGGTGGTTGTAGCGTAGCAGGCAAGGATAGGAAAGTGTCCTTTATAAAGACATTTTTTTATGATTATTTTGGGAGACCTTCTGGTAATCCCTAGTCAATCTGCATATTAATAGGGGTCACTTAGCAAAGCAGAATACAGGAAAAAGCTTTGCATAATAATAATGTTAGTTTGATTTGATACTAAAAGTTTTTAGTTGTGGAATCAAAACTAAAGCTGAACTTCAGACAGTGGTCTTGAAAGTAGGTAGAAAATGAACATAATTTCAGCAAGCTTTTTTGATTAATCACAGCTTTCTGTGATGTCATTTAGCACATCTTTATTCCTTATTCTAATGAGATGGGTGATGTAAAAGGGACTCAGGAGTGAAATCCATTGATAATCTCCTTAGCACTTTGGATAATATACTAGGTTTCTCTCCCACACTGAGAGCGCGAAGCTGGTCTAATATGCTTTAAGACTTCTTGATTGGATGATTTTCTTTTTTATGATGCAGTGTAGATTTGTTCACTCACTCTGGATAATATTGTTAGAGATTTACAGCTGCATTTAGTCATTTTTATTCACTGCTGTACTTTTTGTGCACAAAAGCTATGGTTTAACCCTAGCTAAATGCTATCTGCTGCAGGGGGACATCAAATGGGGGGGTTTTAAGTGTGCTAAAGGCACAGAAGCTAGTGCAGCTGCAAACTTCCTTCTCAATCTTCAGCATTATACTAAACAGATTTAAGTACCTAGGCAAATATACTGATTCTCTTCGGTAGAGAAGCAGTTGCAGAGAGGAAGGCATTTTTAGATGAAGTATTTGCAGAATACTTGTCATCTTTAAAAAAGTGTTTGAGGCTATAAGCAGACTGTTAGCCTTTTAGATCTCCCTACATGCTTATTTTGAAATGTACATAATACAGAATTAAAAGGTTTATAAAAAAACTGGCAAGATTTTGGATTGTGTTGCAATGTCCTTTCATCAATCAGTCTGTTATTGTGCCTTTCTATGCAGCCATCTGATATGAAAATGGAAAATTATATTTAAAAATACCATTTAGAAAATACCAAACATAAAGTAATTTTGTATGAAAAGTAAAGGAAGCAATTTGCAAAATCACTATGTACTATTAAATAAGCTTGTTAGGGAAAATGTTAATTGTTATCACGTAAGTGTTCTTATAACAAAATAAACACATTGCTCTATGAGGTAAAATTATTGGCACAGTTCCAAATAACCAATCCTATGAAGACAATGTTTTGGCTTTCTGCCATGTTGTGAGACAATCCTCCTCTTTTGTCTTGTGTAATTTGCAAAATGTGGAAATGTCTATAATGGTAGGGTAATTTGGAATTGTCCATATGTCATTATATCTCTCTGAGCTGGTTCCTCAGCTGGTGCAAATCTGTGCTGTTCCATATATAAATTTATGCAATTAAAAGTTTGTATTCTCAGGATGTCTAATCACCTCCTGGCCACTTTACATCTTATTTTTCCCTTTTCCTCTACCCTCTGCCTTCTCTGTTGTCTGTTTTGGACTGTGGCAGATCCCGAGCCTTCTTTGTTTGTTCAGCACCAAGTACATTGTGAGCACTTCCAGAAACAATAGTAAACTAATAGTAAACATTAATAAAACTAATAGTAAACATTTTCTTCAAAATTTCCTGTTGTATGAAAACTAAGCCCCGATCTTGAAAAGGCATATGTGCAAGCTTAATATTATTTGCATTATGAGTAGTTCTATTGGCTGAGTTGTCAGATGTAGAACTAAGAGGCACATGTAACTACTGTTTGTGAAGACAAAACTTTGGGCATGCAGAACAGCACGTATAATGTTAGGTTTCGTCTCCACTGCTAGTTTTTTTTGGCAGAATATGCTAATGAGGGACTCCTTAGCATGAGTAGCAATCTCATTAAGCATATTTTCTGCCATTTATTTTTGCGCAACCGGTTTTTGAGCAAAAAGCAGTGTGGACGGGGGGGAGGGGGTTGCGCAAAAAAAGTCCCCACTACTTCTTTTTGCGCAAAAACCCCTTGTGCAAAAAGAAACAGCAGAAAATGTGCTAATGAGATTGCGACTCATGCTAATAAGTCCCTCATTAGCATATTTTCTGCCGAAAAAACTCACAGTGAAGATGTAGACTTTGAGAACTCTTTTGAATTAATACAGATTGAACCTCTCTAGTCCAGAACTGTAGTTTCATATGTTCCAAGGCTGTAAGATGAAGTATTTGCTTCTTTACCATACAATCTCTCTATTAGTACTGGGATGCTCAATAATACTAAACTGCTAATATTCATTATTTTTCCCTCTCTAAAAATAAGAGTGTTTGTTCTCAAACCCAAAACAAGGAGAAACAATTACATGGATTTTTTAAAACTAAAATACCAACAGTTGGGTCAAATTTTGGTTCTTTCAAAGACACACATGCCCTTTAATGGATATATGTATACAGGTATGTGTGCTTATCAAAATTTGGTCATCGTGTACAAATCTCTCAAATCAATCTTTTACATGGGCTTAGGCCCACAGGTATGGAATCTAAACTGGCACCTAAGCTAGTAGGAAATTCATGTAGCTCTACTGAGTTCAATGGTTCTTTGCTGATTTATGGCAGCTGAGAATCTAGCCATATAACCTCACTGAATAGGGCCTCAATCCAGCAAAGCACAAAGCCCTGTGCAGTCCCACTGAAGTGAATAGAAGTACACATGTGCATAAATTTAAGCACATGCTTATGTGTGTTGATGGACTGGAGCCTATGTGGGTGATAGCAAGGCAAACAAGAAAGGAAGTAGTATAAATGTAGTGGATTTGTTAACACTGTAAAGGAATAAAAATTAATAAAGAATTTAAAATAATAGGCCTCCAGAGTATTATTTGAAAGGAAGGGGAACTCTAGCAGACGGTGTGAGAAAGTACAGGTCATGTTTTCCCTTAGTGATAGATAAAGCATTGTGAAAAATAGAGCAGCTTTAGATGTAATACTACAAAATTTGTCTGACCCATATATCATGCTTCGTCACTTTTTGTGGCATTCAGAATGGAAAATGAAGCTGATGAAGACACCCTGTGTAAGAAGAGAAAAGCATTTATAAGATAAAAGGGGGAAAGCATATGGGGGAAAAGAACACTGGAGCTGACTTCAGAAAGGAGGAGGAAGCGATCCATAATTAGAACCCTTTTCAAAAGCTGTTCACACAGCTTACATCAGTGAGGAGAGCTCCTGGAATAGCGCTGTTAAAACTCATCCAGATCAAAGTAATGACGCTTTCCCATGCACTTGATATTTTCCCCCAAAGTTCACTCTACAACTAGAATAATGATGGCTTGAACTCAGGCTTGCAGTGGCGTATTTCTTAGACAGTGAGCTTCCTGGGAAAAGTTCAAGCCTTCTGTTTGGAAAGCATCTACCACATCATGAGTGCTACCAGGGACAAAGAGAGCAATTTTTACAGCTGCCAGCTGAGAAGGGTAGTTATTTCAGAAAATAAATCAATCTTAGGTGAAGACACGGGTGAAAGCTATATTTGGTTCCTGGTTGTAAACCAAGGGCCATGTCCCAGGTGCCCGCAAGAGCATCAGGGCAGCCCGGTACGTGGCTTTTTGCCTCAATTCCTTCCTGGATCCCTAGTAAGTTTACCTGTAGTCCATTGACATTGTTTATTAGCAAAACATGTTGCAAATAGTGCATAACAAAAATCCCAAAGCAAAATCCATATTACCTCCAGTCCGTGTAGTCTATAAAACCCAGCATTGTTCTTCCTCAGTGTCCTCTGACACATCTCCATCCCTCTGCCAGGACAGCCAATCCGGACTTTCCTTCTGCAATGCAAGCCCACTCTTCCCAAAGGAAACCCTTTCTGCAGGGAGCATCTCTGACTCTCTTTGCCCCTCTCACTGTTCCTGGGGTCAAATTCTCTGGCCCCAGACATGTCAGTAGCAGGCCCCTTTGCTGCTGCTCCCCTTTCCTTCAGGCTTCTCAGGTCCTTGGCTCTAGCTGTCCTGCTTAGAGACAGACCACATCTCCCTTTACTGCTGCACCTCCTGTCTTCAGCTCTCTCTGATCCACCAGCCCTGGTGTTCTGCCTTTGGGAGATCAACCGGCAAATCGCTTTTTCTGCTCTCCTGCCTTCAGTCTTCTCCCAGGAACAGCCTTGTCTCGCTAGCAGCTCTCATTTCCGGTCTCTCCTCACTGTGACAGTCTGCTCCAGTGCCAGACTGACCTTTGATGGCTGAGGTGCTGCCCCACCCTTTAATGGCTCAGCTGGGAGCACCTGGGCTGACACAGGAGACCTGAGCCCAGTTTCATGTAATCGGACAGGCTAGCTGCCCTGTTACTCTGATGAATAGGTATGAAAATTAAGCCTGTACAAAGAATAGTCACAAGGCAAGAGAAGCCAGAACTCCACCTGCCTTCACTGTTACATGTCTTCAAGAGATGGACTGGGAGGAAAAAAGACTCCAACTCGCTGGATAGTGTCTGAAATCACAAGGTGGCCACAAATAACATATCACAATGTGATTTTGTTGGCTAGCTAAGTATTTATAATGTGACCATCACCATGGGATCTGACTGCTAACAAAAATTAAGGAGTCAGAAAAACTGTCTTCTCCATCCCTTCCTCACATACACTGTTGGAGTGTGCGTATTGATTAGTAAGGGAACTGAGCTATTCATGATTTGTTATTGATAGATAGAACCCATTGCTAAGAGATAGCTCTTACATCTTACTTTGAACATAGAGTTATTGCTATGACCTAGCAGCCAAAAATCCCAGTTCCTTATTTCTAGCAATCTCACTTACAAGCTGTTAGTTGTAGCATCCCTGAACAGAGTGGCTATGGCATTGTCACACACAGACAAATTCAATCTACTGAGGACCCTGGCTATCAGTAGCATAGCCTTAAATTGCATTTAGTGCCTGTCAGGGAAGCGGAGCAACACGTGGAATGCCATGGTAACAGGCTCTCATTGCCCTGCATTACTCAAAAGATAAACTGTCACATTTGGTAGCATCTGCAGGTGGCTGGCATTTACTTTCACCCTCAGGTATGGCGCGTTGCCATATGCAAGCCTGGAAAATGCAACTCTTTGACCAACTAAAGCTGGTCCAAAGAGATGTCATATGACTGTGTTTCTTTTGCTGGGGGAAACAAAGGTCAATCAGAAAAGGAGGATCACATTTCTTTCAAGACTTTGAAAATTTGTAGCTCCATGAATTAGTTAATTTATGTGAAGGATGGTGAGGGATTTGCATTCCAATACAAGCTTCCAGTTCATAGGATTCAGTTGTGTCAGCATGAGGACGGATGCTCTTCTCTGTGAAACAGGCTGAAAAAGTCCTCAGTAAGATGTGGGGAGCTAGAGGTGGGAAGTGAAGGCCTCTCGGCTAGAGCAGCAATGTTGGAGTGTGCAGAGGTGTAATAGTAGTTTGATGTTTAACTTGGGGTATGCAAGACAAACAGACTCCTGAAATGGATACAGTAGTCTGGAAAGATTGAGAACCATTAATCTAATGATCCCAAGTGCTCCTGTCTGTCCTTAAATTATCTTCCACAGATTCACAAAGGGAGATCACTGTGCAACCACCAACTTCATACAAGTCCCTGCACACAACTCACTTGCTTGGGCTTTGTGCAGGATCCATGATTTGGTCTTGGTTCAGAAGGAAGAGAAGCTCCTATTGACTTCCACAGGAGCTGTACACATGCCCCTACTGGCAGAATTTAGTCCTAAATTTTATGTGTTAAATAAAATCTAGGAATAGTTTTCAGAAACGTTCTGTAAACTGTGGGCCTGATCCAATGTCTCCTGGCAATCTTTCCACTGACTTCAGTGTATGCAGCCCCACAATGAGTGTCCATGTGAGTATTAGTTCCACTTGAACAGAATTGTGACTGTACTTTCTACGAGGGCTTTGTCATGAAGTCTGTTGATTGGGGCCTGTAGCTATGTTCAGAATTTTCATAGCGCACCCCCTACATGTTTAACTAGACTAAGCACCTCACATCTGCCAGCTCATATTGCCTAGACCTATACAATGATCTCACAGTTATCTTCTCTGTACATTCAGCAACAAAACAGCTGATTAATTAAGAGCTGTCAGATGTTGCCAGGGATAATAGGCCCAAAGTTGGAGATCCAACTGTCACCATGGTGTATAGTAAGAAAAGATAAGAGGTTTCAATCAGTTTAGGGACTAAAAAGCAGTGACTCACCAACAGACAAGGGCCATTTTTGCTATCAAGTAATAATAATAATAATAGCATTGTCTGCTGATAATAATTGTCCCTGTTTTCTGACAGTCTTTCCAAGGCTCTTCTTCTCCTTTTTCAAAACAATTTGTCTGAAGTGAAGAAGGATAAATCTGGCACCAAATATTTTATTCTACAAATGTTTTTGCAAAGTTTCAGGGGCAAGCTTGGAAATTAAATCTTCCTTCAAAAGAATGAGCCAAATTGTGAGGCTCCCTTTTGGGGGAAAATCCTATTCAGTTCAGCATGACCTTTTTATGGGATTTTTAAAGAGAATCTAGGATTTATAAAAGCTCAAGTCCTCTTTCTCTTCACAGATCAGGTGCAACGTGATATGATGTCTAATTAGAGAGGATGATCTCCCACAACTGTAAAACAGCACAAGAAAAGTGACCCAGTTTATACATGAAGCATAGTGATAGAAATGTAGCCGTGTTAGTCTGGTGTAGCTGAAACAAAATACAGGACTATGTAGCACTTTAAAGACTAACAAGATAAACCATCTTGTTAGTCTTTAAAGTGCTACATAGTCCTATACATGAAGCAGACAGCCCAGCACTGAATTTCAGCTTCAGTCAAAAACCCTGCTGCTGTCAATCAAGAGTTTTATCTTAGTAAGAACCTCAGGGCTGAGTGCAGAATCTTGAATCAAATTGCACATTCTGGATTGCCTTGCCAGGCCTCTTTCAGCAGGTGTTTGGTATCCTTGTACTTACAGTGCAAGAGACAGATTGTGCCAGCCTGACACACTCAAATCATTCCATTAACTTCAATGAGGAAAGTACAGTTCAAGATGAGTTAAGGTAAAAGACCCAAGCCCTCTGAACCACTATTGGATCATTTTAAATTTTTTTTAGCTTTATTTTGAAAGTGAGGCAGTTTCTTGAATGTAGATATAAAAAATAAATGTTCCTGAGGGGGAAGAACATATAGAAAGAGATGCCTTTAATGGTTAGCAAGTTGATGTTTTTAAAAGCTGAAGCAAAAGTGAGCCGTGTTCAAACTTCCAAGGTAAGTTTCTCAGTGTTACATTATCTCTTTTTTGGCATTTTCATTCATGTCCCACGGGAACTGATGAATTTCTAAGCAAGCTAGGTTTTAGAAAAAACATTCTAAAGAATAGTTCAAAGGCATTGGTTCACGCCTGCAGTATTAACTCACCTAAACTGTCCCGTTGAAGCCTTTATGGCATGTGGGTCAGCTCCTCAGATAAGGTGAGAATATTCTGCCTCCCTACTGACATACTTTGACTATATACTCAGTCTGACCAGCCTAGGGAGGATCACCCCCGTGCAAAAGTGAACCTGAAGTGATGTAAAGAGCACAAGGTTGGTAGACCACATGCACCATGCCTGCAGGATAGTAGGCAAGATTGGACATAAAAGAGAGAAAAGAGGCTCAGTCCCCACTCTATATCACATTGATTCTGAGCTACACTGTGGTCCTTTGTAGCCACTAATGACTAGTATGAGTTAGAGCAGCTTCCAATCTGCTCAAGCATGATGCAGGGGTAAGAGAACATAAAGAGCATCACTATTGTCAGGGTAGTGCAAAGAGAGATTTTAATCCACCTGTCTCTCTGCATGTTGGGTACGCCTGAAGAAATGGTCTGGAGTATGGGGGTCATCTGGTTAGATAATGTTTTTCTGAAGTGGTATTTCCTACCAGTGCCTCTCTGAATTTATCACACATTTTGATCTTCTATCCAGCCCGTGCTTAAAGGTTCCCTTGGAAATGCCACATATTTACTTTGCAAGAGCAAGGTGAGGCTTAATTCTTTAGAATCTGCAAAGTGCCGTGAAAGCCTCAGGTGAGAGGCAAGATAGGGGTGTGTTTACTTATTTTTATTATTGTCTTTGTCAATGCAGCACCCTAAATGCAATAGCCAAGGAAGTCTCTGCTACATCTTCCCTATCTACTTTTAAACAATGTCATTGTACATTCAGGATTAGTGATTGCTGAAATACCCAACAGACCTAGCTAGGCACGGCAACCCACAATATACAGTTGAACTTCAAGTATGACAGGAACTCTTGGCTCTTCCATTTTTATGGTGCTCTTGGAACTAACAAGACACAATAGACAGTTGTTCCGGACTGCAGTCACTACATCAATAAGCCAGAGCTGCTTGACACTGTGAAATCACCCACCCCTGCCACAAAAAGCGTAAGTGTGGGAAGTTCCTTCAAGGAATGGCCACATGGAAGATGGCCTCCCTTTGAGTAATCGGGTTTGTGATATCATCCTAAGGAACTGTCTTAAACCGCTATGCAGGGATATAGCACATGGAAATTACACATGGCATCTCTCCAGTTCATTTCTACATTGCTAACAGCTATCCGACTGTAACCTGCCTAAGAATCCTGAGGATGGTGGAACAATCATTCACTTCAGTCATAACCAGCTAAGAAGGCTTCATTATATTAGGGACGCTGATGTATGGCATCTGCCAAAACCCACACCATTCCCTCCAACCCTGCCCATCACCCCTCCCCACTTTTATAGTCTCTTGTGGCTTTTTCAATAGTTGTTTTCTTTCCGCTTGAAATAGGGCTGCTACTCTGAGTGGAAAAAAGACCCTGTTTGTGGGGTGCAGCTGCATTTCAAAGGTACATTGTTGGCGAGTTATGAATTTGCATGCCTTTACTAATGTGTGGAAACAGGGGGATTCTTTTGCTTTTTAATCAAAATTGATGTTATTCCTCTGCCAGTGGTACCCAAGGAACTGTTTTGTTCCATTTCCTTTCCTTTCATGCAGTCCTATTTATGTTTAGATCTGGTTTGCTGCCACGAAGAATCATTGTCATTACCACCAGTGTCTAAGGCCCAGCCAAATCTAGCAGCTGTGTGTTTAATGCCTACTCTCACGAAGGTTTATTTCCTTGACAACATGTTCTTGTCTGAAGTAACTTTCCCTCATTTTTTCAAAGGTCCCTTTGCAGTATTTTTAAAGTTGTGGCTGGGAGTTTTAGGTATAAATTAATGTGTTAAATTAATTATTATTTTGATGGTCCTCAATTCCCTGACTCCAAGCTACCAAAACTCACCCTGTGCCTAACCAACCCTTAGCATTTAAAATGGAATACCTAGGTGGCCAAATGGGACCCTCTGACCTCTATATCCTGTTCCTTTCTCCGAGCTTTGCTGCCAGTTTCCTTGATAAAAGGAGAGAGTGAGAGATAATTAACAAAAAACATGGCCCCTGGACAATGGAACAACTGGCCTTGGCCAGCAAGAAATTTATCCTGGTTTTCTAGGTGAACTTTCTCCCATCAATCTTTCCTTTAACCTCCATGTTAGTGGAAGCAATAGGAACACTCCTCCCCTCCCCTGAGCAAATGCTTTCTTTTGACTGAAAACAAAAAAAGGGATCGGAGAGCGCTGAGGTAAAATCTGGGTGGTATAGTGCTGCAGCACAATGCCACCACTGTTCCACTGGCAATAGCTTGTGTTTTACAACAGGGGAGGGGAGAGCATGAATAGGCTGATGATGTGAAACAATTCTACCAATTCAGGGCTACAAACCCATCTTCTGTTCCACAGGGAGTTGAACAAAAAGGGAAAGCAGGGAGAGAAAGAATTAAACCAAAATGAGTTAATCTAAAAATCTTCCATAGCCTGGAAACACTTCTCTGAGATTCCAGGATGAAGTCTGAATATTATTACTTGGACTTTAAGTTATTGACAAAGCTTAAGAGACGTGTAGAGAAAGGCTTATGGCTTCTTTGTGTAAAGGATAAAGTACAATAGGCCTAAGTGCTAAGATCTCTTGGGCTGCTCTGCTCTCGCTGTCTCTCACTCTGAAAACCGTAGCAGTAGTAAAAAATGATTGGTGGTGCCATTGGAAGTGCATGTGACAATGCATGTCCACTTCAGGTCCCCTTAAGAGGGTATTATAGTTAGGGAAAATATTTGTGCTCTGAAGATGACACTCTCCATTTTGTTAATGGCTCTCATCTGGTGCTGATAATCACACCCACCACACTCCTGTCAGTTGTGTGCTGTTTTCCAATTAATGGGGACTTGGAGAAAGCATCCTTTTTTCTGCAACCAAGACAATTACATTGTGTTCACCTACTTGAGAAGAGGGAAAGGTGACTATGGGGGCATGCCGCATTGTAAATTACTGATAAAACAAAAACAGAGCAAGCACCCCACCAATAAATTAGGATTATTGGCTCCCATTTGGGGCAGACTTTGGGAAGAGCACATGACAAGCTAGGAGTGGAAGAAATTTGCACAGAAACAACTGCAGCTTGGTCATTTTATTACACCAGCATATTACATGAAAAAGCCTTTTCTTGCATTTTTAAAACATTTAAATGTATCTTGTGCTGACAGTATGTTGTTCTGGCCTCAACAGAACTTAAGGATGCATGAATGAAAGCAAGTGCCAGTACTAGAAAGAGAAATACGAACCATAATTCATTAAACACAAGAGCAATAGAATCGAAACAGTTTCCTTTTTAAAAAATAAAATGAATCTCATCTGTTTTGCTACGAGTGGATAATAAATCGAGGTCAGAGGGAGGGTCTTGGTGCACTATGAACACAAAAGTGGGCTGTTAACGTTCTCTTCTCCTTGTGGAGAAAACCTAAATACAGAGAGGCACAAATATCTGGATTTAAAGTGTAAGTCTTGGCACATGAAGCACTCCTGACAACTGTAGTGAGCACTATATCAACAAATGGATTTGATTAAAATAATAAGGTTGATAGCACCATATTCTTCATTAGCTGCCCACTAAAAAGGATTTTTCATTTAATTGTCACTGAACATTATGGAAAAAAACCAAGGAACATTTAACCTCTTGCAATTATTTTACCTCAAATAAAAATATTAAAATTAAAATCAATGTGGTTTTAGGCTTGGATGAAGCTATGAGAAAGCTCCACAAGGGATCCAACATAGAATGGCTAAAAAGAAAAAGGTGTCGTTTGTGCAAGTGGGATAATTACTACCCTGAAACATAATTTATGAGCCAGATCCTTAGCTGGTGTAAATCATCATAACGCCACTGAACTAAATTCTAAAATTAAATAACTCTTTTTCTATTATTCTATAGCACAGGTCAGCTTCTATGAACCTATGAGTTAAAATTATGAGGGAGTTCTTTTGTATCTGTCTCAGTTTTAGATGCTACCTACAGACCTTGACCATTCCATGGGGGAGGCCCAAATCAGTAAAACCACAAGTACAGGTAAAAACATGCTATTTTTCAATGCTTAGTTGTAAACATTGATCATGTTGTGTGTGCGGAGCCAGATCCTCTGTGGAAAGCTGACAAACACGTGGCAGATGTTAGTTACACTGTTTAATGCGCTAACAGAAGGAGCTCAGATGCTGAGTTATAAGAACCAGAAGTAGGAGTCAGGGCCATTGTTCCCTATAAGCTGTGTGCTTGTACGGCCGCCCAGGAGAGATTCAAATGCCACCCGGCTGATTAGCAGAGCACCCTCAGCTGGGTCTGTGTTTCTACTGGTGATGCACATACGCACATGCTTCAGGACACATAAAAATGTATTCTGCTCATGGAAAAGATTAGAGGGTCTATTGGTCAGTCAATTTTTAAATATGAAAGTTTATTTTTCTAATATCTAGTTTCATAACTGCAGAAGGATATTCCAAGCTATACATTCATGTCCTAGGATCCTACTTCTGCCTCACACTGAGGTCACTCCTGGAGGGTGCACATGGGTTGTTGGTTGTTTTATGGTGCTCTGTGTAGAGAAAAATATGGGGTTTTGACATTCTGATCAGTATCCTGACAGTGTCCTTTTGGTGAATGAATTTTCATTGATTTATTGTAACATCTGAGTAGTAATGGGAAGCCAGTCATCCTACCTGTCTGAGGAACAGGCTAAATTAAGTGAATTGTCTGCTGTCATGTTGGATGATGACACTTCAAGGACTCGCTTGCAGAGTCTGTAAGGGTGCATCTACACTGCACCTGGAACTTGAAATAAGCTATGCAATTTGTGCTACGCAAACTGCATAGCTTATTTCGAGTCAATTTCAAAATAGCTTATTTCAAAATTTGGTGCTGTCTACACAGGACTTATTTTGAAATAAATCGCTATTCTAAAACGTCCCTCACTCCTCGTGGAATGACGTTTACAGGAATGTCGGAATAGAGAGCCTGTTATATTTTGAAATAACAGGTGCACTCAAAAGATGTGGAATAGCTATTTCAGGATACCTCCAGTATCCCGAAGTAGCGCTACAGCGTAGATGTAACCTAACGGAGCTGCAATGGTTTCAGAGAGATTTCTCATGGCACAAAGTCAGTAGGCAAAACCAATTCATCATTAATGGCAGTAATCCTCTCTAGTTAGGGGATATAACTGTGGGCTTTAGCCTGGTGCCACTGAAGTCAATGACAAAACTCTCATTGATTACAGTGGTTCCAGGATTAGAACCCTCATCACAACACTCTCATTCCATGATCTCAAACTGCTTCACCTGAACACCGAGAAAACTCTGAAACTGACAGATGGGCTCTCAGTGCAGGAATCACATCACTAGGGTAGCAAACAGACTGGGAAGCTAGACAGATCTGATTCTGTGTTAATGTCTGACAGCTCTCTGCCAATGGATGCTTTTAATCAGCTTCTATCTATAAGCTCACCCCTGAAAGACCTTAAAAGTGCTTATTTCCCACTGACTCACATAATCAAGATGGTTTTTGAGGAGGAAAAAGCAACCATCTTGGCTGACACCAGAGACTGAACCAGGGAGCTCCAGAGGCACACGCATAACAAGGCATGGCCTGCTCATAAGGCTGCTCTGATTTATCTAAAGGTGTTAAATTTCATTATCCTGCCACAACTGTGTGTCTGGACACTCTCAAATTCATTTACACCTATTGTTTTACACGTGTGTAACTTTACAGGGACGAAGTGAGGGAGGTAATATCTTTTTATTGGACCAACTTCTGTTGGTGAGAGAGACACACTTTCGAGCTTACTCAGAGCTCTTCTGCAGGTCTGGAAAATGTACTCAGTGCCACAGCTAAATACAAGAGGAACTAGGTTGTTTGGCATAAGTAATTATTTCAAGGAACTACTCAAGGTGAAGTGGCCTGTTAACACCCCCATCCCAAATCATGGGGGAGGGGATAAGCTGCAGGTTACTAATAAGTTATAGATTGCTGTGATAAGCCATAAAACCAGTATCTCTATTCAGTTCATGATTTTTAGTATCTAACAAAGTTATTAATTTAAGCTCTCAGGCTCATCTTTTGAAGATAATGTACAGGTTTCTTTTGAGAATGAAGCCAGAGGTCAGACACAGAGTGATCGCTTTGTGAAAAGTGTTGGGTTTTGATCTTTTATCCTTTTCCTGTGTGAGTTCATTTGAGAGTGTAGTGTGTGTCTGGTTTCACCCACATGTTATTATTGGAGGAGTTAATGTGCTCCATGAGGTACACCATGTTGTGAAAGGCCTGTGTGGATGCATGGATCTCAAAAGGTGTGTTGTGTGGGGAATTGAATAGTCTGCGTGGCTCCATTGCTAGGGCTGCAAGAGGTTCTTATCCTCTGTAGATCAGATGCAAATTTTTACCTTTGCCACATACAGTTATTATTACCTATCCCCTTGCTGCACAGCTATACCTTTTCTCAATAGATTTCTTAATATTGTTTCCAGGGCAAATGGAGTCACTGCATTGCAATTAAGTTTTCCCTTGGCCCTGTGTTCACAGCACACAGAATGCTTACCAGCTGTTCACACAGGTGTAATGTTTGTACCAATATTCCCTGTGTTTAGGTTCAGCGCAAACCATCTCAAGGGCAGACCAACGTACTGCCTGTTCCTTTCCTTCCTGCACCAGGGACAGCCTTCTGCCATGTGTTTTAAACAGTGGGCATGTGAGATCAAGTTGGAAGATGAATGTGCTGCTGCTGTGGCAATGCTGGCACTGAGGTGAGATGTGCTTCAAAGGAGATAGCACTTGCATTGTTCTGCAGGCTGCCCACGTAAACCCGCGGCTACTTAGGATCTGTGCCCTATGGCAACCCTCTAACCAACTTGGGAGTGGGCATTATGCCATCCTAACAGATGGGCACAAGTGAATTCAACCAAAAACACTGTGTATGTGCATCAAACATGTTTGTTTAGGGATAGTTCTCTGCCTGGAAACTCCTGCATGGGGGTGTGGTGTCCAAAGAGATAACGCCAGCCTCATGAGATCTTGTTTTTACTAAATGTGGATTGTGTCTCTTGCTTGCCTCTTACTCACACAGCCATTCATAACTGTGAATGTCATTATCCAACGCTAAAAAGGAGAAGGGCTGTCCCTAACCCCATGCAGCAGGGCACTCTCTCCCTAGGGCTGATAACAACACTCCTCTAAAACTAAAGGCCTGGGTTAGGTTCAGAGCTGGGCCTTTAGCCCAACACAGAAGGTGCAGCCCGGGAGAAGGGAGAAAAAGGTTTTCAGACATCTTTGGGTATGTCTACACTACCCCCTAGTTCGAACTAGGGGGGTAATGTATGTATACCGAACTTGCTAATGAAGCCCGGAATTTGAATTTCCCGGGCTTCATTAGCATAAAGCCGGCTCCGCCATTTTTAAAAGCCGGCTTGTTCGAACCCCGTGCCGCGCGGCTACACGCGGCACGGGCTAGATAGTTCGAACTATGTAGTTATTCCGAACTATCTGTACTCCTCGTGGAACGAGGTGTACAGATAGATCGGAATGGCTACATAGTTCGAACTATCTAGCCCGTGCCGCGTGTAGCCGCGCGGCATGGGGTTCGAACAAGCCGGCTTTTAAAAATGGCGGAGCCGGCTTTATGCTAATGAAGCCCGGGAAATTCAAATCCCGGGCTTCATTAGCAAGTTCGGTATGCATACATTACCCCCCTAGTTCGAACTAGGGGGGTAGTGTAGACATACCCTCAGTGCCTCTCAGAGTTTGCCCATTTTAGGGGTTGGTTCAGCCCTTCACACACGTTAAAGCAGTTAATTTTCAGCAGCCTTCCCATAGTTGTTTATGGGCTGCTCTGTAGCCCCACACAGTCCCAGTACAGAGCATTACAGCTACACCCCTGCCCGCCCCCAGAATATAACCTCTCCTACCACATCCCTATTCCAGGAGATGCATATGCTGGCTTTACACTGCTTCTGTTCCAGGAACAATCTCTTTCGGGCCATTTCAGCTCCTTTTCAGCCCCAATATGCTACCAGAATGAGGATTAGTTATAGTCTGTGCCACAATACACTAATATAGTGTATCCAGCTCAGGACATGTTTGTGTGTCCTTTGATGTAGGCAGAGCCTTGTGATGCAACATTACATGCAAGAGTGTGATGAAAAGGAGTATCCTCCAAGAGGCTGGTGAGAGCATTAAGTGGCAAAGGCACTCAGTTCTGGTGGCCCAGCTAAGGTTCAAGTGCAGTTCAATATCCCCCCGAAATCTATTTGTTGGTCTTAGTTGGACATGGATAAGTGTCCATCTTTCTTACCTAATTTTAAACAACAGTGACTGTCTATAATCTAAAAATAACTAGTAGTCCTGTGGCACCTTAGAGATTAACAAACATATATATAGTATCCTGAGCTTTTGTTGGCAAAACCCACTTCTTCAGATGATGAAATTGGTTTTGCCCATGAAAGCTCATGATGCTATATATACATATTTGTTAGGGTATGTCTACACTACCACCCTAGTTCGAACTAGGGTGGTTAATGTAGTCATACAGAGTTGCAAATGAAGCCTGGGATTTGAATTTCCCGGGCTTCATTTGCATAAAGCCGGGTGCCGCCATTTTTAAATGTCTGCTAGTGCGGACTCCATGCCGCGCGGCTACACACGGCATGGACTAGGTAGTTCGGACTACACGCGGCACGGAGTCCGCACTAGCGGACATTTAAAAATGGCGGCACCCAGCTTTATGCAAATGAAGCCCGGGAAATTCAAATCCCAGGCTTCATTTGCAACTCCGTATGACTACATTAACCACCCTAGTTCGAACTAGGGTGGTAGTGTAGACATACCCTTAGTCTCTAAGGGTGTGTCTAGACTACAGGGTTTTGTCGACAGAAGTGGACTTTTGTCGACAAAACTATACCTGCGTCTACACTACCACCGAGTTCTGTTGACATAACGTTGACCGAACTCGGCAGTTTTGTCGACAGCAGTAAACCTCATTCTACGAGGAATAACGCCTTTTGTCGACAGAGTTCTGTCAACAGAAGGTGTTATTGCATCTACACTGTCCTTTGCGTCTACACTCATGTTGACAAAGCGGCTTGCTTTGTCGACAGCACTGGATGCAGACTAGACGCTCTTTGTCGACAGTATCTGTCGACAAAGCCTCTGTCAACAAAAGCCTGTAGTCTAGATGTAAAGATGCCACAGGACTACAACTTTTCAGTTAAAGACTAACACGGCTACCCCTCAGAGATACCTATAATCTAGTATAGTTCGATCCAGCCATCAGGCTGAGTAGCTGTAGAAAAGGAATGACCTCTCACAAAAAAAGAGAATGGCACTGCCAGGTCACAGAGAATTCCCTGGAGGAATATCACAGAAATGCTATTTAGCTTTACCTGGCCTGCATGAGACAATATACCATCTCTTCAGCAACAAGAAGGATGAAACATAACAGCACTTAACTGGAAGAGAGAAAGATGCAGCCAGCAGCTGCCAGTTACAAAGCAGATACTTTAGGTTTAGGCTCTTCTAGGTTTAAAAGCCTTGCCAGGGAAAGACGTGCTGCGGAAACTGTTGCTGCAAAAGGAAAAGGAGGTTACTAAGAAAGGGGTTGATGATTTGGTCATGAATCTATCACACTGTGGATTAAAGAATAAGTGTTGGGAAAAATTTTAATCTGTGACATATTCTTAACTTTTTGGTGCACAGGGGTTCACTCAAAATATCCAATCTACTGAGAAATAAAACGTGTTTAAAATGACAAAGCTAGTAATTGTACCCCTGCTACAAATATTAAAGTTGTGCCTAGTAGCTCTGAAATAAAGCACAGCAAAAGCAGAAGCCACGTTTGTTTCTCGACATACAAAACAAAGAGAGTCAAACTCCTCACTTCCTTTGAAGGCACTTGGCTCATGCTATGGCTTCTGAATCACATCAGTAATAAGTATGTGCCTGAGGAAGCCACATCACCCAGAAGGATTAACCATCACTTCAGTAAGGAAATAAATTCACCTCTAAAGGCACACTCATTTATCCACCTTCCAAAAATATTAGTCAAGAAGTAGCCATTTGCTCCCCAAATTCCTCTGGTTAGAAATTTAAATGTTCATTCAGTGGGGGACTTTTTACATCATTTGATGAAACTAGAACTAACTTTAATTGCCCTTTTCTCTGATTTTATCAGTATTTACACATAAAATAGTATGTGTCAGACTCTGGGGTCCTAGACAGTGTTCCCTGTAAGCTGAGCATTTGGGTGGCCACCCAGGAGAGATTCAAATGCTGCCCAACTGATTAGCAGAGTGCTCACAGTGCCCACAGCCTGAAGCATGTGTTTCTTCTGGTGGTGCACATCCACATGTGTGTTGGTGCACATAACAAAATTTATTCTGCGCATAGATGGAAAAAAATTAGAGGGGGCACTGGTCCTAGGCAGTCAGAGCTAATGGTTAGAGCCATGGTCAAGAACAGGTACTGACAGTCAAAGCCAGTAATAGGGTAGAGACTGAGCCAAGGGCAGGTCTGAAAGCAGGGTCGGCAGACAAACTGTAGGACAGAACCAAAGTCAGACTCCCTAGACATGCCAAATCAGGACCGGAAGTCGGATGCAGGCCAAAGGTCAAGGCCAGATTGCATCAGCCCAGGGATCTGAGGCTCAGGAGGCAGGTGCAGGACTAGAGCAAGCTTAGGGTCTGGCATAGACAAGGGAAGGCTGGAATCCCAGTGAGTCTATAACACTGTGGGACAGCAGGAGGGTTCATGGCCGAGTAGTGCTGTTGTACTGACTATACTTGCAGCTACAGTGGGGCCAGTAAGGGCACATCTACACTAGGATATTATTTCAAAATAACTAAATTTGAAATAATAACTCCCAAAAGAATTATTTTTAAATAATCTTATTCCCCAAGGAAAGCAGAAGTACAGATTTTGAAATAACCAGCCTGTTATTTCAAAATAATGGGCTTAATAGTGTGGATGCTCCACTCCTTATTTCAAAATAACTCCCTAGTGTAGACCAGGGTCAAAACCTGAACCATCTTGGATCCAAGTCTTGCCCACAAGACTGCTGCTACAGTATGTACTGCAGGAGGGTGAGTCAAGTTACCTCAGAGAACAGCGCCTGTGTGGCTGTGGGTTTGCTTCACACACTGCAACAAAGGGATAGGAAAGCAAAGATGAATACGTTCCACCCATAATTCAATCAAATAGCAAATACTCAGGGGAATAACAAAGGTTTAATATCTCACATACACAAAATGTTACCTACTTATGAAAGAACAAGTTTATGAAAGATGGGACCAGGACATTAGGGTACGTCTACACTGCAACACTATTTCAAAATAACTAGTGCTATACTGAAATAACTTAGTCCACATCTACACAGCAGGAAGTTATTTCAAAATAGTGTCAAAATAATGTCAAGCTGGAGGACTTCTTACTCCTGTAGCCCTCATTGTACGAGGAATAAGGAAGTCGGAGGAGGAGTTCTCTATTTCAAAATAAGTGCTGTGTAGATACTCTCTTTTTCGAAATAAGCTATTTCGAAATAAGATACGCAATTGACGTAGCTCAATTTGAGTAGCTTATTTCAAGTTAAGCTCTGCAGTGTAGACGCACCCTACGAGGAATTAGTCTGTGGAAGATCAGGAATTAAAAAAATAGATTTGTTGCTCAGACTGTACGCTATATGAGAAAATTACTTCACAATTCTTTGTCAATAGCATTTTGCTCAAGTCCAGCTTAAACGTTTAAAAACTATTGTGCAGACTGATGCTGAACATGGTGAAAGCACTAGTATTTCCTCATACGTTGGACAAGCATAAATAGAAAAGACTATTGGATTAAGACTAGAGAAAAATAACGTTATTGTAACAATTGTAATATTCCAAATGATCCAGCAATAGAGAAGTCCAATGAGGGATTCCTCATACAGTTGTAGTAGCCACCTGATAATATATTTACTGGCAGCTGCAAAAGAGGGGGTGTGTAGCGGGGGGGAAAGCTATCTGTAACAGGCAGTGTACAATATGATGCAGGGAGTCTTTTAGTCATAGCAACTCACACATCAAGTTAGGGTTAGTCAAGAAAGATTGCGTAAATAAATAAATACTAAGGAACCAGCTTTGCAAGTGCATGTGCATCATCCGTGAATTTGCTCAAAGTCTCCTTAACTTTACCATACAGGTGCAAAAAGAGGAATTTCCAGAGTTATCTGGATACTCTTAATGTTTGTGCAACAAAAGAAGACTCCATGGCAGCAAGTCCAAAAAGTGTACCATTCTTTTTGAGTATTAAAGGTAGAATGTAAGTTTGGAACATCTGTGGTTACATTTACAATAAAAACACCTAGAATAGACTTAGATAAATTATATGCAACCCAAGTTAAAGTCCATTGGAATGAATGAAATGACTCCCATTGTCCTCTGTTGGCATTGGATCATGTCCAGAATGCTCCCATTAAGAGAGAAAGAAAAAAAAAGTGTTATAACCACAGTTGGTTACTGACTGTTGTTCTTATATCCTTATCCTTATGTTCCTTATGCCTAGCACAGTGAGACTCTGGTTTCTAGTACCACAATCCAAATCATGAGCACTGTGTAAGAGCTAGATATTACATTTAGATTATATATAGGTGTGATGGCGAGTTGGGGTTCCCCCTGATCATGCAGCCCCGTAGCAGCAAGAACAGACTCTGCCAGCCAGTAGAATAGAGAAGGTATATTGCTTTTCCAGGATACAGCACAGCCTAGATGTGACGTAGCTACAGGAGTCTGGACCAGGATGCCTCAGACTCCTTGAGATGGGGTGCCTCTGCCCTTAGACTCCCAGCCCCCCTCCTTAGTCTGTCACCTTCATGATTCCAGCCAGCAACTGACCCTTCCCCCAACACTCCCTTCCTTTGTTCCATCCCTTCCCTTAACCGGTAGAACCAGTTTGGTCACTGTCATGGCGGCCCTGAAGGTGCCCCCTTGCTGGGCCGTGCTTACAGACAGAGGCCAGTAGGGGTCATCCACAGCCCACAGCCCAAGCACAGCAATCAGCAAGGTACTGACGCTGCATCACAATAGGAAACTGGAAGATTTCTAGTATATGCCTGCCTAGTTAGGGTAGGTCTAAACTACATGCCTCTGTCAGCAGAGGCATGTAGATTTGTTGTTTTGGCAAAGGCAAATGAAGCCGCGATTTAAATGATCGCGGCTTCATTTACATTTACATGGCTGCCACGCTGAGCCGACAAACAGCTGATCAGTTGTTTGTCGGCTCGTGCGCTAGTCTGGACGTTCCCCCTGTCGACATCAAAGCCCTTTGTCGGCAGCCCCGGTAAACCTCATCCCACGAGGAATAACGGGGCTGCCGACAAAGGGCTTTGATGTCGACAGGGGAGCGTCCAGACTAGCGCGCGAGCCGACAAACAGCTGATCAGCTGTTTGTCGGCTCAGCGCGGCAGCCATGTAAATGTAAATGAAGCCGCGATCATTTAAATCGCGGCTTCTTTTGCCTTTGCCTATGTGTCTAATCTACATGCCTCTGCCGACAGAGGCATGTAGTCTAGACACAGCCTTACAGAAAACAGATTTCTTGGTGTATCGGAGTGCTGTTGCTGACTCTATGAAGGTAAGTGTGTTGATCGGTACATTTCTTGTATATGGCTATGGATGCAATTTCCTTAATATTCCAATCTGTTACCAGAAAGGAGAATAACAGACTGAATCTGAAATCAGATTTAGATCTCAGTTCTGCCAGTGGTCTGCTGGATAACTTTGGCACGTGACGTCTTCTTCCTGTGCCTCAGCTTCCCCATCTATACAATGGGAATAATGATACTGACCTCCTTTGTAAAGTGCACTGAGACCTACTGATGACAAACGCTGTCTTAGCGCTATGCAGTATTGTCATAAATAGATTAACAGTAAACATAGATCATCAAAACCTTTGACTGATGGATCCTTGAACTCTTGCTTCAAACTGTGACACATTTGTATCCTGTTGGTAAATAATAATAGAAGGCAGCATGTGCTATCGGTTAAAGCACTGAGGTGAGTGTCAGGAGACTTGGTTCTAACCGGTGCTGTGACAGGCAAGTCACCTGATCTCTCTGTCCCTCAGGTTATTCATGGGGATAATGATGTCTTCCTCATCAGAATATTGTGAGACAAAATAAGTTGAGGTTCAAGCTAGATCCTACTCATAAATAATATGATTACACTAATTTACACTAGTTGGAAATCTGGTTCTAGGTGTTTGAGAAGAGTATGGAGATTCTTATATGGAAGTTCCTATGGAAGTGCTAAGTATTAGTTATTAACTATCTTAAAATGTACAAAGTTACACTGTACTTAGCTTGAAGTTTTTCTGTAGGTGTTTCATGTTGCCCAATTTATAAAAAATAGTGCAGTTAACAGTTAAATCAAAATAATGTTAAATATGAGACAAAACAGGGATATGAAGGGAGGGGGAATCAAGCAATTTGACATGTCATGGCTTTATGCAGTTTTGGGGTAGCCACGGTATTCCCAGGCTTAGAAAGAGCAGGTGCATGAGGTAATATCTTTTATTGGACCAACTTCTGTTGGTAAGAAAGACAAGCTTTTGAGCTTTGTGTAAGTTCGAAAGCTTGTCTCTGTGTTAATGCTTTGATATAGTTCTATGAAATGACTTTTCAAAGTCAAGAGATTTCAAGATTAATGTGAGTAAGTCATGCCTAGAGGTTGTCACAAGGTCAGGTTTTGCCCTGAGAACATGCCTACATTGTGGAGAATGCTGAGAATCAGGAAGTGCTCCAATAAATTGATCATTAATTTGAATAAACACTTCAGCTGGAAGAAAAGACTTTCTTCTCAGCTAAGAATGGGCCCAATCCCATTCCCATTGAAATGGATGGCAAAATTCCCATTAATGTCAATGGGGTCCGTTCATCTTATAATCATTGCTGAAATGGGCACTTATATTTTATGATTCTTTAAAATCTATTTTTAACCCTTTTGTCTTCTAAGAGCTTTAATAGCTTCACCATACTTTCAACTTAATCCACAGTGAAATTTAGGAATATTCTGAAAAATATGCTATGTTAATATATGCATAAAAGATCCTAATTCTAATTAATATGCTGTGAAAAATTAACAAATTATTGTACTGAGTATTGTACAATTTTGACAGCTAACATCTAGTTTTGTTCATCTTTCTCTCGAGATTTTACTTGACATTGAAATCAATGAGAGTGCTAATGGAATAAGGCACAGTTCAGCATGAGAAAAGGGGGTAGAACCTGATCCTCTATTTTTAAGATAGGGCCTGATCTTTCCTGATATGAAATCTTTCCAGTGACTTCAATGGGCTTTGGCCTGGCCTTTGTTCTCCAGATGAGGCAATGGAGAAAATGACTCCGAAAGCAAAATGAAAACTCAAAAAAGAGAAAAGCTATTTTACTGCAGTCAGGCCAGCTCCTTTCCTTTTAGTTTCATTGTGACCTTGGGAAGTTGAACATGCCACATGTCCAAAGTCTTGGTGGGTGAAGGAAGGTGTTTTGAAAGCTTTCCTTTACTTTATCATGGCATGTACATAATTCCTGTATTTTACTATAGAGATTCTGTATCTAAAACTGTTTGCGTATATTCACTGCTGAATAAACATTTTGCAAAGAGCTGCTTTGTAGAGGGCTCACTGTGAGCTGGTTATTATTGTTGCTGATTATACTAAGGATTTAGCAGCAAGATAAAACCTTACTTCATTACTGCACTGCAAAAAGCAGTGAGATTTAGCTTCATTCTAACTTTACTGAAAAGACTACTTTTCCAACACCTAATTGTTGCAGGTATATATAAAATTATCAGCTAAACCATATAGGCCTGATTATTTTATCAGTGCACATCTGAGGTAAACCCACTACTAAATTATCTATGTGCTGCTTGCAAATGTAGCCTGTATGTGTTTGTGTGAAAGTGTACGCAGGGAAATGCTTTGCTATTCTGTTATTTGACTCATTAAGCAATGGACAGCCTCAGTCTGTCATACCTCAACATTAATTGATTTCATTAGCTCTCATTTTTCCTTTCCAGGTGCTGGGAAGTCTCAAAGCATCTATAGTGTCAATGCAACTACAAAGTCATCTTAACACCATCCCAGCTAATGGGATCAAAGATAAAGTTATCTCCATCAGGCTTGCTAAAAGCTGTGTGCAGGCAGCACAGCTACAGAACGTGAGGTTTCCGTATTTATACAGTTACCAAACCCTTGTCTGGTAGGTATAACACTTATGCGACCAAAGAAGGAGAGGGGAGGAGAGAACGTAAATAATTCTTACAACTGAACAGAATTTTAAAATTGAAAGTAGAATCTATTCAATTCCTCCAATCAGTTTCAAAGGACTTGCAAGGCTCCAGTTACCATTGTGTGGCTGGTAATTCTGTGTCACAACTAATTACTGCCTAATAGCCGTTGTGGGGACAAAGTCCCCTGTTTAAAAAAGAAGTCTATTTCGTCTCTCATTCAGGCCTAATCTGACCCTGAATAGTGGAGATTACATGAGGTAATACAGCAGTTATTTCTACCTGCTGTAGTTCATAAGCTCCATCTCCAGCTGAGGCAGCAGCCCCCTCCCCCTTTACAAAGATTATTTGTCATTAAAATGCTCAGTAGCTTTTTTTTTTTAAATCTGGATGTTGCCTACACTTTCAGAAAGGTTTTTGAAGAAAGATTAGCAGGATTAGGAAAGGTTCACATATGTTCAGCTTCACTATTGGTATTCAAGACATCACAACTCCACCACCACCCAGGAAGCACAAGAAAACTGAGTGCAGAGAGGGAGAGAGAGAGAGAGAGGCCTCCTGGCTAAAGAAAGTGAAGAACACTCCACCGGCTAAAAGAATATTTAACAGATCCAGTGCTGTGAATATCGACAGGCTGCAGAACTCTCAGCCGTAGTTTTTGCAAAATTACATCTCTTCCTTGTCATTTCATAGAATCCTTTGTCATCAGTCATGTCTGAAGGAGTGTTTCACTAACACAGTACTAAGCTTCTCTGTAGTCTCCAGACCCAAGAGAGAGATTTCCATATATGAATATAAACCCTGAAACAGTTTGCTTGGCAATAAATAATACAAACTAAAAAATCAATGCATATTCCCACAAGATGTTTGATTGGATTTTGTTACTGGATAACATCAGTTTGGGCTATGTGGGCCAGATTTTGAAAGTTAGGGGCATGCAATTGTATACATGCATATGCCTAATGTATGTGTACCTACACCTGATATGGATGTGCAAATGAAGTATTCTGCTCATTTACATAGTCAGTTGGTTGCCTACCTGCACATACCAATCCCAAGTAAGTAGTGTATACACAAGTACACTCATGAGCCCAGATTCTCATTAACATTATGGCCTCTTTGCACCGCACTGGCAGTGTAAACCTGTCTTCAAGTGGACATACATGTAATTTATACTTGCTCCAAGGCCCTTTCCAATGAGTGTTATAATGAGGTCTTAATATAAATGAGAATCCGTTCCAAGAACTGCAAGTTAATTCTGCCAATTCATTTCACCTCTGAGCTTGTGCACCACAATGCTACACATGGCTACATTTCTATCACTATTTCACAAAGAAGTTGTGGCATTGATGCAGTTTTATTGCAGAAAAATGGATTGTTCTAGCACCAGCCCACCAGACACATAGAGCTGCTGGTTTAAAAATGAAACAGTAACTCCCCTTTGGGCTAATACCCTACACCTGGCCAGAAGTGCTTCTGGCCATGAGTGAAGAGCACATTAGCTTCACTGAGAAGCAGGTAAGACCTAATTCTACTCTCACATACACCAATGGGAACCTAGGGGAATTCCTTGTCTTCAGCAGTATAACATTGGACTTCCTTTGGCACCACTGAGAATCAGGCTGTAGCTCACAGATTGTGAAATGGTGAGAAAAGTGCAGTGAGCATGATTTTGTGTTTGTATTGCCATAGCACCCACCAGCCATGGACCAGGAACCCGCTGTGCTAGGTGCTGTACAGGCTAATCTCTGTGGGTATGTCTACACTACAAAGTTAGTTCGAACTAACAGACGTTAGTTCGAACTTACTTTCATAGGCGCTACACTAGCGCTCTGTTAGTTCGAATTTAATTCGAACTAACAGAGCGCTTAGTTCGAACTAGGAAAACCTCATTTTACGAGGATTAAGCCTAGTTTGAACTAGCTAGTTAGAATTAAGGGGTGTGTAGACCCTTAATTCGAACTAGTAGGAGGCTAGCCCTCCCCAGGTTTCCCTGGTGGCCACTCTGGCCAACACCAGGGAAACTCTATTGCCCCCCTCCCGGCCCCGGACCCCTTAAAGGGACACAGGCTGGCTACGGTGCCCATGCCAGGTGCAAACCTGCCAGCACCCAGCCAGCAGACCCTGCACCTGGCACGGATCAAGCCACCCACCCGATGCCCCCCAGCCCTCCCCCTCTTCCCGGGACCAGGCTGGCGGCTCCCGGGAGCTTGCCCAGGACCGCAAGAGGCGGGCACCCGCCTGGGCTAGTGCAGACATCGTGGACCTTGTCCATGATCTCCGCACTAGGCACTGGAAAGTGGCCGGCTAGGGCAGGAGCGCTGCCAGCCTGGCGACCCAGGAGCAGGTGTGCAAGAGAATCAAGGGGGTCCACTGAGACCCCCGACCCTGAGCCCTGAGCTTACAATGGCCGTCCTGGGTCAGACCAAAGGTCCATCTAGCCCAGTAGCCTGTCTGCCGACAGCGGCCAACCCTAGGGACCCTGGAGGGGATGGACCGAAGACAGTGACCAAGCCATTTGTCTCATGCCATCCCTCTCCAGCCTTCCACAAACCTTGGGCAGGGACACCACTCCTACCCCCTGGCTAATACCACTCCATGGACCCAACCTCCAGGGCTAAAGTCGAATTAAGCGACACAACTTCAACTATGTTAATTGCGTAGCTTAAGTCAAAATAGCTTATTTCGCTTTTGGCTCTGTCTGCTCAGCAGGAAGTTGAAGGAATAACACACTATGTTATTTTGGAATAACGTCAGTTATTCTGAATTAACGCTGCTGTGTAGACAAACGCTAAATTTAACTTGTTAAAGTCTCTGAGCCTTTTATTCCATCCCTCCAACCTCTCTTTCTCTCTTCCCATCCACCCTACCTCACCCACCTTAGATAGTTTATCTCCTCCTGCTAATTTTCTGCCCTTTTCCTGTGCAGAAAGATGAACAAAACAGAAAGAGGAAAAAAATCATCTCTGCACACAGAACCCTCTGCAGGGAGGGGAAGGAAATGCCGCAACATCAAACCTGAGTGCATCTTTTCCCCTCCATTCTAGGCTGTGAAGGAGCTGTCAGAGACTCTCCTGGGCCTTCTGCACAGGAAAGCAGGTGCTTCCATCTCCTCTCTCTGCCTGGGCCAGTTAGAATCCTACTTACTCTGTGAAAAGCAGATGATGAGAGGGATTTGGCGGATGAAGAGTTTAGACAAAGAATGCTGGGATCTCACTCACATAATAGATGTGCTGACAGGCACGTGCTTCATAGAGAACTTTTAAAATAAGTGACATTGTGTAAAGCAGTTACATTTTCACTTGTGAACATTTCCCTAGAGCCCCACAAAAGGAACATGTGCTGAAAATCTCACAGCAGGGATCCTTAGCATTGACAAAGTGATTCCTGTCAGAAACTATATTGCGCAAAATCTTGAAGTCCTAACTCAGTCCTCCAGCAAAACTCTCCTTTAAGTCAAGGGAAAGGGAGACAATCAAAGAAGAAACTCAAGATAATACATTCAACATGGTATTCAAAAGACCAAAACTTCTGCCAGTGTTTTACTGTAGTGAAAGCTAAAGGATCTTTTAAAAAAATACAAATAAGCTCTA
The DNA here is from genome assembly GCF_052426305.1 of Pelodiscus sinensis. Taxonomy (NCBI): domain Eukaryota; kingdom Metazoa; phylum Chordata; order Testudines; family Trionychidae; genus Pelodiscus; species Pelodiscus sinensis. The sequence goes on from NC_143052.1 coordinate 188,052,091, forward strand.
ACTGCAGAACATATTTGTCTAGAGCAACAGATTGTTGAAAACTCTTTGGGCTTGTTTTAAAGAATTCAGGCTGAGGAAAGGGGAATAAAACAATAGCACAGGGATAACAAGAAAGCAACAGTCACACAAACTCCTATCTACAAAATTTGGCCTGAGTCTGCAAGTTTGTAAAAGTTCCATAAACACAGAGCTTACAGCATCATGTTGCCGAATGATAGCATTCTGTATAATGAGAATGGGATTAAAGTTTCTCCCCCATAATTTTCAGTGGGTGGTTTGAAATGAAAAAAAAAAAAAGCTTCCTGTTCTTGTACTATGATGTGGCACAAACTCCTCCTTGAGTTGTATATATTTTAGAAGGTTTACCAGAAACATCAATATCAAATGGGTGAGATTTTTCACTTTTAAACAAGTCCATTTTTTTCCTTCTCTATTGTGCCAATATAAATAGATCATAGAACATATAAAATAATTGTACTGTGAATAAAGTCTATATTTTCTTTCTGATTGTAATATAAGAGTTTACTTTAATCATAAGAATGAAAAAAATCCCACTATAAATCTTTTTGGTGAGAATTTCTTATTCTGAATTTTATTTGAAACAGAAGGTAGCCAAGGTACCCTGTCAAATTGTTTCTCTTTAGAGGGGAGAACCAAACTTAACTTCCAATATTGATTCAATTAATCCTCCTATGCTATCTGGAGTCTCCACAAGAGCTATAGTTGTCTTAATCCTTTAGGGTCAAATTCTGGTCCTGTTGAGGTCAACAGGAGTTTTGACTTCAACGGGACCAGATTTTGGACCCCTCATGCAAAATCGAGCACTAAGGCAAAGTTAAAGGACCTGACATCAACCACACAAAACACATGACATTTCAAAGCTCCTGTATTTTTGTTGTTGTTATTTATGAAGGTGTAGATTAAATATACCCTAATACCTTAATTCAGTACAAAACCAGAACTCCAAAATAGGACATAACTGCAGTGGGACTGAGTTACCATGATGTGGTCAAAAATATAAGCGATCGAATTTCTGATGCATGTTTAATTCTAAACTCATTGTTGTGTTAACATTTTTTTGCCTTTAATTTCCCCTCTTTTTCATAAGAGAAAACAAAAGAAAAAAAAACTTTTCAATCAATGAGCTGTAAAAGTATTTTAAAGACACTTCAGACCTGGCATTGGGCCCAATCCTACTTGCCTTGCTCACAGTAATAGTGTCAGTCATTCCATCTGGGCAACTTGCAGGAACAGAGCCAAGATGTGACTTTGTGTAAGTAACAAATACAACTAAAATTCCCTGAAAGGAGCAGTTACTTGAATTTTTCATTGATGCTACATTATCCTCTATAACCAATTTTTAATAAAAGGGTCCAAAACAAATGCTATAATTCAATTATCAGTTTTATGGAAGTTTGTCCCTCAGTAAGGGCCCAACCCTGCTCCCGTTGAAACTGAAATATAAGGAGCAAATCATTGTCTAACTCCCCTGAGTAATCCAGCTGAAATCAGTTGGAGTTTGTGTATGATAAGGAAAGCAGGATCTGGCCTTGCAGAATTATGCCAGATAACAATTATTTGCAATCTCCTTTCCAAAATAGTATTTAATATAAAAAATGTTAGGAGCACTTCAGATGTCTTCTGTAATTAGAGTTAAATTGGGGTATGGTCAGTGATGGTTATGATCAATTACGATAAATTGTACAGAGCTCTGAAAACCTAAAAGTGCCACATAAAGGTTAAGAATTATGTTTTCTATATTGTGTCCAGTCTTCAGGGAGCAAAGTATATACTGCTCAGTATTTCAAATGATGATTTTGTAAATAAAAATGCATAAACCTTAAAAAGTATGTGAGTATCCGGTTAGTTCAGCAAAGTTAGAAAGAATCTATGAGACACATATGGTTACAGTTCTCCATAAAAAAATGTAACTCCTGTCTTCAGGTTGCACTGCACCCTATCCTATAATGAGTAAGATATTTAAAGTCCTGAACTGTTTATGTGACATTTCAGTAAATAATGCAGAGATTTGACAACATTTCCATATTCCTCCTTTAATGTCTGAATGTCTCTGACTTAATCCAAGTTCCTTGGCATTTATTACTGTTTGTTACACTAACAAGTGAGATTATGAGAATTCTAATGAAGGCTTCCAGTGAAAAACTCTGTGATTAAAATGCCATAATAACAGTTGCATGCATTTATGTGCCTGATTATCATAATCTATTTAGCACAAGTAAACATACAAACAGAAGGAGAAAAGCAAGCACACTGACACTTCAGCTAAAGGAGAATTTAAAATGAGGGAGAAACAATGTAAATATGTAAATGTCTTTGTGTATTCTTTTTATCTTTTTTTCTCATCCTTGCTTCCCCCTCTCCCTCCCCTGTTTGCTAATGAGACATCTATGCTTCATCACATGTGGTCCGTCTTTGCTAGGCCGAGGTGTGTTTTTGGGCCATCTGCTGGGGCCACTATCCAAAACAATGCCACCCAGAAAGCCAGGGATATATTTGCAGCAACCTTTGACATCATGGAATACAAGAGATGGTGTCATACAGACTCTGGTCTTTGATATGTTCATTCTGAACACTTAGTTCAGCTGTTACTCCATTAATGCAAGTCCCAAGATGACATGACAAGGCTACAGCCCCCCAAAATTTTTGACAAATTAAGAGAAATCTTGCCAGATATATAATGTAGCCTTTCAATACCAAGGACCTATTCATTATTTTTCATTCTTTATCATACATTGGAGAACAGCTTGGCAAGGAACGTCCGGCTCCTGTCACTCAAGACATTTCAAGTATATGAAATGTACAAATGAAATGATCATGAAGGGCACATTATTAATTGTTGTTTTTGTTTCTTGAAAGATGGGCATATATTAAAAGAAACACACAAACCCACTGAACAAGCTAAAAACGTGTGGGATGGGAACGGCACACCATTTAGAACAGCACTAAAAGAAACATGTATGTAGGCTAAATGAAACAAATAGGTAACTATATTATAAACATGGTAACTCAAAAGATTTTTAAAACAGCTTTTCCAGGAGTGCAGGGAGCAATTTGAAAATGTTCACTGGAAAAGGACAAAACAATTGGCTTATGAAAGCTATGTGTTCATTGAGTGTTAGTGTGACAAGATCTCACACACATGGTAATCTATAGTAATCTTTTCAAACTTATTTATGTTGATCTTTAATGAGGACCAAAATAAATGTCTCGTTGTGCTGTGTTAAAATGTAATTATGAAATGAGAAAAGTGTAACTAATAAGGAGTAGTCACACACTGACAAAAGGGGACATTTAAGAGAGGGGTAAAATTGTAATGAATTGACAGGAAATTGAGAATTAAAGCTAAAATTCTAAGGTATGTCCTCCCCTCCATTACATGGGATCCTGAAATCAAGGGGGATGCATTTATGGAAATGAGGGTAGAATATGATCAAATTCTGCCTTGGCTGTAAACAGGTACAACTTAATTTACTTCAGTGAAATTACATGCATCTTGCACAAGAGCTTAGTTTAGCCCTCATCCAGAATTCTGTCTCTCCTTAACTCATTCTGCTGTGTTTTTAGCTGATGTAAGAACCTGAAACTAACATGACATATTAAACACCCTGAATAGGGTTTTCCAAATACTGTGTACTTAAATTAACAAGAGCTGTTAATTTAAACCATGCTGAGAACTTTAGAAAACTCCATTCCCTATATGCTGTAACTCTAGGCACAACTGGGAAGGTCTGAGTTTTTGCCCTAAATTTGCTTCCTTCTCTTTTCCAGTTAGATTACAACGCAAATGTAACAATTACTTTGCTGTGGGTGTTTCTGTGAATTTCCTTAGGTTACTTTCCAGTAGCAAAGTTAATAGGAGTTATTTACCAGGAGCACTTGCATGGTAAAGACTAGTGGGAATTTCACACATTATTTTTTATTGCTATTGTTATAATTATGTATTATGTAAATGCCAGTGGAACCAAGAAGCCTTCCCCCAGTTCAGTACCCAGTTGCATTGGGCTCCATCCAAACATAGCCTAGAACATGATCCCTGCCCCTAAATAATTTACAAACTAAATAATATCCTGGCCCTTAGTTTAGTACCTGACTTAACAGTACTAATAATGTTTCCTTACCTAACAGCCCCAAAAGTCTCCTCCAGAATTGTTACAAGCCGTCCCACTGATAGTTAAATTAAAAATCCTTATGCAGCTATAAAGATAGATGTTGCATAGATTCTTCTTTTCACATAAAAGACTTGAAGCAGACCATGACCCCCAAGATTGAATACACCCCAGGGCCAGTTCTAAAACCCCTTGAAGTCAATGGGAGTCTTTCCATTAATTTCAATGGGCTTTGGATCAGACTTTCTGGGTGAAATCCTGGCCTTAGTGAAGTCGGGGCAAAATTCTCATTAACTTCAATGGGGCCAGGATTTCACCCTCTGAATGCAGAACTCCCACTGACTTCAGTAGCAGTGTTGTGCATAAAACACTTACCAGACTGTGCTCTATAGCCATTTCTATCTGTCCTGTGAATTTGCCAGAAATGCATCATCTACAAGGAGCACTTAGCACACATGCTAATAAAATTTAGCAAATGTTAATTGAAAGGAACTGGCTACTGTAAATTGTTTCCCAAACTTTGCTTTTTTGGCAGTTTTTAAACCTTTTTTAACCAATGTAATTATAGTTGATTTCTTGTCAATTGCAATTTCTTAAATGAAATTGTTTTGCATGATGAGGGTACAAAAGTTACATTGCATTAAATTATATAAATAGTAATCAGAATTAGTATGTAGTTAATATATGCTATACCTGGACATTCCTTTCTTTTTCTCCCACACTCAACACCTCAAAATTAAACAGTATCTTTTATTCAAAGTTTTAGATTTAATTGAATTTTAAGGTTTAGATAGAAGCTTATTCAAAACAATAGGTCAAATCTTCTTTGCCTTACTCAAGTTCACTGTCCAATTGAAGTAAATGACATTAGTTCTACCAACTTCAGATCAGTCCCAAAAAGAGAAAGAAGATCAAAATACAGTCCAGGGTTTTCAGTGAAAACAATGAAATAATCTATGTTGTTGTGGATATCAGTATAGTCAATGGTGTGTTATAATTAGGGTGGGCTAAAGGGTGACAACACTGTTTTGCAGCAACTTTTTAGATTTTGCTTTGTGGTTTCATTCCATGTTGCAATGAAACTGTACCAGTTCTAATGTTTGTGTGGAAATGGAATTGTGTTGAAATGTCTATTTTCTGATTGACACTTGTGTTTTCCAATTTGGGAAGAGGAGTGCAGAATGTATGGGTTAGGCACCTAGCCTGGGGTGGGAGAAACCCACATTCAGCTTCAATTGGGATGAAAAGCTTTGCTTTAAATCAGGGACTTGATCCTCATCCAGGCCAGATTAGGATCCTAAGCACTGGGCTACAGGGAGCAACTTTTCTCTAGAAAAAATGTCATTTAGCTGAAAATGTTCTAACCAACTTTAATTGTAACCAGAAATATCTTTCTGTTTTAATAAGACAAAAAGCATGTTTTGTTTTTTCCTGGCTGCTTTTATCTTAGAAATACCAATAATATCAAACAGGTTTTCCTCATTTTTGTTGGAAAATTCTTGAATGACTCCCTTGTAGATTCAAAGCTATGCCAGCCTTTCATGGAAGCAATAGGTATGCTGTGTCCTTGACTCAAAGAGTATTTCTAACAACTATTTGTGTAAAATAATTGTTAACAAAAATGAACCATTAATTTAAACTATCAGAATAAAAATCACTTCCCCACTTAGTTAACAGGTTTCCCTTCCGTGGTATCACTGATGTCAGAACGTTACTAATTCTCCAGTTATAAACTCGATATTATAAATTCAGATCTAGTCTATTCAAGGGGTGGGAGAACAGCAGAAAACAAAACTGGGGTAGAAGGGAAATGTGCAAGCCTTTTTTGTACACCCCAAATCCATACGGGCCTGATCCAAAGCTCACTGAAGTCAAAAAGAGTCTTCCTATTTTGGATAGGGCCCATGGACCCCTTGCTTTCACCCCTAAACTTTGCAGATCATCTTCAGGAGTTAAATTCACCAATGGGCAAATGGCAAGCACAATATCTAGGCTCAAAATAGGGTTGATGTGAAGTTGTATATAGGTCTTGTGTTGATCACCATGCGTAGGATGAAGTGAGACCTTAGATGCTTTGCCCAATATCCTTGCTAAAGCCAGTACTAGAAATCAAGAACAGCTGGCTTCTCATCCCAGGCTCATTCCATTGAACTGGGATGACTCTCCAAAAATTCCAGAAAACCATTATTTTACTTATTGACAGTGTTACAGTCCTAAAACAACAGTCATAGAAAATAAACTCTTTGGGGCAGGGACATCATGTGTCCGCAAGGGTGTGGCACCTGCATTTTGATTGCCGCCACCCTTAAAGAGTTACCTTCATACATATATCAGATATTTAAAATACTCTTCTAATGGCATTTCCAAGTGATAGCCACATGAAAGCAATAATCTCGTTCCTATTAGGCTCCTCCCTTCCTATTATTCTGGGAGAGTCTTCTTTCTTGAGTTTCCTATAGATCTGATTTTAAAAGACTAAATATCCATAAGTAATAAAGTATGCACATTTTATTGTCAATAGCAACTTGGGGGGAATGGCTCCTGGAGGAAGAACCCTCTGTTGCCGACTTCAGTAGGGCCACTCCAGAGGAGTTTGCAATAGTCAAGCCCCACCGAAGGAGAAGATAAATTAGTCCGTTACATGCCGAGAGTGCCAGTCTTGCTCCCGGGGAAGATCACGTGAATTTCGCCAGTCGCTTCAGTGAGAGCAGGACTGAAGATGATGTGGACGGGGCCGATTATAAAATTGGTGAACAAAACAAGACAAAAACCACACACAACAAAACAGTGGTTTCCCGCATGTTTTATTTGCCACAACGTAAAAAGCAAATTGGAAGCAGCGGACAATTTTTCCCCAGGGGGGAATCAGATAAAACCCTCGTATTCCTGATTGCATTATAGGTGCTCCCCCAGTTTGACGAAACGCTGGTTTTGCTGACAAACCTGCCCCACTACTCGATCGCTACCAAATGATTTGTTCTTACTCCAGAGTTCAAGCGCCAGGGGTGAGGGAGAAAACATTTCCCCTGCCCTGGCCAGAACTCCACACCTGCTCCAACAGCTTCCAGTGCTGACAGCGCTTGCCAACCAAAGGCGAGCTGGCCCTGCGCTAGAAAGTTTTCCAGAAGAAAGTTTTCGGACCCCCAGCTCGCATCCCCCTTAGCACTTTCTCGGTGAGCAGGGAAAAACTACGGAGGGCGGCTATTTGTGTCCGTTCAGACGGAAACCGGTGTGTGGCTTGCAGGGGTTTGGTAGGCTTGGCACTTGGGGACATGACTGATGGGCTGATCCTCACAACATAGTTCTCCGCAGAAATACTTTGGTCAGAGGCTTAGTGTCCTTTTGGGAGACAATGAATCGATACTGCAGCCGGGTTGCTGCAGTGAGACGATCCTTCATCGATTGCTAAGGAGAAATGCCCAGGTACTCTTACCCGAGACGCTCCTAATTAGCCAGGGGTATCAGAGGGGTAGCCGTGTTAGTCTGAATCTGCAAAAGCGCGAGGAGTAATTAGCCAGGAAGCTGGAGCGGAGGAGGGAGTTGAAGGGTTTTCTGTTACTGACAAGCAGCCAGCGTGTGGATTGGCAGGGAACTTGCTGCTCTGGCTGCAGATCTGATGTGCGAAGCTAGGATAACGTGCCTTGCCCCACCTGCAGCAGAGCTGGTTCAGACCTTGGACCTTTTCGTGGTCTATATTCCGGGAGATTGTCGATGAGCTGGTTACGCAGCGCAGCCCAGTAGCAGGGCTGGAGACAGAAGCTGGCGTTAGACTCCTAAGGCCCCCTCTTTGGGGGTGCTCACTACACCGGCCTTCTCCCCCCCTCCCCCTCCCTACAAGCGCAGCCAAGCGCCCGCCGCGTGGGAACTCCTGGCGGAGGGAAGAATTCGCCCCAGCAGGGAGGCAACAATCCAGGTCGGTGTTGGTTGGTGTTTTAAAAGGTGGATCCGGCGCGTGTTTTCGGACCTGGCCGAATAAGAGGTCTCAGCAAATGAGCGGGCAAGCCGGCCGCACATTTATTACATGGTCCATTCCCACAAACAGAACCCGAGGCAGCTGGGGGACCTAGCCAGGCTGCCCTGCGCTCTAGCGCCACTGGATCACTTAGCCGGGTGAGCTGGTGCGCATCCCTTCTGCGTGTCTGCGCTAGAACCGCCTTCTCCCCGTCAGTCACCCGGGCTCTGCCTGATGTTCAGGGCTTAGGCCTCAGGGAGCATGCTGTGTCTACACTGACCCAGCCTGCTAAGAAGCCCACGTGGCAAATGGCTGAGAACTGAGGGGCCTCGCTGCAGGGGGGTCATTTATTTGGCACGACTCTTCTGTTCTCCTTGTCCGGGGGCCTGCAGCTCCTGCAGGTTCCGATGGGGATTGCCGCGGCGGTTGTTTGCAACAGAAATAGTGGAATGACAGCTGCGTATGGGGGGAGGGAGGGAGCTGCATCTGGAGCTAGCTCGCAGGTCAGAGACTTTGGCCCTTGCCTGCAGGAGCGTGGAGTTTGATTCTCAAGCTACATAGCCTCCTCCAGCCAGCTCTTCGGGTCTGGCGTTTTAACTACTAGAAAGGCAAAGCCAACGTTTGGAGCACTTTGTAAAATCCAAATCCCTGCAAACCCCGCGGAACCATTAAGACATTTTCACGGAACATTCAAAATCCAGGCTGGGCTGACATCTCCCTTAAATATGGCAATTCCGGAGAGAATTCGGAGTCACTCCCAAGGTGGCTATACAAAAGAACCCATCCAGGTCACCCCATCAAACCGTTATTCAATATATTAATTACAGATAATGCAAAGCGGTACTAGCTGTCAGACACTGTAATGTGGTACCATTATTTCGCAAAGGCTTTTTAAATCACCTAGCTAGAGATCTCCCTAGCGTCATAATTCAGAACACACAGATATTTGTGCAGCGCCAAGCACAGAACACCTGATATGTTTTGTGAGCGCCAGAGCTTTACTGAAGAAAAGCTCAGGGTCAAAGGGAAATGTAGAGAAGTGTGGAGTGCAGGATCGAGGATGTACAGCCAATTTTATTATAACCACGACATTGTACAGAAAGACGAAAAGGCGTCTAAGAAAAATCCACATGCTGAAGTGTTGGAATAGGAAAGCTCAGCCCCGAAAATTTACCGGCAACTTTTCCAGCTTCAAAAAGCAACCTTCGGAAACATGTTAACTAAAGTTGTAAATGTCTTTGAAAGTCATACGTCATCCCTCTGGTGCGGACCCTCCTGAAATAAAATAGAGCTAACGACGGAACTGGTGTCATCTCCCCTGTTCGAGTGAAAAAGCCTCCACAATACTGGCTCAGCAGCAAAAGCCAAAAACACGCTGGACTCAATAATCTTGTGTTTGTGGATTACAAAAAAAAAATCCTGAAAAGACGACTGGATTATTAACATTGACCCGAGAACAAACAACGGGATGTGTATGGGGTTATTTCCTGCGCCATCCACTGCCCCATCTGTAGCACTTGGCGTCTGTGCCTTGCCTGTCATTTCCTTGTCAAACGGGACTTTTCCCTGTCACCTTTTACACACACACACACACACACACACACACACACACACACACACACACACACACACACTTCAGTCCCCCCGCGAGACCCACAAGCATTCACAGCCGAAGGATTGACACACGCGCCCGATCAAAGAGCCCCACGCAGGCGTCCGGAGATACACATTCCAGTCACCCCAGCACATTCGGAGTGCCTTGTATCTTGCCTCCATTCAACGGGCCACTCGCTTGGCTCCGGTTGTTAGCCGCCTACCGGGGCCAATAGCCAACTATGCCAAGCCGCCCGAAGCTGCGGCTTGGACTCACGTTGCTTTGCGCGGAGAACACTTACTAAAAAGTTTAGGCTGCTTCTGTAGAAGGGAAACGTATTGCACAGCATCTCAAAACGAGCGGTAACAAATGCTTTAGGGAAAGAAAGAAAGAAAGAAAGAAAGAAAGAAAGAAAGGACATTTCTTCGAACCCCAACTTGCATATTTCCGCAGGCAGTAACTAGCTCAAGGCAAAGTTTGGGAGAAGTTCTGGAGCGTTTATCCGGGAGCCACTAGGTGGCAGGTGTTGATATAAACCCGGATTAGTGGAAAATGTAATTAGTTACCGAGGCTTATCTACTGGAGCCGGCAACCAAAAGGCCGACGAGGACGTGTCCGGTTATATCCACACGTTAATGAATGAAAGCACTGATCCCAGCAGCTTCCAGAGACCGAGCGGGACAAGGGAGAGAGTGATTCTTCCCCTTAAGGCACAGATTTCAAGTTGGCTCCATCTCCCGTTTTACTGGGGACCCGATCCGGCCGTTCTGTGCCTCTAGCCTGACAAATACTTGGAAATCTGTCTCTTTAGGCGCCCACTGAAAACCCCTCGAGGTCTGCAGCAGTGCGGTGCCAGTCCCCGTCTGCTGAGTCTGTCTCCCCGCTCGCCGGGCTCTGGCTGACAGAGAAATGCTACTTGGCTTAGTCGATGGGACTGGCTATTGCCCCGACTGACGGGCACCCCAGGCGGGCCGCCAAAGGGCAGGGCAGGGACGTTGCCGCTGATTCCTGAACTGCTGTCTGAGCCTCACATGCAAAGGTTGCCGATTTCTGCAGCCTCCCCTGCCTCCCCCCCTTTCTCTGCCTGGCGCTCGGCCCTCCCGCCTCCACGCCAGGTAAAGCTCCCTGCTTACTGGCGTACGCAGCCCTACCCCGGCCCAGGCACACTCCTGGGCGCGCGTAGGACCCGCGCGCCGGCCAGACACAAGCGGCCAGGCAGGGGGGCCGGGAGCCAGCCTGCCCCTGCGGCAGCGTTTGCTAATTGCGCTGTTATGGATCCGCGTCCGAACCGCTCAGAAACACATTTCCACGCTTCACTTCTTCCCGTGTTGAAGGCGCATTTAACGGCTGGCTGGGGCTTGGCGGGCCAGCTGGGCACCACCCGGGTGTAAAAACCATCCAACAAAAGGCAGCGCGGCTGGGGGAAGGAGGGGACCCGGATCCGTGCAAACGAAAGGAAAAGCTAAAGCCGGGAACTAAACCCCAGTGCAGGAAGGGCCGGTTGCCAGTAGAAGGGGAGAAACACGCTGCCTAGGAGAGCCGTTGGTGGCAAAAGCCAGCAGTGCTGCCAAAGGCCATTATACAATGCTCCTAGAAAGGCGGGCAAAGAAATTGCTGCAGTTTCTAGGAAGGAAGTGGAGCTGCCTGGCTTCCCAAACTGTCATTACTTCAAATAAAGTTTTAAGGAGGAGGCAGCTGGAAATACTATTGCAAGCCTGGATCAGCCGGGTGTGTGTGGCGCCGTGTGAGGCTGCGTCTGCAGCTGACGAATTAGGGGTTTTGCCCACAAGAAGCTTATGCCCCAATAGATCTGTTTGTCTGTAAGGTGCCCCACGACTCCCGTGTTTATAGTAGGCGCGTGTTTAAAGATCGCTAGCAAAAGGGTCTGATATAATCAGCACAGGTGGGCAACACGAACGCGCTAGGGTTGCTCCTGCGCGCCGGATTTGAAGGCAGGACATCTTTTAAAACGGGACATTCGGACTGTGTTGCGTTAGGTACGTGGACTCCCGCCAACTTCGCTGTCCGATCCCAGTATTTGAGTCACATCTGTTCTTTGGCAAACCCTTGCGCGCAAACACTAGGACGGCTGAAAATCACTTTGCTTTTTCTCTATCAAATTCCCTTTCCTTCGGCAGCCATTCCCCAGGAGGAGTGCAGAGCTAGGCTCGGTTGGGATGGTTTTAGACTTGGATCTCGGATGAACACCGCCTCCCCCCCCCCCCACACACACACACTCCCGCCGCGCCCCCTGAACTCCATGTCTTTCATTGCCCTGAAACATGCGTGTGTGGGGTGCAGTGGGAGATGGCCCAGACCAGACATAAGTGGCTAAGTAAGTGTGGGCAGGGTTGCATTGTGCCTGGTGAGTGTTTACATTTGCGGGGAAATAGCGATGTGTTTGTGAAACCTATTAAAACTCTCCAGCGCCCGCGCCCGGCGGAGTGTCCCGGGAGTTTAGGGCCAGTCCTTTCACAATGTTATTGTGATGCTGGGACTAAGGTTTGTTTGGTCTATTTTCCCCCCAACAGCTGTTCCGAACGCTGGCATTGTTACATTTTGTTACAGATTTGACAAAGGTCTCTCCTTTTCTCCCTCCTGTCTCCCTGGGTCTCTCCTCCTGGCCAACGCCATTGGCTGGAGCTGCGAAGGAGCGTGTCTGAGTCAGTTTCATTGAGCGGAATTAGCCGGGATGACATCAGTTTCCCAGCCCCCTGGCAGCACTTTGCTTATTGGTGCAGCGGCCCCTCCAGGACAATAACATTGTTCTCACCCGGCGCTGCTTGCCGATGTGCCTATAAAAACACCATCGAGACGCCCAAAGGTGCGTATTATTATTGTGATCCGTGACAACCACCAGCGGCGCCGGAGCGGGCCCGTTCTGCCAAAGGGATCGCTCTGCAAACAGTAAGTTCCCAGATAAATTGACTCCCTGGCTCCCGGGGGCGCTGCGGCAGCTAACTTTATACGGCAGGCGTCCCCAATAGCCCTGGTCCACGAAACCCAAATAAATCAATGGGGATGGACAGACCCCCCCCCCCCCCCCACACACACACTCTGCAAAGGGCGCACAGCCGGTTCCGTCTCCGACTCCCACCGCCGGGGCGCCGTCCCGAGTGGAAATGAACCCTCCATTCGCCCAAGACAGTGGAGGGAGGGAGGTGACAGATGAAGCGGCAAAAGCGGGGGGTGTAAGTGTTGAAACAAGTACCGATCAGATTAGAAAGATTCTCCTCCCCTAACCCCCTACCCCAGCGACTCCAGTCACTTCTCCGGGATTCCCCCTCCTTTTGCAGCGGTTTGTCCTGCGTTGGGGCGCAATGTGTCACCCTCGGGAAGCCTGTTGTGCAAGAAGCGGATCTGAAAAGATCTCGCTGTTTGGCGGGGGAGGAGCAGGGTGGAGATCCAAGGGTGTGCTGTCGGATGCTGTTGAGCAACTGGGGAGTATCCGGGTGGCAACTGTGTTGTGGCGTGGAAGGTGGGAAAAGGAGGCTAGAGGAGGGGGCGAGGGAAGGTTGGGGAGTATCCTGAGAGACGGGGGCTGATAATGCTTCGGAAAAGTGGCAAAGGGGGCTTCGGGATTTGGTTGCTGCTGAACTTGGAGGCGAGGGCCCGAGGGAGCGGGGAAGGATGTCTGGGACCCTACAGGCAGGGGGGCACGAAGGCTTTCTCAGACACGCTGGGCTGGGGACTGGTAAAAGGAGTCTGGGTAAGGGCATTGCTAGGTCCTGGGAGCTGCCTGGAGTACCAGCTAGGTGAAGTAGAGGCCGCGGCGCAGCAGAGTTTCTTGTCCCATTGATTCGGGGTCGCTCTCTGGTTTCTCCTCCCAGGAAGCCTGGTGCGCGGCGCTCTGCCCTCCCCGGGGCCATGGACTCCGACGCCAGCCTGGTATCCAGCAGGCCTTCCTCCCCGGAGCCCGACGAGCTCTTCCTGTCCGCCAGGAGTAAAGGCAGCAGCGGGGGCTTCTCGGGGGGCACCGTGTCCAGCTCCACCCAGAGCGACTCCCCGCCCGAGCTGAGCGCCGAGCTGCGCAGCGCCATGAGCGCGGCCGGAGTGGTGGTGGTCGACAAGCTGGGCTTCAAGTCTTCTTCCTCCTCTTCTTCCTCCTCCTCTTCTTCCTCCTCCAAGAAGGACAAGAAGCAGATGACGGAGCCCGAGCTGCAGCAGCTGCGGCTGAAGATCAACAGCCGGGAGCGCAAGCGGATGCACGACCTGAACATCGCCATGGACGGGCTGCGGGAGGTGATGCCCTATGCTCACGGGCCCTCGGTGCGCAAGCTCTCCAAGATCGCCACGCTGCTGCTGGCGCGCAACTACATCCTCATGCTCACCAACTCGCTGGAGGAGATGAAGCGCTTGGTGAGCGAGATCTACGGCGGCCACCACGCCGGCTTCCACCCCTCCGCCTGCCCGGGGGGCATGGCCGCTCACTCCGCCCAGCTCCCGGGACACCCCGGCCACCCCGCCTCCCACCCCGTGCACCACCCCATCTTGCCCCCCGCTGCCGTCTCCAGCGCCTCCCTGCCGGGATCCGGCCTCTCCGCGGTCAGCTCCATCCGACCCCCGCATGGGCTCCTCAAGTCGCCTTCGGCCGCCGCCGCCTCGGCCCCGCTGGGCAGCAGCTTCCAGCACTGGGGAGGGATGCCCTGCCCGTGCAGCATGTGCCAGGTGCCCGCGCCGCCTCACCACCACGTCTCCAGCATGAGCACAGCCAGCCTGCCCAGATTAGCCACCGACACCAAGTGAGCAGGCGGAGGGGAGCTGCCGAAGCACGGTGGGGATGGGGAGAGAGACTCCTGGCCCGGAGGAGACGCGGGCACATTCGGGGGACACAGACTCTCTGGGGGCCTCCCGCACAGGCACAGATAAGGACTTACAAGGACATACCGGGCTCATCCACCATTTTTAAATGCACCCTCCCCCACTCAAAGGCTGGTCCCGGGGCACTTTCAGGCAAGTTCCACCGTAGCGAGCGGGACCGAAGGCGCTCAGTCACTGAAGCCCCGGCAGAAAGCGAGAGGAACAAAATCCAGTTCCTTCTTCCTCTACGCAGAACTGCTCCTCTCTCCTCCAGCAGGGAAAGGAGGGGGCCAGCCTGCCGTGCAGCACTTGGTGTTCTGTCCAGTTTCAATAGCAAGTGTGTAAACGCACAGAGCATTTTTACACGACATACATGTGCGTCTTTTGTAACTTGGATAGGAGTTGAAAATAGTTAGAGATTCTTCTCAACGGAAATCACCAACATTGCAGAGGGTGTTTTGCTTGTTTGTCTTTATTATTTTTACATATTCAACGTTTTCTGGTTCAGATACTAAGAACTGTAAGGCAGTTATTCGGAGCACCCGGCTGGTCACTTCCTACCAACCTAATCTGCAGGAATGAAGGCTTTAGATGTAAATGTAGCCTGCAAAGTTTCCGGGGGGTTGGATTTGTAAATACACTGTCCGATGATGATGCAAGTCCCTTATGCTTGAGCTTTCTGTTTGTGCACTTGTACTGGAAACCTTTGAATGGTAAAGGGCTTTTTTGTTTTGGTTTAGTGTATAACACGTTTTTCTTTTCTGCCACCATTAACAAAGTTACAAAACTCTTTAATGCGCTGTCTATGTAGGAACTCCAAGCTGCCTGTGTTGCAATACTGAGAACTTGGGCTTGTTTCTGAAATAACATTTTTTCTTATTACTGCCCCTTGCAGAGATTTTATCATCTGTTTATTTTTGTAAAAAAAAGTTGCTAAATAATATTTATTACTTGTTTGGTTGCAAAAACAAAATGAGTGATCTACTGTTGAGATTTTAAATAAAAAACATTTTAAGTACATTGCTTTTTCCCATCCATTTATGTTCTGAGAATTCTAGAGGCCCGGGGAGAAGAAGAACAGGACTTACTTACTTTTAGAAAAAAATAATACGGCATCATGCTTAAATAGACCAGAAACAGATCGAAAAGGATTTAGAACATTTTAATGTAATACTTCCAGCTTTTTTTCCGAACACTCATACCAAGTTGCGATACAAACTGTTTCCCCTTCAGTCCTCTAAGTAGCAAGAATAATAATTATCAATTATATCAGTGTTTGTCATCCAAACTTTTAGGAGTTTCTTAAACAAAACTCAGCATTTAGTAAAGACAGGAGAAGAAAATATTGAAAGGTTGGTGTTTCGTGGTCGTTGTTTAAATAATTCAAAATAAGAGACGTTAGACAAAAAAAAGTTGATTTGGGAGATTTCTACTTCATTGTGTATCGATGTATTTGCATATTAAACTATCCTGTGCCGAGATAGCCAGACACAACAAAATATTGGAACAACATTTTAGTTCTCGTGTGCTTTATACCTCCAACTTAAAAATGATTAATTTGATTTAAAAGGCAGGTTTGGGGATATGGTTTGCACTCGAAAGGACGCCGTATTTCTTCACTTCTAAAAAAATTAACTCCTCTTCTTAGCAAAAAACAAACAAAACCAAAAAACTTTGCAAATATGCAGTTTTGCTTTGGGTGTAAATATACTTAAGATTTGACACCACACCCTGGGTTCGAGTCGAATCCCGCAGAAAGAAATAGCAGCAATCCCATCTGATTTCATCGGAGCAGGATCGGCTCCCTCATTTTCCCATTTCACTCTTCCTTAGCGCTTTCAGCTTTATTACCACTTCACTTAACGCACTAGATTTTACTGCACTCCCCCCACACTAACACGCCTGTCTATTGAATAGTGCAGAGAGCTTCTTTAGCAATAGGATTGCCCGCGCGCCCGTTCACACACGCACACACTTAGTTTCCTGCTCCTACTTCTGCAAACACTTCAGTGGCTCCAGAGTCTGAGTTTTTTATTTAGGCAAAACGCCAGTGGACTTTAATCCGAAGGTGCACGGCATCTGGCCGGCAAGTCTTGTCTTTTTTCCAGAGCCATTTTCAAAAATGACATAAAAACTCCTTGATGTTGACACGCAGATATTCCAGAAGGCGGCTTTGTGCTGCCAAAACCTGCCAGGGCAGGGAATAGATTTAAGTTCTTCGGGGGCATTTTTATTCAAGCATTGAATATTTTGAAGCGATGCCCAAAGCATATTTCAGCGCGGGCTTGGACATCCCAGTTTTTGCTTGCGTAAGAATCCTGCAGCTTTCGAGGTATTAGACCTGGGTGTCTCTCTAAGGAAGGGCAGGGAGCCCGAGAAACTTGCTCCATGATTTTCCAGGAGGACTGGAATTTTCTGAATTTGCTTGTCCAGATAAACCCCTTTTTCTCCGTCAAGGAGCAATAGGACTTTTAAAAAGTGAGGAGCAGAGAAGAGGGACGTAAATTCATGTGATGGGCTAAAATTCTCTCACTCCACTAAGACCAGGCAGCCTCACAGCTTCCATGGGAGAAGAAGAGAGGGAGAGATTTAAAACTTCTCTCTTAATGTTATCACCACATTTCAAGGCAAAACCTTGCCACACAAACGCCACATGGTGGATCGCACTCCCTGGAAGTGGGGGCAACTAACAGCCCTTCCCTGTGCGCAGATATCGCTTTTAACCCCCTGCTAGGAACTGGTGGCAATGCGTTAAGCTAGTTCCTACCCACAGAGGGGCCAAATCCTGCTTCCCACCAGAGACCGTGGCTAAATTCCCGATGTGTGCAGGATCCTGCTGGCAGGGCATTGTATCTGGCAGTGAGAAACTGGCATAGCAAGAGACGGCGCTTAAGACTCCAGACGGTCTTTTGGGCTCGGGTAACATACCAGACAGACAGAGACCATTAGCAATTGTTTCGTGTGCTAATTTTGACCGTGGCCAGGATTACTCTGAGCAGCAAATGCCATCTCAGACACAAGCAGGTCTGGTGAAGTCGATCCATCGCTACATAACATATCGCTCCCCCCCCCCCCAGTGTCCCCAAGGAGACTCTAGGGAAAAGCAGTTGGGAAGATGTCCGGAGACACCACCCCCTCTGCCGCAAGTTAACGTGGCGCTCTGTTTGAAGGTGACCAGAGCATCCATTGGGATTTCCAGTGTGGAGGACCAACGGGGTCCATTAGATAAGGTGAGGAATAAATGCAAAAAGCGAGGAGTCCTGTGGCACTTTACAGACTTTCTATAAGCATAAGCGTTGTGGGGCCAAGCTCCACTTAGCCACTCACACGTGCGTTCTTCCCCGCCTCACCCTCCCACCTTCGTTAGGACGCGGGCAGGCCCCGTCGCCCAGTCCCCTGCTGCAGCAAAGAAAGGAGTTTCTTCTGTTCTCAGGGCACGGGTTAAGAAGGATTGTCCTTAAATAGCCCTCGCCCTTACGCGCTTATTTGCCAGTTCTACAGCTGTCCTCTCCCTTATACAGCAATCTTCATGGCTTGAAAAGGGGGGGATAAAATCGAACAGCCCACGCACAAAAGCTAGTGTCCCTGGCCTCGGTTTGTCGGAGACTGGAGAGGGATCATGTGATGATTACCTGTATCTGTTCACCCCCTCTGGGGGTCTGGCATTGGCCCCTGTCGGCAGACAGGACACTAGGCTAGATGGACCTTTGGTCTGACCCGGTCTGGCCGTTCTTCTCTAGTTGTTGTTTTGCTTAACAGTAAGTGGAGTTTATAGGCTTTTCACCCCATCACTGTCTTCAGAGTTAAACGGGTAGCACTGTGAGCTATAGAAGCACCAACCTTCTCAGAGCAGCAGCAGAAAGGGCCTGGGGTGAGCCGCGCCAGCAGAAAAGGGGTGGGAAGAAAACGCCAGCCACAAAGCTATTCGGTGTGCCATCCCCAGCGTGCAGGGACGGAACGATAGGGTCTCTTCGCCCTGGGCACAAGGTCACAGAGACAGGTGAGTGTGTCTGTAATATAGGGGCTCAGGCACATAGCCCGCGTTACCCCCATTCGGCCTGCAGTCTGGAGTCCATCAAGCTGCAGACCGCTGTACACGGAATATAGGACCCAGGGAGTGAAATCCGGCCGCGTTGACTTCCGTGGGGGCAACATGTAGCCCAGGGAGTGTTTTGCTGGCACCCAACGTGCAAAATATGGGACTGGTTTCTAACACAAATATCCTTCAGTAGAAAGAACAAGCAGCCCTGGGTTTTCCCTCCACAGTATTTTCAGACGGCTAACAAGGTATTATTAGCAGCCCTTAGCAGAAGAATTCCCCTCTCTCTTTATCAGAGCGTAGTTGGCATGAAACCCGGTGCTTTTATTTTCAAGATCAACTTAAAAAACAACACATGGTCTGGTAGCACTTCATAGACTAACGAAACATGTAGATGGGATCGTGAGTTTTCGTGGGCACAGCCCACTTCTTCTTAGCCGCCATCTGTACCGATGCTACTAACTCTGAAGAATTACCCGCCCCGCCCCCCCAATATCTCGAAGTTTGCCCTTCGCAGGGTTGAAGGATCACTGCTTTAGGCCTGCGAGTTTAACAGGGCAGTGCGAACGCCAACCCCTCAAAGTAAGGCCTGGCATGGCAGGCCCTTTCGGCAGGGAGTGCTTTGTGCATGACAGCTACCGCACCGGCTCTCTTCTTTGCGGGAAGGGATCCGGTCACCTGCTGTCCCAGGGGCACCGCTTAGGAACCCGCGCTAGCAGTAATGGTCGGATCCCGCCACTATCTTGCAAACGACACTTCCCCTCCCCCCCTCCCCCGACTAGAGATCGCGCCCCCAGCTGCTGCCTTCCAAGCCAGCAAAGAGCCAGCTCCCAGCCCGCACTTCCCCGGGGGCAGACGATGCTGCAGTGCGGCCTCCAAAGCAGCCCGGCGCCGTGCTGAGTTACAAGAGGAGGCTGGAAAGACCCTCCAGGTTAAAAGGCCACGAGGAGCCTATTTCAGAGCGAAGCCGAGCTGAGCGGCGGGTACCCAGCACCGCTTGGAAAAAAAAACCCCCATCCCTCTGCCGGCCCGATGGACTCTGGCATGGGACCGCCGCCTCCGTAGCCGTCTGCACTGGGGAAGCCCGGGAAGCGGAGCCGCTTCCCCAATTAGCGCTGCCGCGGGAGGGGCAGGAGCAGGTGAGACTCACGGGGAGCACCATTAGGAGCGGCCCTTTGTCTCTATTAAAGGCAACAATTAGCGGCCTGACAGATGCCGAGATGCAGCCGAGGCCAGCAGCTACTAAACCTGCGCGGCTGCCTCGCGCGCCGCATCCTGCTAACCCAGGGGGCCTTCCCCCGAGACAGGTGGCGCGAAGGAGGCGGGGCGGCCGCGTTCCTCCCGCTGGGCTTTGGCGCCCGGCGCCTACCTCCGGGCGCTCGCGGTCGGGTGATGGCTGCAGGGGCAGGGGGCTCTCGCGCACGCACACTCCGCACCAGGGGAGAGGCCGGGCAGCGAGGGCCGGGAGCTCCGCTAAGAGCGGGGGAAGCTCGTGACGGGCAGGGGGAGGCTTGTCAGCAGCTCCCAGGACTGGGACCCCTCCCAGAGCAGGAGGGCAGGGCCCGTCGGGGAGGGGCTAAAGAGAGTGTTGTCGGATCCTGACCATGCCCGGTGAGATCGCTCCCCGTTAGACATGGTTGCGGTGGAGTGGGCTGGAGCGCCCGTTTGGTTAGGGGAGGGGGATGTACATGCCGTGAAGGGGGGAAGGGGGGAGTGAGAGAATGGGATCTAGACTGGGGACAGCGGTTTCAGCAGTGGCACTGAGGAGGCTCAGTACAAGCCAAGCAACAAATGGGGGCTGAGAACCAATTCCTCCCGCCTTCCCCCCCCACACATCATTTCTGTCAGGGGGCTACTAAGGCAGTGGAAAACTCTCCTTTTTTGGCAGACAACTTAGCAGTTAGCAGGAGCACTGTATCTAATTCCTATATACAGGGCTCGCCAAGCCACGGCGAGCCCCACTCGCCAGCCGCCCGGTTCAGCACGCTGAGCATGCACAGACAGCGCTGCACATGCGCTGATCACACTGCAGCACCATGCAGTGCTATAATCTACTCGCCCCTGGTGAGTAGATTACCTAAATTGTCCAGCCCTGCCTCTATAAAAGAAAAAGAATTAAATAAATATTAGACCCACTCAGCTCTAACACTAACATATTCTGACATCTTGTTGCAAGTCACTTAAGGGACACTAGGTAGCCTTAACGTTTTAATGTATCTTCTTACTTTGTTAATAACTCTGGGGCGAGAGACAGACCCGTCAGGACTCCTGGGCTCTCTCTCAGCTCTGGAAGGGGTGTGGGGTCTAGTGGATTGTAGCAGGGGACAGATACATTTCAGAAGCCATACTGGGTCAGACTAAATGTTCCTTCTAACCCAGTATCCTGTCTTCCAACAGTGGCCAATGCCAGGTGCTTCAGGAGGAATAAACAGAAGAGGCAATCATCATGATCACCCATTCTCAGCTTCTGGCAAACATAAGCTAGGGACACCATCCAGAAGCTGGTTGTCATTGATGGACTTGTTCTCCTTGAACTTATTTTGTTCTTATTGGAACCCTGTTATAGTTTGGGCCTTTCCACCATCTCCTGACAAGGAGTTCTACAGGTTGACTGTGAAAACATAATGTATTGTGTTTGTTTTACATCTGCTGTCTGTAAATTTAATCTGGTCATCTTCTTGTGTCTCGTTAATGAAGGAATGAATAACATTTCCGTATTCTATTTTTCCACATCATTCATAATTTTCTAGACTTCCAAAATATCCCCAATGATCCTTCTAGCCCTGTAACCTGTCTTCTGACAGGGCCAATCCCAGATCCTTCAGCAGGAAGAAACAAAAGAGGCAATCATCACGATCCATCCCCTATCACCTACTTTGTTGGTTTAAAATCTACTGCCTATACATTTAATTGGGTCATTTTCTTGTGTTATGTTAGTGAATAAATGAATAACATTTCCTTATTCTATTTTTCCATACCTTTCATGATTTTCTAGACCTCTAACATATTTCCTTCTGTTCTTTAATCATTTCTTTTCCAAGCTGAAAAGTTAATCTCTCCTCATATGGAAGCTGTACCTTACCCCTAACCATTTCTGTTGCCCTTTCTGTACCTTTTCCAAATTTAATCTTTAGATGGGGTGATTAGATCTGCAAACAATATTCAAGATGTGGGCATATAATGATTTTACATAGAGGCGATATGGTATTTTGTCTTATCTATTCCTTTCCTAATGGTTCCCAATATTCAGTTAGCTTTTTAGTTTTTAAACTCCCACTGCACATTGAGCAGATGTTTTCAGGGGACTATCAACAAGGATTCCAAGATCTCTTGCTTGCTTGGTAATAGCTATTTTAGACAATTTTTTTGTATCTATAGTTAGTATTATATTTTCCCATGTGCATTACTTCACACTTATAAACACTGAATTCCAGCTGCCTCTGTGTTGCTCAGTCAGCCAGTTTTATGAGATCCCTTTGTAACTCATTGCAATCACCTTTCCATTAATTGTTATTAACCTGTTTTTCAAGAACATTTATGAGAAGTTTAACAGCAGTGCTCCAAATGCAAATCCCTGCAGCACAACACTCATTCCTATACTCCCCCTCCCCTTTCTTTTAAATGGAGTATCACTACCAGGTAATGTTTCCATGATGATCTAATAGTCCTTCAATTACCTAAATAACCAACCTTTTGTTATTCTTAACCCCCTCCCTCTTTTTATAACAAACTCCCTCCTCCAAAGGCAAAGCTGCAAGCAGCCCAAACTGTTGCATTTAAGAATTGCCTCCTGGAGTCAGGGCATGGGCTTTTAAGTAGACCTCAAGCATGAAATCCAGGGGTTCACAGCCCCCCCTCTCCCAGGGCTGCATTATGACTTCCGTGGGCCCTGGGCACTTTTGCCTTCATGGGCCCCTTTCTCCACAAACAAAAATATTTAAAATTATTTTTGATATAACTTTAAAAACTTCAACATTTTTCTTCTGTTTTAGGCAAAATGTAATAGATTTTTGTGGGCCCTAAAAGTTTCATTTTTTTCTGATGTGAGAAAAAAATTAAAATATTTTCTTCAACCCTAAAAGTTCATTTTTTTCCTTCTGGTTTTAAAAGAAATTAAAACATTTTCATGGGCCCCTAAAAGTATCGTGGGCCCTAGGCACTGTGCCTACTGTGCCTAATGGATAAGTCGGGCCTGCCTCCTCCCCTCAGCTCCTAAAGGGCGCCCTGTGGGATGGGATGCAAGTAGCTAACCGGAAGTGCATGTAGCTACAGGGGCAGAAAGGAATCTGGAACTGCCCCGCTTTGCGCCAGTCTGGACAGCGGAATGGTCATCTACAAGCTGGAAGGAGCGTTCGCCGCAGGCTTTCAGGCAAAGGGAGGAAACGCTTCAGTGTAAACTTCACACTCTCAAGGGAACTCCTCCCTCGCACAGCCTGCATTCAGGAAGCGAAGGAATTTTCCCTGGTCCTTCCATTTTTAGCCCGCTGAACAATCCCACTTATTATATGGAAGGTCTGCGGGATCTGGCTCCATCCTGAAAAAAAAGCCTCCCCTCTCTCCCCCACAGCAAGGTATCCAGGGGGGGCAGGAGGAAGGCAGCCCTTTTGTCACTAATTCCTTATGAGATATTTATCCCCCAGGGTCTCTGTTTCCCTGGCCTGTGGTGTAGGATAAGTACTTCTCCAGGCTGGGGCTGTTATAAGGCTGACTTAACCTCCGGAAAGAACTGTCCTGTGCTGGCTGCGGGGCGCCACAGAGGTGCAAAGGGTGATAGAGTCACACGGGGAAAGAGTGGAACCAATCAGAAATCCCACTCCCTTTTTGAACTCCTGCAGTGGAGTGGAGAAGCTGGGGGGATAGTCCTGTCCTTTCCCCCTTCACCGCACTCCCACAAGACCAGCCCACAGAGCCAGCTGCCAGCTGTTCAGTGACTTGCTTCCCACCTCAATGTGCCTGCCTGGCCTTTCACTTTACCCGTCAATGACATTAGCTGACTTTATTTTAGCTCCCATCCCATCAGCCCTATGCTATGCCCATATGTTCCCCTGCTGGCTTAGCACGGGCAAATGCCCCCACAGGGCTCCACTTATTATATTTACTGTAGATTAAGCTGATGTTTGGCTCATATAGAGTTACAGAGTTGGCGGTAGTGGTGGGATGATCCATATGCTTCCAAGTACACCAGGTTAGATTTACTTTATAGCACCTCGCACATGTGAACTGCATCATTTAAGCCTCCCAGTGGTTCTTAACCAGGGGTCCGCAGAGGCCTTCCTGGGGTACATCAACGCAGGTAGACAGGTGTTTGGTGTTACAACAGGCTACATAAAAGCACTAGCCAATTCAGTGCACACTATATTCTCAAACAATGACTTGGGCATACTGCTCTATAGACTATGCATTGGCATACAACTACATTGTTTATATTCCAATTGATCTGTGTTATAATTACTTCCTTGGAATGTGTTATAATTACATGGTAAAATCAGAAAGTCAGCAGTTTGTCAGTAATAGCGGACCGTGACACTTTTGTGTATTTTATGACTGATTTGGTAAGGAAATAGTATAAGTAAGGTGTACCTTGAAGCTACAAAGACAAATCAGACTGGTAAAAGAGGTACCCTAGTCTCAAAAGGTTGCGCGCCACGGCTCTAGACCGGTGAGGAAAGAAGAGAAGCTGTATATAGGTAAGGACATGATGGGACAAATCACCAATACCAAATTGGGCCACTTCCTGTGTTTCTGGTTCACCCCAAAGGCTACTGGTTGACTGGGAGTGCAAGTGATGAAGAATCGAGCCCTAGGATTTCAGGTGCATTTAAAGCCAGAGCTCCTTGAAGACAATGAAATGAAACCTTTTCCATTGACTTCAGTGGGCTTTGGATCAGGGCTGGAGGCGGTTCCCAGCAAATTAGATCAAATCCGCTCCTTTTTCTCAGACCTGCTATTGTTAACCTGGTAAGCTATTCATAGGTTATATTCATCTGCAGGGCCAAAAAAATGTCTGTCCCAGGAAGTTGTATACAAACACACCTTACATGACTTTCCTAGTTCTTTCTTTCTTTCTTTCTTTCTTTCTTTCTTTCTTTCTTTCTTTCTTTCTTTCTTTCTTTCTTTCTTTCTTTCTTTCTTTCTTTCTTTCTTTCTTTCTTTCTTTCTCAGTCGGGGCTCCATATGCTTAGATGGCTTATAACTGTTTCGGTTATCCAAAAAGCTAGAGCCTGCGTTTGGATCGTTCTGTCTTTGTTTAGGTTCCTTCCTGGACTCCAAGATGCGGCCCACAGCCTTCTGAAAACTGGACTTTGAAAAGCCCCTGACAGTCCCCATCCTCCCCACAATAATCCATTCATTAGCACCAGAGTGGATGTGTGGTTGAAAGGACCACGACACAAATGAGCAGAAAACGGACACGGGAAAGAGGAAAAGACCACCACAGTGAGCCTTAGGGCCACATCCTGCCCAGATGTTCTCACGTGCTTTGCATGGGGAAATGTCAGACCTACTGAGTGAAATCATGGCCCTGTTTAAAAGTCAATGGCAAAATCCACATTGACTTTAATGGAGGCAGTATTTCATCCTTTGCCTTCCACAGGTTAGGCACTGAGTAACCCTTTGCAGAACCCAGGAGTTGATTCGCATTTGAATGGTTATATATATGGGCGGATCCCACGATTTATTCCAGTGTGTTCAGTTAATTTAATGGAAAGTCCAGTATATAGTTTTCAGCTTTTAGCTCTAGGGCATCCACCCCTACACAACCATCTGTTTTCATTTCCTAATGTCATTTCATTCACAACAACAGCTGTTAAAATCGACTTAAAATTCTTCAAAACTGATCCATTTTGTGCCTCGTTTCCAGAGCTCAGAATTTTCTCATTTATGAGTTTGTCATAAATCCCGTGGGCCTCAGTTTCCCTGAATGGCTGTTTTAAGGATAGAAACAGCAAAAGAGGGTGAGTAGCGAAAAATAATTGGACAACTCACAAGAGTAAAATTTGGTCCCCGCTTCCTAACATTTCCAGACGCCTCACAAATGGTCTAATTCCTCCCCAGGTTGAAGAATCGCATTAGATTCACTTGAGCAAAAGCCACAGGCTCTAGCCCAAAGGAAAAAAAAATCTGCTCATTGGGACCTGAGAGAAACTGAAGCCCTTGCCTGCTCCTAGAGCGTGTGTGTGCCCTAAACTGCTGGGGATGAGTCCCAAAAACAAGAGGACCAGAGCCTCACTCAGCTAATGTAACTCGAAGAAGCTCCACTGGAATCATTCTCCCACTACTATGTTTACTCTCCTCTCCAAGCGGCAGCTCCAGTCTCCCTGCAGGATGTGACCCGGGGAGTGTCACAATTGGCGAAGAACAGTGCATTGGCCATTCCGTTCACGTGTGTTGGACCGCGCCTGGAAATAGTCAGGCTGTACCCCCAATACTGACCGGATCCGAAGCCCACTGAAGTAATCCAAAGACCCTCATGGGGACTTCACCGAGCGTTGGAGAAGATGCTAAGAACAAGGTGCTGAGCATTTCAATATATTAGAATCACTAAATGTACAGCAGCCCAAATGAATGGGTTACCTAGGGAGATGGTGGAATCTCCATCCTTAGAGGTTATTAAATCGCGGATTGGCAAAGCCCTGGCTGGGATGATTTAGTTGGGGTTGGTTCTGCTTGGGCAGGGGGCTGGACTCGGTGACCTCCTGAGGTCTCATCTAGCCCTAGGTTTCTATGGTTCTATAAATATTCCATCACCTTCTGGGCAAGGAACTATGCCATGGCCCAATGGTTTCTTCCAAGCTGGTGTTTGAAACACACATTACAGCGCTGCGTGTGTGGGAGGAAGGGTGCAGCTAGCTGGGGACTAATGCAGCTGGTTACCTGGGCGCTTGGGTGCGCTTGTAACAGTTTCCCTGATCCTTCCATCTGCCATCTCAGCCCCGGGCGTGTTTACATGCAAAGGAAACGTGAAAAGCAACGCGCCGCTTTACTTCAGTTTCGAATTAGTCAGAGAATTCTGTTCCGAACCTGCAAGAGTCGGGCCAGATCCAGAGCAACAAAATATGATTCGAAAGGGAAATCTCCGGGTAGGGTTTTTGCGGACGCAGTTAAAACCGGGAATGCAGAGACACCCCTAACGTAAATGAAACGGTGGAAGCCACCACACGAATCCACTGCAAACTGTGATTTACTGGTTTACGGTCACCAAACACAGCCTCGATTAGACAGCCTCCGATTTGCTTTCTCCTCGTTAGGAGAGATCGTGCTTCTCTTCTGCCTCGCTCACAAAGCGTGAGGGGCATCGAAGGCTGGCCAGATTAGCGGGACCAGGTTACGCGTTCAGATGTGCTGGGGCGGGGGAGGTGAACCGCAGGTGGGGGCGGGGAGGGGATCACAAGCAGAATCAAGCAGAGCCGTACATCCGAGCTGAGAATGAGCCTCTGAGCCTAGATTTCTGCGACTACTGCAAGGGACATAGATGATGTGCAGACCGGAAATCTAAACGGTTTGGGGGGGGGGTTGGTAATTTGCAAAAAAGTTGGAGGGTCTGTTTCCTTTGCTAGTTTTGCAGCCAATTGGATTGGTTGTGCTGTATGTTCCTGATCCACATCAGGCGAATTCTAATCGTTGAAGCCCGACGCACCTGCAGGCCAGTCGTTGAGAATTTGCTGCGGAGCAATGGAAGAAGACTACAGGCTCCGGGGACACATACCCTGGAAAGAGATGCAGCAAATCTGCCCTCCCATTAGCTTGTTTCTCATAGGGTGAGATGTTTAAAGGAATTTTATACCGGGTTTCCGGGTAACCGGAACCTTCCTACGATGCCCGGTGCCCGTTGATACTGAGATCTTCCAGACAGAAGCAAGAAATTGCTTTGGTTTGGGGTTGAGCTCTCGCCTTTGTACAATTAGACCAGCTGGGGAAGAACAAGTCCTGGTTTTCCTAACCGGACCCTTAAGGAGCATCCCCAGTGGTGCCCTTGGGGTAAAAACGGATTTTATCTAAAGCCGGTTTTTTATTAATGGGAATGACTATTCGTTCCAAAACCCGCACAGAACTATTTTCTTTTACTTTCTGAACACATCTCGCCTTCGACCAAGCGAACTAGGAAAATAACCTGTTTCCCCTACTGCACATGGGCTAGTTCTAGAAACACGGTTCCCTTCTCCCCCCACACACACATTTTGGAAGCATTAATTTGCTTTACTACTTCCCACGAGGAACGACACCACCATTGAAGCACGATGAGACGCACCAGTTCCTTCAAACTGACAAAGCGAAGCGGCCCGTGTTGACTCTTGTCCTAGGACATAATCTCCTAATAAACTTCTAATTGGGCGTTGTGAAGGGAGCTCAAAAACTCTACTCTTGCTCTCTTCTAATCCCAGTTGTGAGCGGAGCCAGAGCCTCCCAAAAGAGACAGGGGCAGGGGAATTAATAAAACGCGCACCGTAGAAAAAGCACAGACTATGTATTTAAACGCCCGAATAACACGCGCTGTTCTAGGTAAGAGAAACTGCGACGGGATCTACACTCTCGCAAAGGAAACCGAAGCAAAATGCAGGACAATGTAGCACTTTAATTGTAGCACCGAGTTTGGCAACTCTGGGTTCTGGGCACAAAGTGAGCCTGGTGTTTAAATGGAGCTGGCGAGGTGATCTGAGTGGGGAAGTGTATCCTTATTAAGCCGTAATAGAGATGTAGCCTGTTACTCTGGTCTTGCTGAAACAAAAGACAGGACTATGCAGCCCTTCTGTTTTAAAATCCGATTTGTCAATTTTATATGTGTTCACTTTTGTTGATTGTATCCCTTTGGTATACATGGTTGTGCCAATTTTCTTCCACTACTTGATCTGAGGAAGTGGGTCTGGCCCACGAAAGCTCATCATCTAATAAACCATCTTGTTAGTCTTTAAAGTGCTGCATAGTCCTGTCTCTTATTAAGCAGGGAAGGCTGGGAAGCGCTGGGCTGGGAAAGAGGGGCTGCAGGTGAGCTGGGATTCCAGCGTTGCCCCGAATATGATCCTGAAGGAACCGAATGAAGCTGGAAGGCTGGTCGGCTGGGCAAGGAGGCTGTTTAGGGTTCGGGCTGGCTGCGCGGAGGCAGGGCCAGCAGAGTGCCTCGCTCTCCAGGGAGAGATGTAAATAAGCTCTTCTTCAACCTGCGGCTCGGAAGGGCAGCAAGCAACCTCCCTCCAATTAGCAGCATCAGCGCTTTTGCTCTGGCTGCCGTCATGGAGCAAAGCCGCAGTGGCGGGACTCAGCCACGCCCAGCCGGCCTTTGGGGGTTATTACTTTCGCTGCCTGGATGCCTCGCGCAGGCTCTGTCTCGCTCAGACGCTGCAATGCAAACACAAGCGTTGAGGCAGAAGAACCCATCCTGGCCCGGCTTGCTTCCAGGCCCTGTCGCCGAGTCCAACGAAGTTAGAGGATGTAAATCAGGACCCCGGGATTTCTCATACCATAGTCACAGCCAGACATCATTGTTCTGCGTCCTGGAATAAAAGATGTGCATAAAAGATCCCTCCCCTTCAGGCGCACAGGAAGACTGAATTTTTCTTAAATGCACCAGAAACTGGAGACTTCCCCTCAGCAAACTCATAGACCACATATTTATCTTACAATACAAACACTGCCGTAACTTTCTTCCCCCATACCATATATATCAGTCTTCACAGATGCACTGGATGTGGGCACCATAGCAAGAACTGCTCGTGTTATATGCAGCAAGGGGGGTTTAGCCAGTATTAGGATTTTATAACAAAACTATGCAGAATATTTGGGGAAGGGGGAAACAATTTTATTTCCCTTTTCCATGATTAGCTGACTTCGGAAAGTCTCGTCTTAAAAAGTCTCACGCTCTAAAGCCAGCGTGTTTGTTCTCACTTGTACAAGGACTGTGTAAGAAAACCATGACAACTCGAGAGCATCCTCAGTGGCAACGAAAACCAGATTTCTTCTGCAGTCTGTCTAAATTGCTAACGCAAAGGACCTCACCATTGGTGATCGCTCAAGGGTATACGTCTGTTTTGCACAAGTGTGTGTGTGAAACCACCACCAGATAAATTCCATCCCAGCTGACCGGCAGAATTTGTTCCCTGGCCTCTTCCCCGCCCTTCCCCTTGCGTCCCCTGCAGTTTCAATGGAAGCCAGGGAGGCTTCCTGGCTTATAAATGCCTGTACCAGGTGCTGTGTTTTACCCCAGAGGTGGCTGCATGGCAGTGGAAAATTAACGCTGTATTGCACCGAAAGAAACCTGTTCTTGCAACCTCTACCCACGCACGAACCATTAGAGCTGCTCAAAACGTCTCACAGAGACTGCGGGTTGTTTCTCCCTGAGAAAATAGCCTTTTCACAAAAATGAACCTTTTCTGCCACATCGCTGACATTTAACACAAAATCCGAGTTTTGTGATAGCCCCTGTAATGTTTTGACAAGATTTTGCATTCGTATGCGCGCCAAAATCATTTGTAATTGTTTACTAAAAACCCACCACCAGCAAAACTTGCCACATGTTCTCACTGAAAACTATCCTCACTCCAAACGAAATGTGGTAAAAACAGGGGACAGCCGTGGACACAGAACACGGCTCCATTTCAAATTCGAGGGAAAGGAAACCGATTCCATCATTTGGATTTGGAGGGACACGGTTTCCCCCTTCTTTTTTCTGAGCAGTCCAAGGAGTTTTGCTGGGTGACAAAAGCGTTTGTAGGTTAAAAACCCTATCGACCCCTCTTCTTTGAATCGAGCGGGGTGAGCGTTTGTCAGACAACCAGCAGCTCGCTCCAGAGTCCCTCCCTCTGGTCTTTCATCAGCTAGATACAGCCGCAGACCCCAAACACTTCCCCGCACTCCCACACAACAGGCTGATCGCGCTGTGCAGGCTGTTGGTGCCGGGAGGGTGAAACAGTATCACCGCATGTAACAAAGGGTGAACAAGTACCATTCCCCCCTAGCCACGGTCACTAAAGGTAAACCCTGTCTCCTTACGTCTATATTGCGCTTGGGAATGGGGGACGGGGGGGGGCGCAAAAGACCAAAATCTCAAGCCGTAACAGTCACTGGAAGATGAAGGGGACTGAAGTCGGAGACTCCCTTTTTAACCCCTTTCGCCAACCGAGAGCAAGCGACACTAGCTAGAGTAGAACGCGCCGGGCAACCCAGCGGGCAAGTCACCCGCAGAACCAAAGGTTTCTTCAGCCGCATAAACAGCCCTTCGCTCCCAGGCGGCGATCAGTGCTCTGAAGGCCCGAGGCCACTAGGTGCGGTACACGCGTTAATCGGGGCCGGGGGCAGGTTAGGGGAACATTCCAATTTGGGGAGTGTCGAACCCGCAGCTGTCTGCGAAACCCAGCTGTGGCCCCCGCCGCATTCGCTCCATGCAGCACGGCGTGGAGGCAGAGAGCACTGTGTGAATGGGCTAATGCAGTTCAGTCTGCAACAGATGGTTGAGAGAATACCTCCTAACGCGCCTGTCTAGGCTGGGGCTCACAGAGCGGGCTTGTGGAGTTTCCAGTTTCAAACAAGTCCGTCAGCGGGGACTCCCCCCACCCCCTTTGCTAGTAGCGGGGAAGTTGGTTGCCCCGAGGGACGCCTGACAATGTCCACCCATACATCTGCATAGCTTGCTGCTGCTTATGGGGAAATAGCTTACACAAGGCATGAAACGTGGCCTAGGGCTCCCTTTTCTACATGCAAATACACACACACCCCCTAACGCAAGAAGAACATTTGAAACTAAGGCACGGGGCAGTATAGTTAAATAAAGATAAGAACCTTTAAAAATTAGTCCTGTCCTAACTGATACAAGAGTACAGAGTGATGGGTTTAATACTGTTTACACAATGGTAGTTGCCTCGCAGTTAAGGTCGAAGATAACAGCCACAATCTAAGCAACTCCCCCCCCCCCCCAAATCTTTCAAAAGAATAAACTTCAAAAACAACAAATAGTCTGGGAGCACTTTATAGACTAACCAAACTTATAGATGGTATCATGGAAGAAGTTGATCTTCCATAAACGTTTCCCGACCCTGGTTAAAACCAAACCATTTTAAGATTAGGGTGTTTTAATAACATGTCTGTATAGTGTTATTAATCAACAGCATTTAGTAAATGTCTGCTTTTTAAATTAAAATATAGTTTCTTTGACTCTTTATATTACTTAATTAATCCTTAATATTTGGGATAAGATTTACATAGCTGTCTAAAGGAATTTGGATGCCCAATTCCCATTAAAATTAATTGTCCATATCCCCTCAGACAGCTTTTAAAATATAAGTCTTATCTGTAGAGTTACAGTTTCCCATAGTCTATGCTGAGCAGAAGCTGTCAGTTTCATTGGCAAGGGCCGAATTACCTTCTGCTTATATGAGGCAGAGAGGCACATCGATTTTGAATAAAAAGCATTTTGTTGACAGCCATCACAATAAATTACCATAACTTCTCCTCAGTGACACTTTGCCCCATTTATTACATCCAGGGTTTAGAGATAACTCCCTTTTGAGAGGTTGATCACACACAAGCTAGAGAAGCCAGACTTCCAGTGGCTTCCAGAGAGTCAATGTGATTTTCATGTGTATTGTGGTATAGTTCCTAGCGTGAATGCAGTTATACCTTTATAAAGTTACTCTCTATTAGTATGGATAATTCCTCTTCCTGTATGTATAACTTCCTTACCAGTATAACTGTGCCCACACTTGGGTGTTATGTTACTTTACATGGGTATAGTTAAAGTGGTAAAACTGTTGCTTGTAGACAAAGCCTCAGAAGTAGGCACCGCTATTGCTAGGAGTTTGTTCTTTCTTTCTTTGGTTTGGTTCCAGTCATTTTCAAGTTTGGTTCAGAAGCAGGTGTAGAATCCAGTTTTCCAGGGCTATGTTCTTAACCACAAGATTATCCTTTCTTTTCCTGCAGTTTCCTGCAATTCATGGCACATCTTCTACCTTCTACCACAAATCAGAGAGGAGTGCTACCCACAGCAGCCTCCTTCACTATATAATCCTGGCTCATCCTCAGAGGAGATTCATCCTTTGTACTGAATGAGGCAAGGTTCTTCAGAAAACAGACCTGTAATGTAATTTGAGACTATCATAATGCATATGCAAAAAGAGGCTGATTAAGATTGCTTAAGAAACCTTATGTCTTGCTTCTCTTAACTTTTGAGAGCTTGACATTGCAGCCTTAACTTTATTTGTACCATACTTTTTATGCAATAGAGAATATTTTAATCAGGAAAATTATATAGCACATACTGTAAGTGACTCTACGTGTGGTAGGGCTCCATAACCTTTGCAGCCTTTCTAAACAGGATCCTTCAGTGAGCTCAAGATGGGAGTCTGAGTTTTGTAAAAGCTAAATTCATTGGCTTGAACAAAGAGATTAAAGAGATTAATGTGTACCTATGTATCACACAAACTTTTCTGACAGTCTAATGATAGTCAGATATATCAGGAGTTTTATGAAAAGTACAAAGTTATTACACATACATTGATATCCTCCACAAGCATAGAGTTCACCTAAAGCCTCTCTCTCCCCCAAAAGATGGATGTAAATGCAAAACAGTGTTTCTCTTTTTCATTCATCCCTATTCTTGGTTTATCTTTAGAAGTTTTGTTCTGCCATTTATCTTCACTTGTTGGAGATGTCTTGACAAACTCCTGAGAATTAATTTCCCATCAGCCATTTGCCTTCTCTTCTTGAACTGGCAGGTCAGATCTCACCATACGCATTAAAAGGGGTTATCTGGATGGGCCACCCGGCTCCATTGTCCCTTCTTATGCATGTCCCTATCCTAGCAGGGGACTAGTGTCATGCACATGGAGAGACCTCTAAGGCAAAGGAATCAAACTCGTCTTCTAAGCAGCCCTCAACTCTCTAGCTATCATCAATCATTGTATTCCCCTGCCAAAACCAATACAATTGGATCAGGCCCAATACACAGTGTTTCCTGAAAGTCAGAAGTGTGCCTTTTAGTTTAATATATTCTCAGTGTTGATCCTATTAGCAGGAAAAAAATCAATCAATCAATGTCACGAAACATCACCAGCCTGCAGAATGATCACCCTGTCAGGATTGTCTAAGATTTTTACAGATGCAGAATTCAATTGTTAAATTCTATTTTTAGTAAAATGTGGATATCTTTGTCTGCTTGAAATATCATGCTCTTTCACTCATTTAGAAAGCATGGGCCACATTCTGCTCTCAATTACATCAGTGGTATCTCATTAAACTTGAATATGATTTTGTTGATGTAACCAAGCAGAATTTGCCCCTATATGTTAAAGAAACAAAATAGAAAGTACCCTTATTATCAGAACAAAAATTCTATATACAGTATTCTAAATAAGATAGTTAATCTAGCAAAAATTATATTAGTGCAGCTAAACTGCAATTGATATATTATTGTGCTAACTAAAAGGCATGGTTCTGATGCTTCAGCTTTAGTTTAGAAAAGTCTAGAAGTGATTCTACCTTTCTTCACTCCACTATTCACGTGCACTAATGCACATATGCACATGCGTGCGCATGCACACACACACGCACGCACACACACACACACACACACACACACAGAGCTGCTATACAAGGCTCAGGTTTCTCCAATATGGACACAGCATAGGCCACAGCACATAGCACTATAGGAATTCTGGACCGCTCTAGATTATGGGGCAATCCCCAGGCAGATGGCTGTGTTAGAGTTATATTGAGAATCCCAGAATCCTGAGGGTGCAAAGGTGACTTGAAGCACCTTTTCTCTTCCTCCCACTCTCCCCATCCCTGATCAGCACCTCCTGGACAGAATAAAAGCATTTTCTCACTGCTTTTGTGGTGCTGTGGCTGCTGGCACTGTCACTGGGACAGTGGTGATGAACAGAGATGAAACAGAGATGGATCCTGTTTAGAAAGGCTGCAAAGGTTATGGAGCCCTACCACACGTAAAGTCATTTACAGTATGTGCTATATAATTTTCCTGATTAAAATATTCTCTAGTGCATAAAAAGTATGGTAAAAATAAATTTAAGGCTGCAATGTCAAGCTCTCATAAATTAGGAAAAGCAAGATATAAGGTTTCTTAGGCAATCTTAACCAGTCTCTTTTTGCATATGCATTATGATAGTCTCAAATTACATTACACATCTGTTTTCTGAAGAACCCTGCCTCATTCAGTACAAAGGATGAATCTCCTGTGAGGATGAGCCAGGATTATATAGTGAAGGAGGCTGCTGTGGGTAGCACTCCTCTCTCATTTGTGGTAAAAGGTAGAAGATGTGCCATGAATTGCAGGAAGCTGCAGGAAGAGAAAGGATAATTGTGTGGTTAAGAACATAGCCCTGGAAAACTGGATTCTACACCTGCTTCTGAACCAAACTTGAAAATTACTGGAACCAAACCAAAGAAAGAAAGAACAAAACCCTAGCAATAAGGGTGCATACTTCTGAGGCTTTGTCTACAAGCAACAGTTTTACCACTTTAACTATACCCATGTAAAGTAACATAACACCCAAGTGTGGGCACAGTTATACTGGTAAGGAAGTTACACATACAGGAAGAGGAATTATCTATACTAATAGAGAGTAACTTTATAAAGGTATAACTGCATTCATGCTAGGAACTATAGCACTTTAAAAATCAAACCCCTGACTGACATAATCTCACTACAAACTGTTAATAGATTAAACCTTAGTCACTGGGTAGCAGAACTGAACCCAAAGTCCATCATAGCAGAGCTTGTTCTCCACCAGCCACAGTATAAGAAAATAATTATTGCCACCATTCAGATTTGGAGTGGTTTTCTTTTTCTTGTTTAAGTGTGTAAAACTAGTCATGAGAAAGGTGGGGTAGGGGACATACATATGTTTTTCAATCAATAACATACACATCCCACAAAACCAGGGTACTATTCTTACATGAAGCCTTTAAGAACTGTACTATTGAGGATTGACTTAAAATGACATAATATATTTACAATTAAGATTTCATTTCTTGAGACAACTAAAGAGGGAAAATATAGGTAGTTAATTAACAAAATTGTCTTTAAACCTAGCTATACAAGGCAACACTTTTGCAAAAAAAATTATAAGATTATATTAGCAGAGATCAGTACAGCCTTTTGTATGTGTTGGTAAATGAAGTTTAATGCATTGAAAATATATTCATTATAATGTATTAAGAGCCAATTTTCATTTTGTTTGTATTTCTAAAAGTGTGACAGTGTCTTGTTTGCAACTGCCCCTGGGTATAAGCTATCATTGTGTAACTTAATTAGATATTCTACATGCTAGTGTGAGGGACATATGTCTATTCACTACAACAAACATCAAGAGTCTGCCACATGCTTTAATGTTTCTGCTATATTGAAATAAAGAGAGAGCAAGTGCAAGCTCTCCCAAGGACCTGTGGCCCCAAACAGCTTGAACACAATCAGCCAGCATTCACTGATTGGTTACAGTTTATTAACAGCCTATAAACTTCTCATCTGCTTATGGGGACTCGTTAGGGTTGTCACCTGCAACTGCCAAAAATAGCACAATTACTCTTCAGCAATGAATTTATATTTGAATATTGTTATTGCTTGGCTTTTTTTCTTTCCAACTTAAATATTATTATTTTTAAATAGTATGAGTGCTCAGTGGGAAAAAAAATCTACATAAAGCCATCAAAACACTATCTGGATATCTATTGTTACTTCTCTTTGTTCTTTTGGAAAACTTTACATCATTACAAACTACAGTTGGTAAACTGCATGGGAAAATTACGTACTGAGGAGATTTCAAAATGCGTTCTTCTCAGGAGAAGATATTCTTTGTGCTGGATCACTGATATTCAACCAGTATTTGCTATCCATATTTTCTCATAAAAATGTAAGCTTCTGAATAAATATAACTGTAAACAATACAATGAAAGAAAATTCTGCCATCTTCACTGTATACCAGAGATAATACAGAAGATTGCCAGTTGCCCAAGTAAATCTCATACACTTGAATCTAACTTGACTTTGATCCTGCAAAAACTTATACACATGCTTAACTTTAATATCTAGGAGCAGTCTCACTGACTTCAGTGGCACTATTCACAGTGTTAAGCAAAGGCATATGTCTTTCAGATCACAGCCTTACATCATGCTAGAAATAATATACACTGTAGATTGGCTGTGGCTTGCAGATGAATATTGTTTGATGGTCCCGCCAATCATTCACAGCAGTCTTTCTCTTTGTTATGCATACAAGAGGTATGGCTTTTCTTTTTTCACCTCATAGCTGCTCCCTTTTCCCTCTGCTTATGTGGGCAATTAATATATTAGAGACATGTTTTCAAAAAATGGACAAATCGAAACTTGAGAATAAATACAATTGCTTCTATTACAAAGGAAACCAAATTCCATGATGTTTTAAAGTGCTTGTGTGTCACTAGATAAGAAGACTGTTTGCTATATTGAAAGATATACAGCAAAATCCTTACCAAAGCCCATCTTCAATGGCCAACCCTCCATCTTTAGCAGTTAAAACTTTTTCCAAAGTCTCCAGTATACTTTCACTTGGTCTGCTTCAGGAGAGAATTAGCATTCTGCTGAGATGGTATGCCTATTCTTAGAAAAAAATGCCAGCCTCATATAGGGATGCTGCTGATAGAAGGAAATTAGATGCCTGTTGACAACAATCGTGTGTG
Source organism: Pelodiscus sinensis (assembly GCF_052426305.1). NCBI lineage: Eukaryota > Metazoa > Chordata > Testudines > Trionychidae > Pelodiscus > Pelodiscus sinensis. The sequence continues at coordinate 188,089,260 of NC_143052.1, forward strand.
CTAACAGAATAAAATCTTAGATCAATTGAATTTTATTTTCTCTCTCTATAGACATAGATATCCAGCATATAAAAATTTTGATACGGGACTTGCCTTTTAGGCACAGTCTTGTCAATGTCAACTAGGTCAATGGATCCCTGAGACTGGACAGAGCACAAAGCAGAATTAGGGCAGTTTGAGAATGGTTGCTGCAGCCAAATAAGCCACACACAACATGGTTATAAACCATGCTATAACTGAGTTCAGCAACCATGTGATGGATTGGCTAGAGAGGGTAGTTTACAGCGTGGTTTCTGAATTTTCTTGATTTTTAAAACCTGATATATGTTGGACACAAACAGTGATGAAACTTGTTAGCTACAACAGTGCTGAAAAGTTTGTCACACTTGACAAACATTTGTCCCAGCATGGATTTGCTCTCAGCATGACAGAGCCTTTCTGCGTTAAACATGATTTACTGCCTCACTTAATTTATGAAAAAACAATCACGTTAAAGGAGTCAATCTGTGATTTTTAACTAATTAACATTTTTAAAGGGTTCACGTTGTCATTAATGTAATTTAGGCTGAAGTACCAAAACCTTTAAAATCATTATTCCAAGCAAGAGATTGGATCTGAACCCACTCAGATTTTAGGGGTTCAGAGTAAGAAAACTCCTTCACTTCTACAAAAGAATCAACAAAAGACACAGACCTGAATCACATCTCAGAGGTGGGTTGATTTTGGATACTGGATGTCCATTCTTCTGTCTCTGGTAGCACATGAAATAAAACCCTCACTTTAAGGTCAACTGTTAAATTAACATTTTCTTCTCTTCCCCCAAACCATACACCTCACCACACTGAAGTCAGTGAGAAACTTTCCATTATTCAACATGGATCAGGCCCTAAATAACACGCAGTCTCTGGGTACCCCAGATGAGTGCTGACAAGATAAAGGACTAAACACTAATAATTGTAAACAACCTTTTCATTTTTTTAAACAAATAAACATTTAAAACGTTTTTTACTACTAACATGGTTGGATGATTAGTTACAAATTAGGGTGCCTTTGATGCCAAAAGGGAATTTAGGGCTTCTGCAGGTCATTTTCCCTCCTGCTTTTCCTTGATCAAAGCCCAATATGATTCCCACAGATGCTCATACTACCTTAGAGAGTATTGGTGATTGTTTGATCAGGACTTGAATAGTGAGAAAACAGATCTCTTCATACAACTTGGCATTTTCAGTCATCTGAAAATGCTTCATCTGGATGGTGACTAATTTCTTTTCAGTTTTGATTGTGAAGAGCCAGGTTTCATTCCCCTAGATCAGGATACTGATTGCTGAAACACTCTGTATCTTCAGCTTCATCTCATTACTTACCAGGATGTTTGGTTTGCCAAAGAATTATGGTTGGGGCACCTTGATGCTGTTGCACTGTGAGCTTCAAATTCTCTCTAATGCTACATCTAGACAGCGGCGTTATTTCAGGTTACTGGAAGTATCCTGAAATAGCAATTATGTGTATTTAAATGTGCCCATTATTTTGAAATAACGGGCATGCTATTCCAGCATCCCTGTAACTCTTGTTCCACGAGGGTTAAGGGACTTGTTGGAATAGCGCTTTACTTCGAAATTTGACATTGTGTAGATAGCTTAAAATTTCAGAATAAGCTACTGTATTTTGAAATTACCTTGAAATAAGCTATGCAATTTGTGGAGCGCAAATTGCGGAGCTTATATCAAGGTAAGGGTGCTGTGTAGACGCACCCTGAATGCAGCCCATGTTATCAACAATCTCAGCTAGGTCATTACCCATTAAGGAGTTGGATTAAAAAATCATTGAAAGAAGATTTTTGGTTTTACCCCAATTCATTTTCAGGTCAATTTTTCCCACTGAGTTTTCCAGATTATTAAATGCCTCAAACCAATTCACCCATCAATTCAATAAGTAGTGCTACATTGTTGACTAAATTGACATTTAGTGAGATTGTAATCATGAAGGTGTATGCCCAAAATGCATTTACTTAGTGCCCAATTAAGGGCATAATCTATGATGGCACTGAAAACTTCTGGGGCAGAACATATCCTTGCCAAACACACGACCTAGTTCAAAAGACGGCAGTTCTTTTCCCTTTTACAAGAATTCAGTTTGAGAAGTGACCATATAAAAGATGGAATATTCTACAGAGCTTGTCAAAGAGGCCTGCACATTTCAAAATCAACCAAAGCAACTCCTTCTCAACAGAATCAAAAAGCTTCTTTCATATCCACAAATGCAAAGAGAATGAGGTGCTGGAATTCTTGTGCCTTCTTGACAAGCTAGCTCAGCATACTGTAAAGATTTGCTCCCTCAGGCAAGAGTGAAGCCAGTTTGTTGAGGTCTTCTCTTGCACCTTGAGACATCAATAACCTAGGCCAACAAGACAGAAGCAACTTGATTCTTAGGACCATTATCATTGCACGTCACACATTTACATTTAGTAAATAAGTGCCTTCTAGTTCAATAATTTTTATTCACTTGGGTTTTATCCAAATTTATAAATACACACAAAAAGTGACATACTACAGACACCTTTATCAAAAGTCAAAAATACACTTAGGCAGCGTCTAGACTGGCATTCTTTTGCGCAAAATCTTGCCGCCTGTCTACACTGGCAGCGAGTATTTGCGCAAGAACACTGACTTTGTAATGTACAAAACCAGTGGTTCTTGCGCAAATACTCTGATGCTCCCGCTGAGGGATAAGCCCTCTTGTGCAAGTATTCTTGCGCAAGAGGGCCAGTGTAGACAGCAACGTTAATTTCTTGCGCAAAAAAGCCCAATGGCTAAAATGGCCATCGGAGCTTTCTTGTGTGAGAGAGTGTCTACACTGGCACAGATGCTTTTGCGCAAAAGGAAATCTTTTGCACAAAGGCACATGCCAGTGTAGATGCTCTCTTGAGCAAATACTTTTAACGGAAAAACTTCCATTAAAGGTATTTGCGCAAAATCACGCCAGTCTAGACGTGTCCCTCATCAAAATGTGGGTTTACTTTAGACAGAAAACTACATTTTTTTGTTTATCTCTAATGAAGACTTGCTAAAGAAGAATACAATGAGGACTAATTCACACTATTTACTATTGCATGGCCCGCAGTGATTTTGGCTGAACTGATCTAAGTATAAGGGAGAAGTAATTCATTTTTATTGTAGAATTCTGGGCCTCATATGAGAAGTGGCTGCTAATTATTGTATCTATATATTCTGCTTGAGATTACTGTAGTGCGCTATATCTTTCTGTCTCGCTGGTATTTTTGCTTTATATAGCAAGCATCTGAAAAATACAATCCCTAAAATCACTTCTCTTCTTGTAATGCACTGTTGTAAATTTAGCCAAAAGAATTCTACTCTCAGCAAAACTAACCAAACTCTTCAGGAGAAGACATTTAACGTGCTTTTTATTTCAGTACGTTGCAAGATGACAGCTCTTTTGATGCTGGAAAAAGCTTCCCCTCAAGTAGTTTCCCGCCACTGTCAATTTTCATTCTATCATTAACATAAAACATCTGGTGCTACTAAGACATAATACCACAGACAAAAAAATCAGCTCTTTCTCATCTTAGCATTATTGGCACTGTTTCAGCGCCAGGTCAAAGCCACCCTTTTTACCCGTGCTTTTATTGGTGTTTGGGCGGGGGTGTCCCTCCACTTAAGGTGTTTTATCAGGTTTTTTGCCCCCCCCTTGGGGTCCTGTATTTTAATATACCTATCTATATGTACATCTACATCTATATCTATATATAGTGCTTTAAAAAATTTTCTAAGCCTCCTCAAATATTTTAAACAAACAAATAAATAAATTGTACACACAAACACACCTATCTTCATTTTGCTTATATACAAACTTGAATGCTCAAGTAACATAATAAAATTTGCTAAAAACAAACATAACAGAACAAACAAAGCTGGATGACTAAGCACACCAGGTTTTTTAATAAAATATTTATTTTCTCTTGTATGTGTGTATAATATATACACTGAGAATGCATGCATGAGTACATATGAGTTATATATGTGCATATACACTTTTTATGTATTACATACATAGATACACACACTAAAAGAAAATTCACAAAAAGAAAAAAATAAGACCACCCGTTATTTCCCAAGCTGTCTACATGCCAAATGATTTTATGTAGCTAATTAATACCAAATAGTATATACATCTAATATCTTTATAGTCAATTTGAAAAGAAAGAAGTCAAGTATGTGAGTTTTGCTGCTCTATGTTCCTGGATTTTGGAAAACATTATAGATTACATCCAGGTGGTGAAGTAATACTTAACCCTTTGAAGACTGCTAAGTAATCTATCGATCGCCAATATGTCTCATATGCAAACATGCCATGGCCTCACTGTGAGGACACATCTCAAAGAGGCAGCTCTTGGGAAGGAGTGGGAGCTTATACACTGAATCTGGAGGTATTTATTAGGAAACCCCCATTATGCAGTTTGCAGCAATATTGTATTGGTGATTTTTATCGGGTTGGTGAATTTCTTATTTTTCATACTTTATCAAATCCTTCTGGGTACGTGTCCATGAAAAGAATGCAAATTATTTTTGCATTGTGTTTTTATTTAAAATATTTTGGTTGTCTGGTATATTAGCCAAAAATCCTTCTTTCCATAATAATTCTATTGCAAATGGGATTTGGGCACATTACAAAATGACCATGTATAGGACAAAAGCCCACATTTTTAACAGTGATTTAGGTATTGCTCCATTTAGTGTTGCAAGGCTTAAGAGATTTAGATAAGTATTTTAAAAAGTGCCTTAGGAACCTAAGCCACATTGACTTTCAATGCAATTCATGTACCTAAGTCACTTTAGAAAATGGGACATAGATGTCCAATTCTCTAAGGCTTTGCAACACCAAGTGGAGTAACACTTAAATACCTTTCCAAATCTGGGCCAGACTCTCTTCTGTTCCAAGAACACATTTCTGCTGCACACTCAACACCTCTTTCTGTGAGTAGAAAGCCCATTGAAAACAGTGGTAGCACTGCAGGGGAAAGAGGACTCATAGAGCATCTTGGAAAGGACAGTTTTCCCTGTATGATTTGAAGCTGGGGATATGGCCAGAAATGCTACAGATGTGTCATATGTTAGAACTGTGGTACATAGGCAGAGCTGTGCTGTTAGCACTAAGTACAGAAATGATTCATTCTTATATTTTCCCTTTCACAAGCACCGAATTCACACAAGAACCCATCTTTCAAGATGCTGTTCAATTCAAATTCCCAATTATATGAATGGGAGCTGAGTGGTCTCAGCACTTCATAGTAGCAAGCCTAAAATGATTCTGAAGCAGGTCATTCTGAGGACAAGGGAAAAACAGACACACTGAAGGGTGCAAGCAGTGATGACTTCAAGGAAGACTAGATTTACTCTCCTTTCCTGTGACTACAGTTATTTTAGCCAAGAGGTGTAAGAGGCACATCTCTTCTCCCCACTGTGTAGCTTAGATATACAAAGTACTGTATATCATATAAATTCTGCTAAGTGGAAGATAGAAGCAAACTTTATTTTCTCTGTAACTGTGTGATTTATACTACATAAGAGCCTAATTGCAACTGTAAGGCTCAAGGGTAGTTAAAGAGCACAGAAAAAATTAGTAATAGTCTTTAAAATTAAACAAGACTCAAAAAGTTCTAATTTGGATCCACCTCCTCTCCTTCCCACCCCCCGGAACTTCCATGTTTATGAACCTGAGCAGAGGGGGTTACTTAATTTCTCATGGGCCTTGTTTAATTCCATCAACTATTAAGGCTTTTTTAATTTTGTAGGCTTTGCAGCTATCACCTTGCTGAATTGTGGGCCACAGTGTTGTACGATGGTATTTTGAAAGGGGCCTAATGGAGACAAGCATCAAACCCCATTGAATTTTAATGGGATTTAGGCACCTACCTCCCTTAAGTAATATAGAAAATCCCAACTGTAATACACGTTTACATAGTATGTATGCATCCTACTTGTATATTAAACATTTGGTTTCATATGGTTCATTAATAAAATTGTTTTTATGGAAATATTGATCTCAGTAGCAATTTTAAATGTATTAGTAAAATTACATTCCCTAGTTATGTCAGAACCTGGTACCACCCTCTTTAGGCACTTGGAACAACTTGCTTTCTTCCTTAGCTGACTATCCTTTTGCTTCTTACAGAAAGAAAGTAGACAGGGATAGATGACAAGGATTTCAAGCCAGCAGAAAGCAAACCAGGTGAAGTTTTGAACAGTATCCTTCTATTCCCTATATCCTGTCTACTCTCCATAAAGAGAGAAGTGCTTTTGATTTACAAAGCCTACTGTTATGCAGGTGTTCTAGGAACTTGGCCACAGCACTTCAGTTAGGCACATTTATTACCTTTTGGATTTCTATAATTAATCATTCATTCCTTTCTAAGAACAAAGAATAGAAGTTTAGCATCTAGTGGCCTCTGTCTTCCCTCTTTCTCTCTAGCTCCCTGCCAGAACATTCGGCCTGTTTGTTCTCTTTCATTTCTGTTCTTCCTGTTGCATTCTGTTCATTCAATGGGGAAAGAGTGAAACCGGATGGCTGGATTCAGTGCAGGGAAATGACTTCAGAGCTACCTTTGTTTTTCCCCCTCATTTCTTTGAACACACTTGGCCATGTATCACTATGAAAAGGGCTTGTTTTAACAGTTTGGAACATCCAATAAGCAAAGCTGTTTCAGCCAGAAGCACTCACATCTTTTTGGGCTGACTGAGACTCTGAGTTAAACTGCCAATTTTTTGCAACAAAACTGACCATGACATTGGGCATTGTGTTCTAAATTAGCCACAGCCTTTCAAGCAACTTGTCTCTTTTTACTGTAACAGTGTAAACCTCTATAGCATTTGGCTTAGTCTACTGACTTGAGATACTCAATGCATATTTTTCTAGTGAAGAAAGCCAACTCTTTTAAATTGATTTTGTGTGTGTGTGCACGCATGCAGGTGTATGATTTCACGGCATATTGGATTACTTTATTTTAAGAAAGACTGGATATTTATTTTACTCACTAATGCAATTTTTATTTCCAATTATATTGAAGTTAAAGTGAACATTTTATCCCCTAGTTTAAAATTGTTTGTGTAAAGAAAAATGAACTTCCACCTTTACTTTATATTCATTTTATATTTCAATTTGCAAAATTGCCTTATCATATTGGTTTTCAGTAGGTGAAAGAGAAAGTAAATTTTTGTGTGTATTATTGGAATATGTTAAGATATTATATATTTAAGCAGCATGTAGTTAATTGCTGCAGAAGTAAAATATTTTTGCTTTAAACTTTGTATTTGTGTATGCTTTAAAGCTACTGATATCACAGCAAAATAAAAACAATGCTCTTGGAATAATGATATTGTTTTTAACAGCCATATTTAACTAAAATCGATAACTGATGCGATCTCATCAAGAAATCATTTTCAGCAGATTCATTGGATTACTACTCTGTTCATATGAATGAATCCTGAAAATGGAATGTGAATCTGAAATTTCATGTAAAAACACCAAATTTGACTAAATATTAGATATGGGGTTTGAAGATCTTTGCTGAAAAGTACAATCTGCTCTGTGAACTTTTAAAATTCAGTCCTTTTCCTATCAAAAGCTATACATTAGTTTGGTTTTGATCTACAAAATATGGCTCTCATCTGATAAAAGGGAAATAACTGATTTGTGCTTTACTAACTATGAGCAACATGATTCAGATAGTCTTCTGATGCCTTTTCATCATCTTGGTTTCACCCTCTTCCCCACAGATAACGAAAGGTAGAGCTAATATATTAATGTGTACACAAACCTAGAAACACATACTTGTCTTCGTGGGAGTTGATGTGAACAGGGCTGGATTAAGACCTTTAGAGGCCCTAAGCACTGAAAAGATTATGGTGCCCCCCCATATGCAATTCAAAATAAAAACAATACTATACCGTAAAATCTCACTTTTGTTGGTGCCCTTGTTTTGCTGGTGCCCTAAGCACGTGCTTAGTCTGCCTATTGGGTAATCCAACCCTGGATGTGAACCAAACATAACATTAGGCTCTCATGCATCAGTCCAGTCCTGCTACAAAACACTTAGGCCATGTCTACACTAGGAAAGCATTTTAAAATTACTAAATTCGACTTAACTCCCAATTTAACAAATTCAAACTAGCATGTCCACACTGGGGGGAAACATCAAAATTAGTTTGAGATAGGCTGTGTTAATGTGGATGTGCTACCTCAGACTTGGAGTCCCAGGAAGCACTGGGGAGTTATTAGTTTGAATTACTCTGGGGAGTAATTATTTCAAAATAGTGGCACTAGTGTGTCCAAACTACCATGATTTCAAAATAACTATTTTGGAATTAGCATTACTCCTGATAAAAAGCAAGAGTACAGATTTCAAATTCTGTGGCCCGTTATTTTGAAATAACGGGCTCAGTAGTGTGAAGGCTCTGCTTATAAATTCAACGTTGGAGGGTTATTTTGAAATAGTGTAGACCAGGGCTTACACTAGTTGCCTCTGGCAGTATAGATGGTGAACATGATTGCATTTTCACTAACATGGGTTTAAATCAGGAGTAATTTTATGAGGTCAGTAGCATTCACCATTAGAAATCACTCAAACCTACTAGCTGTTTCTCCCACTCCATCCCCCATACAAATCGATCAGCTGTTCTCCTTCCTTCCTCCCCACCCCCTTCCATTTCCTTAACCTATTTACCTAGTGATGGCAGCACCAGGAGGAGGAAAGGAAGTCCCAGAAGAGGAAGTTGCACCACTAAAAGCATCTCCCTTCCCCATCTAAAATGCGATTGGGAACAAGGGGAACCCCAGAAATCCTTACCGCTCCCATATTACAATCATCAGATGTTGTCCTAATCCTGAAAGATGTTTTGATCAGTCTGAGAAAGAGAGAGAATAAGATGACATCATCACCTTAATCAAGTTCAACATTCTACACAACACTTATGGTGCAAATATGAGATTCCTATTATGTGTAATTTCACCTATTCCTGATCCTGCTTTCCCATTCTTTCCTGCTTGCATTCTGTCCAAAAGGAGTCCAGCTTAGCCAGCCATAACAAATCCACCATTGCACCTGTAAACAATTGTGGTAAAGGTCTGCCAAGTCTAGGGCATGTACCATGACTGTAATTTCCAGTAGCTACATTGCAAATATAGTATCATGAACTTTCATGGGTAAAACCCAAGTCTTCAGATAAGTAGAGTGGAGCTCATCTGTTCATCTGAGGAAGTGGGTTTTGCCCATGAAAGCTCATGATACTATATATATAATTTGTTAGTCTGTAAAGTACTACACATCTAAGTATTTCTAAAGTTACAGACTAACCCAGCGATCCCTCTTGAGACTTTTTTACATTGCAAATGTGAGAGATTCTGAGAACAAATGGCATTTTCCTTTCTGCTCTTTCTGTCTCTTCTCTCCTCGGTTTTGTTTTATTTTATCTTAAAAGGTTGATCATTGAATTTCACCAGCAGAAATTCAACAGCTACTGAGTTTTAACATGGGTTTTTTTTTTCACACAGAAAAAATATTGAAGTCATTTTCTATGAAAAAAGTCTGAGCAGTAATTCTACGGCTTTGAGACTGGTGTGTTATATTGAATTGTTATCACCATTATCTTTCATAAGAAGAGAAAGGAAAATGGAAAGTGTGTGAATGTGCATGTGTGTGCCTGTATAGAACCTAACACAGTAGGCACACAACCCGGACACAATTTGGACCCTTGGGCTCTACTAGAATACAAATCATTATCATCAATAATAAATAATTGGAGAAAGGAAAATTAGAAACAGAAGGAAGGGGAGGAAGAAACTTATGTACTTTCTAAATGTTCTCCTTACCCAGCTTCAACTGGTACGAGCAGAAAAAAGATTTAATTTCTGCCTCATTCTTGACAATGGCTCCTCTGGTCAGAACTCAGATTGGAGAAAGGAGGAGTTTGTTACAAAACAGGGCCTGTTCCCGCCTTCCTGGGTTTGGTGTAGCAACTATAAGAAAGCAGGGAAGTAACAAAAAATAGCTCTAAGCCATCCTTGCACACTCCTTGTATTGTTGGGTCAGCTGAGGGCTTACCTCAGCCTTCGGATAGGTCAGCTTAGGAGCTCTCTAATTTATGTTCTGGCTGCAGTGGCCTCCTGTGGACCATTTGCCATCTAAGAATTGCTGGAATGTGGTACACTCCAAACATCCACACTTCTTTCATCTGCTCCCTATGTCAGGCCTTAGGAGAGGGCTGCCACAGAGCCTTATCAGTCGCTCTCTGCTGGCAGTGGAACCCCTGGATATCAGCTACAGTCATGGACTATTTCTATCTTCTCCATACTTCCTTGACAGGAGAAGAGACATTAACTCATGAGACTACTTGGCTTATGGAGTTTAAACAGGCATCAAATAGTGTAGGCTTTAATCTAACTACCTGATGGAAATGATGTTAAGGAAAGAGTCACCATAGTTTCAGTTCTATGAGTACATGGATTCTTAGTCAATAGCCTGACATGTTTTTTGACTCTGTCCAAGGTACAGCCATCAATGTTATGTGGCCAGTTCATCCCACAAATAACTAACAGCATGAATTTCAGAGGCAGAACCCTCTTTGAAACCTTCTTCTGACCCTTCCAGAGTGCACAAAGCTTCTTGTTTGAATACAGTGTGTTAAGCTGATGTACATATTGTTGTGAGGAGTACTGTGGAGAATATTCCTATTTTCAAAAAAAACTATTGAAAATCAGGTGCTTATTAGATAGAGCCTTCAGTCTCTGAAGCACCTATTAATTAATTCTCCCATTTAAAACAAAAATATATATCCTCAAAAGCAAGGAGGGAAGCAACAGCATTGGAGCAAAAAAACATATGGCATGCCTTTTGCTGGAAATTATTTTACTTTGTGCCTGAAAAGTCTGCTCAGCAGACTGCCAACCGAGCCCAGTGTTTTACTTGGGTAATTTGAAACAGGAGTAGAAGTGATGTCTGTAGCTCATTTTTCCCGTAAGTATTTTTGGGATACATTTAGAGCTCTGTTATCTGTTCCAAATTCCACATGCAACATTTGCTCTTTAGAAGTATTTTTATGAGCAATAGGGTCAAATTATTGATGACAGGAAAATTATCCCAACCTGTCTTTTAGTAATGTGGCAGGTTTTAGTAAAGGGCACCTACGAAAACCCTCTAAATGTACATCACACTGTGTTCCATGTTTATTTTGTGCTCTATCTACAAACGTTTGACTTCCACTTTGTTACTACTTCTGAGAGAAGCACAGACTCTCTTTGTCATTAAGCATATCCTTGAATTTGCTTTCTGTATTTCTTTTCCCAGCACGTAAGTTGTGCTCTTGCAGCTGTTCATTCTGCACCTGGGCAAAAAAATTAAAGGGGAACATTCATTGAGCCTACCAACTCACTTCCTATAGATTGATGAATAACTGTGAGAGGGTCACGAGTTTTGCTCCCTGACGAACTGGTCTGGATCTGAACAGGTGACCTAGAAATGGATGTCTTTAAAAACCTATTCCCAGTAAACACACATTTTAAAAAAGTAGATTTGTTCTTCTATTGAAGTTTCTTCTCAGCCGAAGCACTGCCTTCGACTGCTTTCCCCCACCCCCTCCCAAAAAACAAACCCTAAACGGCATTAAGGGCTTGATTCCAAGTACACAGAAATGAATGGAAAGACTTTCATTGAGTTCAGTGTACATTATTACATTTAATTTTAGTTGAAAATAAAAAAAAATCAATGCAATACTGTGTTCTATTTAGTGGTTACATGCATATTTCTCATATTGAAACCCATGAAAAATTACTATGATTTGTAGAATATATGAAATCTACTTATCTATTTCTATTTTTATGTTACTGTTAAACTGCTAGTTTTAAACTGTGGCTGTAGAATGATCAATATGCCATACAAAAAACTGTGATACTCTCACTCATGTTTAATCAGAATTTATAGGTAGTTTAGCTGCTGTCTAATAGAGATTCAAGCTTTCCAGCTTGAAGAGCTCTGTGTAGTTCAAAAGTTTCCCTCTCTCTCTCTCACCAACAGAATTGATCTAATAAAGGTATTACTTCACCAATCTCCTCTGCCTAATATCCTGGGACAAAACACAGCTACAACTACGCTGCCTATCTAAGACATACACAAAAGTAAATAATAATTCAGTAGGCAGAGATGGGCCTGAGCAAAGATTCTGGATCTAAGACTTGATATGGGGTATTCCATCCATCATCCAAATTTTATGGTTGGTTTAATCTATTTTTGGGGGGGGGGAAAGCCCATCTCTAATAATAACTGGAGGAACAGGGAATCTTGAAAAGCTTTTGAAAAGAGCAATGGAAGCAAAGAGAGACAATCCAGACACTGCTTTATATGCTTGGAAAAGGGGGAGTCAGTTTAGAAATAAACTCTCTTTTCACTCCCTTGGCAGACATTAAAATTCTTGGAAGCAGTCAGAGCCCAAAGAGGGGAGGGGAAGAAATATAGGGAGAAAACAGAGTGTCTCAACAAAGGAAGCTGTCTGGCAAGGCAGAAAGGCCCCCCCCCCCCGGGAGGGAAATGAGCTCCGGGGTGGCAGTGCTCCTGGGCCACAGAACTGCCGAGCAATCCTTACAATAAACTTCTTCTTGTTTGCCAAGGGCAACTCTTCCTCCCCGCAGCAAGCGGCAACCAACGAGAGCCCGACTCGGCCCAGCGGTGCGCTCCCATTGGCTGCCCGCTGCCACCCCTTTGCCCAAAGTGGGAGAAATGGATTTAAAGGGGCCCGGCTGGATCCTTCCCTTCCCCAGACCTGAGCGGCCAGCTCCTGGCGGCAAATGTTTCCTACCCCCTGTGGCCACCTTAGGTGACGTGAGATTAGTGCGAAGGGCAGCCCCGTCCTCGCGCGCACTGCGGCTCGCGGGCTGGCCCCCGCACGATGCAGCTTTGCAGCCTTGTCTGAAGGCGGGGGGGGGGGGGGCACCATGTTGAGGCAACAGCGGCCAGGTGAGGTGCAGCTGGGGACAGCCCTCTATGAGCTGGTTGGCTACAGGCAGCCCTCCTCCACCTTGCTCTCCAAGCCAGCGCATGAGAAGCCGGAGCCTGCTCCTGAGCAGCAGCAGGGGCTGGGTAATGCCAGAGGTGGCGGCAGCAAGACTGAGCAGAAGAAGGAGCAGCAACAGCTGAGGCGAAAGATCAACAGCCGGGAGCGGAAGAGGATGCAGGACCTGAACCTGGCCATGGACGCGCTGCGGGAGGTGATCATGCCCTACTCCGCAGCCCACTGCCAGAGCTCGCCGGGCAGGAAGCTCTCCAAGATCGCCACGCTGCTCTTGGCCAGGAACTACATCCTCTTGCTGGGCAGCTCGCTGCAGGAGCTCAGGCGGATCATTGGGGAGATGAGCGGCTCCGGGCCCCGGCTGCTGCTGGCCGGGCTGCCCCTCTTCGCGGCGCCGGGCTCAGTGCTGCTGACCCCGGGGAACGTGAACCACCCGGACAGCCTGCGCTCCGCCAGCAAATACCTCTCGCTGTCCCTGGAGGAGCAGCAGTGCAGCCAGCTGCACTTGGCCGGAGCCGCCAGCCTGTGCACATGCGCCGTCTGCAAGTTCCCTCACTTCATCCCCTCCAGCCTCAGCCTAGCCGCCGTGCAGAGCCAGTTCTCCAAGTGAGGGGCGGCGGGAGCCATGGGACTCGGGGAGGGGGGCGTGCCGGGCCGGGGACTAAGAGCGTCGGGCTCAGGAGCGCTGGGGTTTTCGGCGCGCTCCGAGGCCGGGCAGCGGGACGCAACACGCGCGCCCTGGTTCCTTCCTGCCCTGCAGCGGGTGGGAAGGGCCGCGGAGGCCAGGCCTGACTTGCTGGACTGCGGCCGCCTGTGCTCAAGAGCCTGCTTGCCGAGCTGCCCCGGGGCGGCCGCAGCAGAAAGGCGAGCGCCCCACCCACGGGCGGGGAGAACTCGCGCGGGGCACCGCTCTCCCGCGGCTTGCAGGCGCCACGCCCAAGAGCTGGAGAGGCAATTGGGGGCGAGCCAGCTCTGGCCTGGCCTCGCGGTATCCGTCACTCTGCAGGATTGCCCGGGGAGGGACCCCCTGCAGCCATTCCACAGGTGACGGGGGAGGAGCGGCCAAACGTCACTTTGGCACTGGAGTCGGAGATATGGAGAATAATGCCTAAAAGATCCGTTTAATGGAGCATCGTCTACAATGTTTTCTTTAGCTAGGAGAGTATCTAATTACTGTAGATGGGGTTGCACTCTGGCTTATTGATCTAGCACAGGGGTTCCCAACCTAAATAGTAAATATAATAATAATGGAGATTGCCTATCTCCTAGAACTGGAAGGGACCTTGAAAGGTCATTGAGTCCAGTCCCCTGCCTTCACAGCAGGACCAAGTACCACCCCTGAAGAATTTTTGCCACAAATCCCTAAATGGCCTCCACAAGGATTGAACTCACAACCCTGGGGTACATGTACCCCTAGGGGGTACCAGAAAGCTTGTCAAGGGGGTACGGGAAATATTTGGTAAATAATTAGATTATCCTAATTGAAATATTCCAAAAGTAGTAGTGTTAGTGAAAAAAGTTGTGTATTCTAGAGTCTAAAATATATTTCCTTTCATATTGAATGGGGGTATGGGAAGGTTTACTAAAAGCCATGGGAGTACGGGGACCGAAAAAAGTTGGGAACCTCTGATCTAGCATTTACGGTAACAATGTAACAGGTCTTAAACGGCACGCATGTCATAATTATAAGAACCAGAAGACTAGCCCTGTTGGTCTTTAAGGTATCACAGGACGCCTCCCCTGTTCCTGCGGATACAGACTAACAGATTTATTTGGCCATAAAATGTGGGCTTTTGCCAACGAAAGCTTATGCCCAAATAAATCAGCCTTTAAGATGCCACAGGACTCCTTATAATTATAAGAGTTAAAGGTGTGTTCTAGGAAATGGTTTTAAAAGAAGACATTGCTTTTTGTATGCAGTGATTTTCTCTTTCAGTAACCTAAGCAGAACCCAACTTGTTAGCTACTTGCTATCATTTAGAATCATACAAATGTAGGACTAGATGGGACAGACCTCGGTCTTTAGGAATCTGATTTTTTTAGAGCAGGAAGAGGTGTTTTTTAAATTCTTGTTTCCAGGAAGCAGCTTATTGTATTTCTAGAGTAGTTATTTGTGTGGCTTGCAAACATAATGCCACCCTGAACCCAAATAAATACCACAACTGTACTAAAATAGGAGAGAGTGCATTCCTGACTATATGCATTACCAGAGAAGATAATCAAAAAACTCAATATCTGAGAGGAAAATAAGATAGGACCACCATTTTAGAG
This sequence comes from Pelodiscus sinensis, assembly GCF_052426305.1. Lineage (NCBI taxonomy): Eukaryota > Metazoa > Chordata > Testudines > Trionychidae > Pelodiscus > Pelodiscus sinensis. The sequence continues at coordinate 188,104,601 of NC_143052.1, forward strand.
AAGCTAAAGCTCCCACCTCATACTTTGGTGATCATGGCTTCAGAGGAATTTTATGATGGCAGATCTTTAAGTATGGACAAGGTCCGTTCTGAAACACTGGCTTTTAAACAAAGGTTTTTGAAAAGTACAGAAAGCAGAGTGTTTCTCCATAGCCAGCCTGTGCATCAGTTAAAAGACACTGCAAAGAACAGGAATCCTCAACAGACTGTATACTAATACAAGTGAAATATCATAAACATTGTTTTTAAATGTGTTTGTTATGCATTTATTTCTGGAAATTGTTTTTCTTTGTTGTAGTTCTATATAGTTTATTTTAATAGCATTTTTAACTGTAACATCACTGTGTGACCCTTTTACTTGGAAATATACAGTTATAATAAAAATCACAATTTCCTGCATCCTTTCAGCTCTCTTGTTAATGATTGAATGAGATGTTCTTAGTCACCTGACAATAATTACCTGATTACAACTATTAATGATCAAATTGTATTTATTTCTTGATGTTCGGGACATAACTTAATAAAGTGTTAAAGCGAGCTATCACCTGGAAAAAATAAGTAGGATTTTTTTTTATAAACAAAGATAGAGCTGGATTCCTACTCCAAAGAAAATCATAGAAATGTAGGGCTAGAAGGGAACTTCAGAAGTGATGAAATCCAGCCGTCTGTACTGAGACAGGATCAAGTAAACCTAGCCCACCCCAACAGGTGTTTGTCCAATCTGTTCTTAGAAACTGCCAGTAATAGGGATTCCACAGCCTCCCTTGGAAACATATTCTGAGTTGGAAAGCTTTTTTCCTAATATTTAACATAATCTCCCTTACTGCAGATGAAACCCACTATTGCTTGTCTTGCCTTCAGTGAACATGGAAAATGACTGATCTGCCTTCTCTTCAACATTGCTTAACATATTTGAGGATGGTTATCATGCCCCTTCCCTCAGTGGTTTTGTCTCTTTTTAACATTTCCTGATAGATAGATTTTCTAAACCTTTAATAATTTTTGTTGCTTTCCTCCTGACTCTTTCTAACTTGTGTGGCATCCAGAATTGGACACAGTACTTCAAAGCTACGTCTACACTGCAGGCTTCTGCAAGGTCTTGCGCAAGAGTGCATCCACACTGCCATGTGCTTTTGTGAAAGAGTGTCCGTGTGGATGCTCTCTTGTGCAAGAAAGCTCTGATGGCCATTTTAGCCACAGGTTTCTTGCGCAAAAAAACCCTGTTGCACGTCCACACTGCCTTCTTGAGCAAAAGCTCTTGCGCAAGAGGGCTTATTCCTCATGGGGAGAGGAATAACTCTTGCACAAGAAACCCTCTGTTTTGACGCTTTACTGTAAATTTACTTGTGCAAGAATGCATGTGCAGTATAGACGCGCCACAAGTTTTTGCGCAAGAACAGCCGTTCTTGTGCAAGAAGCCTGCAGTGTAGATATAGCCCAACTGAGGCCTCACCAGTGCCCTGTAGTGAGGGACAATTACCTCTTGTGTCTTAGGGTACGTCTAGACTACATGCCTCTGTCGCCAGAGGCATGTAGATTAGGCTACCCGACATAGTAAAATGAAGCGGCGATTTAAATAATCACCGCTTCATTTAGATGTACATGGCTGCCGCGCTGAGCCGACAAACAGCTGATCAGCTGTTTGTCGGCTCAGTGCGATAGTCTGGACGCTCCCCTGCCGACATCAAAGGTATTTGTCAACCACCCAGGTAAACCTCATCCCAGGAGGCATACCTGGGTGGTCGACAAATACCTTTGATGTCGACACCCGCGCGTCCAGACTATCGCGCTGAGCCGACAAACAGCTGATCAGCTGTTTGTCGGCTCAGCACGGCAGCCATGTAAATTTAAATGAAGCGGTGATTATTTAAATCGCTGCTTCATTTTACTATGTCGGGTAGCCTAATCTACATGCCTCTGTCGCCAGAGGCATGTAGTCTAGACGTACCTTTACATACAACATTCCTGTTAGTACACCCCAGAATGATATTGGCCGCTCTCACAACTGCATCACAGTTTTGATTCATTCATTTTGTGATCCATTAGAACCACATATCTTTTTCCAGCAGTACTATCACCTAACTAGACAGTTATTTCCCCATTTTGTAATTATGCGTTTTATTTTTCTAAATGAATTACTTTGCTCTTATTTTTATTGAAATTCCTCTTGTTGAATTCAGACCTGTTCTCCTATTTGAATTCTAAACCTGTCCTAGACACCATTTCCATAGTGCAACATGACATGCACATAGTTTACTTATGTCAAAGCCTTAGTGAAAACAAGCTAGATTATATCTATTATTTCCCCCTACCCATTTCTGTCAAAAAAAGGAAATTGGCTTGGCAATAATTTGTTCTTGACAAATACATGCTGGTTATGGTTTATAATCCTATTATTCTCTAGGTTCTTATAAATTAATTGTTGAACAGGAACAAGTTATATCTTTCCAAGTATCAAAGTTAGGCTGACTGGTCTATTCCATAGCTAGTTCTTTCAGTAACCTTGGATGAATTTAATCAAGCCCTGCCTAACTGACCTAAATACTCTTTAACCCATTCCGGATTGTATTCCTTCCCTCTTGTTAATAATAATTGTGCTAGATATCGGGTCACAACTAACTTTTTATTGTAGACTGAAGCAAAGTAGGCATTAAACATCTCAACTTCTTGATGTTATTAGCTCTCCTCCCCTACTAACTAAAGGACCTGTGCATTCTTTTGTCTTCCATCTCACTCCTAAAGTATTTAAGGGTAGATCTACCTTGCACACTTATTTCGAAATAAGCTATTTCGGAATAGTTATTCTGAAGTAGCTTATTTTGAAATAGCACGTCTACACTGCAGGAAATCCTCAAAATTAGTCTGAGGCAGGCTTCCCTAATGTAGACATGCTATCTTGATTTAGAGCCCCAGGAGGCACTGGGGAGGAATAACTTATAATGGCCCTGGTGAGGGGCTATTTCAAAATAGCAGCAGTGGAGCATCTACACATGCCTTATTTTGAAATAGCTATTTCAGAATAGGCGTTATTCCTTATAGAATGAGGTTTACAGATTTCAGAATAAGCTGTCGGTTATTTAGAAATTGTTTAGAAATAATGGAATGGCTGTGTAGATGCTTGCATTATTATTTTGAAATAAATGCACCCTAAAGGAGCTATTCTTATTCCTTTTACTCATTTTGCGCCTTAACCTTTCTGGTTTTGTCCCTACACGTCTGCAATGTTCTTTTGTACTCCTCCTTAGCAATTCATCCATGGGTCTACTTTTTATAAGATTCTATTTTGATCTTTCATATTTTTAAAGAGTTCTTGATGGAGCCATACTGGCCTCTGACTATTCTTCCTGTTTTTCCTTTCCTTGGGATAGTCTACAATTGTACCTTTAATATTGTTCCCTGAAAACTGCCAGCTCATTTGAACTTTTTTCCCTTTAATTTTCTTCTCATAGGAGCCTACCTATGAGTTTTTTTATAGTTTGCTTTATTTAAAAAGAGGTATTAGAGATCTCCTGTAACAACACCATAAAAACACATTAGTTAGTGTATCTTTCCTGTTATTGATAAAGCTACACCAATTAAAGTTATTGGCACTCACTAAGAAGTGACCCAAGTATCTAACTTGCCAGGCTTTAAGATGACTGTGGAACAACTTGGGTGTTGTTAGTCTAAAGTCTGTAGGTTTGGTGGCACTAAAAATTGAAGAAGTGAAATGAGTGCCATGGCACTCACTCGACACCTAGAAACACACTGATATTTGGAGCACTGCTGACTGTTATGTGAATGTGACATCACTAAACCACTCAAAGAGTTCTAGACACAGTACTTTCAAAGTAATAAGCATCTTCAGGCCTGATCTAGCATTCTTTACTTGAACAGGAATTTGCATGAGTAAAGACTGCAGCACCAGGTCCTATGAAAATAAATAATTATATCCTTCTCTAAAGCCAAACTCGCTATTGTTTTTGTAAATTTCTTTGTAAAGTTTTTAATCATCTTTCTCCTAATAAAAGCATTTCACAATAGAATTTTAGAAATACCGACTAAATTTGTTTCTGTGATGTTGCTTTGATATCAAAGTTGATGCGATTTATAAGGCTTGTAAAATTATCCCCTCACTATTTTACCCAACATTTGGCAGATAACCAGTGTCACCGTTTAGCTGTTCTATTATGCTCTTTTTCCAGAGATCTCAAAGCATTCTACAACAGAGAGAGTGTGTAATTTCACCCCATTTTACAGGTTATTCATTATTGGTTTAAAAAAACCCCCAAACCAGCAGCTTTCATTCTGAAAAAAAAGGCGCTACAATACAATCAGTCAAAGTGCTGGATGCAGCTCACATTTTCATGGAAACACTAAGGACTTTGACATTAGACTATTGGTTAATCAGAGCTTTCTAAAAATCACATCTCTGATCTCAGATAGGGCTAACCAGAAGATTGAGCTGTGATTGAAAGCATTCCATTGCATGCACACTCTCACTTGATCTACTATTCTTTCTCTATAAACTCACCTGACCAGCAACTCAGACATTAGAACTGAACAATACCATTGTACGAAAAGATGAACATAAATTAGGCCAGATCATTGGATAAGAAATGTATTCATCCCAAAATTGACAGTACTTTCTCAAGGTCCCTCTATAGTCACTCATTGGCAATAGAAAGCAATAGCTTTCCTCTTTCCATGACTTCTGTGTAAGAATGGATGACAGAATCACAGCTTCATTGTAGTCTCAGGCAGATTATAGAAAATAAAGTGGTATAAAGTGAGGAGAGAAATAGATTATTCTAATTAATAGCATCAGGAAAATGTGGTATAACCCTGTCCTTCTAGTGATATTTTCCAAAAGGTCTCCAAGACATGCACAATTTATCCCTGAACAAATTAAGACCACTTGAAACAAAGCATGTTCTTGACTGTATAAACAAAAGGAGTATAGGTCAGTTGTAAAATTCAAATGAACTTTTCTCTTTAAAATGAACCAGACAGATCTTGTTCTACCTGCAAATTTGTATTTCATAACACAAAACCAGCATCAGTTGACTTACTTTTATGGATGGGAGGATTGCTTAAAACAGGATAGATGATAGAAAGCAGAAAAAAAAACCATTTGTTGTTCAAATGCTTGATCTTTTATTCCTGATTCTTGCAGTGCCCTAAGACTGATGGGAGGTTCGCTAATTTGTAGACAACTGGCTTTGAATATATCTATCTATATTTTTTGATGGGCAGAAATAGGTACTAAAAATTTGGAAACATTGGATAGAGCTAGGATGAGGATGTAACTGTGCATATACTGAATTTCTTTGTCTGATTATCAAAGAATAAGACCCAATTCTCTATTTTGCCATAGCCAAATAAAGGGAACTTGTATTTGGACAGAAATGGTCTCTGGGGGAAAAACCTACACCCAAAAACGTTCCCTGGCTGGCATATAGCCACCACAATTACTGTCCCCCTCCTTCATTGCAATAAGTGGTGCATTAAAGTCATAGCGAGGTTAAAAACACACTGATTTGAACATCAAATAGGTTTTTTTCCCCTCCAACCTACCATCTACCCTGTTTTTAAGCCATCCTCCTATGCATAAAGTTATAAACTTAACAGTAAAAAGTCACCAAGACCAGATGACATCACCCAAGAGTTCTGAAAGAACTCAAATGTGACATTGCAGAACTATTAACTATGGTTTGTAACATATCCTTTAAATCAGCTTCTGTACCTAATAACCAGGCCCCTTTGAATTGCTGGGCCTCAGGGCAACTGCCCTTTCCCCCACCCTGTCCCCATCAGCGGGCCTGCTGAGAATTTCAGCTGGTACCTCAGTGGCTGTAATTATGACGGGACAATATCCGATCACAAGTGACAAGTCAAGGAGAAAATTCACAGCTAGGATTTAAAAATTAGGTGATGTGATGTATGGAATAAGCTGTTGCTCTGAAACTCTGCTAGTAATAAATTGAAAAAACAACAAGTAGTCTGGTAGCACTTTATAGACTAACAAAACATGTAGATGGCATCATGAGCTTTCGTGGGCACAACCCACTTCTTCAGATGATCCATGAAAGCTCATGATACCATCCACGTGTTTTGTTAGTCTATAAAGTGCTACCAGATTGCTTATTATTTTTTCAGTTTACCAGTACAGACTAACTCGGCTACCCTCTGAAGCTAGTAATAAATGTATTTTAAAAAATGAAGCAAAAATTCCTTTAAATGTGCTGAGTTTTGCCTGGTTTCTATCTGAAACTAGAAACTTTTCCCCAGCACCCAAAATTTAGACAAAGTTTACCACAAAACTAGGTAGAGTTTCAGGTTTTGCTACCAACATTTTGCATAGTTTTCTAGATAATCTAGAAGGATTAAATTCACCCTGACCGGAGGGCTAGTCACAAGGCTTATGTACCACTTAAGTCTCTCTTAAGACCTATTTTGAGGATTTAAATAGGACCCAAGAGGTACGTCTACACAGCAGCGTTATTTTGGAATAACTAACATTACTTCAAAATAAAGTGCACGTCTACACAGCAAGCCGTTATTTCAAAATAATGTCGAGCTGGAGGACTTCTTATTCTGACTCCTGTAACCTTCATTTCGCAAGGAGTAAGGTTACTCCTTCCAGTTCCTGCTGTGTAGACGGCTCCAAAAGCCAGATTAAGCTATTTCAACTTCAGCTACGCAATTGACGTAGATGAAGTTCTGTATCTTAGTCCAGCTGTTGTCCTACAGTGTAGACGTGCCCAAATTGTGCATAAACTAGTGCTGGCCTCCCTGCACAGGTGTGAATTTCACACTAATGTGGTTAGGACACAGTACATGGAGTCAAGAAATCTGATTAGTATTGTAGATTCAGACTTCATGAGAATAATAATGCTTGCATGGCTCTGTGAGGCTAATTCATTAATGTTTGTAAAATGTATTGAGATCCTCAGCTGGAAGGCACTATAGAAAAATTATTAGGACAAATGCTAGTTGTTCAATTAAAATAAACTAGCAAATATAACCGTGCTTAACGGATTCCCAACTTTTAAAATGAAGCTTTCCCAGTGATGCTGTAGTATAACTGCTTGATTTTGCAGGGTAACATCAGTAGTTAGAAAGGACATCTTCTGATATTTTAAACTCTACTAAATATTAAAAATCTACTTACAGAAATAACATAGATGAACTGCTATGTGGTGTGGGTTTTGTTATTGATGAGGAGCAAGATGTTTTGCAAAACAAGTTTCTCATATCTGTTGTCTGAATATTATGTATATTATCACCAGCATTGACATTTTGATCAAAGTCTCATCATATGGATGCAATTTTTAATTGATGTTCCTTCTAGATAACCTGAAATGGGGAGTGTCAGGCAACCTTAAATGCAGGTGTCTGCCAGCTCTCTCTATATAATCCATTATCTTATCCAAAGTAACATCATTAAGAATAATGATGGAACACAGCTCAGAAAGAACAATAAGTAAGATCATATAAGTATCTAGACAGATAATTTAATAAGACATTATTGATTTATTAAACAGCATTCAAATACTTTTGGGATACAGAAGTTGCAGCGTGCTCATTGCAATAGAAATCTCTCACACAAGACCATATTAGCCGGGGTTATGAATTGGGCCATTTAACTCTTTGCCAATCATTTTTCTTTTAGAAGAGCCCCTGAAAACCACAGTGACATCATCTTTTACTTTCATTGAATCAGATTCCTGTTTCAGGAGTGGGGTCTCCACCCATTGAAGACACTATTTGGCTGTAGTGAGTAAGACTGAATTGTGTGCTTGGACAGGATTGCTTTTATGATGTGAATAAAGTGATTTTTCACGAAAGACACTGTAGTGTACAACAACCTACCAATGAAAACTAATTAATTAATTAATTAAACTGTCTCACAGGAATCAGATTACTACGAGCCAAAGGGAGGGTTGAAATGGGATCAAGCTAGCATCTGTGCCGTGTTTGATAGACACTGATTTGGAGTGAACTATTGAAAATCATTGGGTGTAGAGACTCACTCTGAATAAATTATTCAGCTCCAGAGCATATGTGCCCTCATGTTTATGGAAATACTATACAGCATACAGCATAAACTGCAGAAATCTCAGTAAATCCTAGGAGGTGTTATGGCAAAACACAACTTTGAGCCAAATCTGCATTTTAAAACTAATAATCTATCTAGAAGCGGCTAATAAATGTAACTGATTTCATACCACTCATTGAGCACCAAGTCTTCTGGCAACCCCACTAAACCAAAAAGTGAATATTTTGAGGCAGGTCTAGAGTTTAAGGCTAAGTGGAAGGCTAAGAAATAAAGAGCAGATGGGGAAATAAGTGAAAGGACAGGGCTGAGAGTATCTAGTACAGCTCTAGGTTATAAGCATTGAGGAAAGAGATTGCATTGTACTCTTCTATTGCACTATGTGACTTTCCTGTTAGTTTGAAGGGGAGATAATCCTTGGGGAGCGGGGGAGGATATATTAGAGGAGGTATCCTAAAACACTCCACGCTTGATTTTAACTGAGAAAGGAGACTATTTAACACTGTTTTTAAATTGTGCTTTATTATGAAGTAGGATACCTTTCCTTTGCTGGGCTTGGCTGGCTGTATATGCAAGTTCATTGGTATTAATATGATAGAGAATTATTTTATAGTCTATGGGTGGATTTTTACTAAAAACAACATTGTCCTCCTTCAGAAAATATCTACAAGACGTGGTCTGCTGGCGGGGACAGAGGGAGGGGGGAAGGGTTTCCACAGTTATGGCTTCTTGCCAATTTCTAAATGCACACAGTATTTTATGTTTATATAGGAGAGGGCAGCTCAGAGAAGGACTTAGAAGCAGAAGATTCTGCCCATCAACCTATCTTCTTTCTTGCTGAGATTCAGCTCCAACCAAGTGTTCTTCATCCATGAACTGATCTCATCCAACCATTGGGCCATCTCAGTGGTAGTACTGTGGTTATATGTGGTAAGGATAGGTAGAGCTATGTGTAATCTGCATATTGCTGGCATTTGAGTCCACATTATTTTACTAACTAGTTCATCTAGTGGTTGCATGACTAGGACTGGAGTGAGAACTGATCCTTATAGGACTTCCTATCCTTCAGTAGTAAGAAGCTGGCTTATACCATCAAGTGTGAAGGTTTATAGTCTTTCCAAAACAGTTGTTTTTTAAAATAATTGTTACTGTTATAACTTTAGATATTCTTGTTGTACACCATAAAAATAGCTGATGTGGGTATTTTTAATTTCATTGTCTCATCCTTCCCCTCTCAGGGATGTTGTGACGCTTCATTAACTAATATTTGTTTAACACTTGGAATCTTTGGATGATAAATTCTAGGAAAGTATTATTATTGTTATAGTGACTAGAATTTAAAAACTGGATGAGAAAGAAATAGATAGCTGCAAACCTGAGATGTAAATAGTTATGAGATATTAACTTAATAAGTTGATTTTCATCCTTAGTGGCTATGGAGGGAACAAAATTAAGTCTTCTTAACTGTGGAACTTAATAGAAGTTTTTTTCATAGTTGTGTCTCTTTTCACTTTGTCAGCCTATTTCTCTGTTGGCAAAAAAGCCTACAAATCTGTTTTAATGTGAAATTCTTGATAAAGGAAGGAGAAAACAAATGAGATATTTAAGAACACATGTCAAATTGCTGGTATTTCTGTTTCAGAATTTCCTGTTCTGTTTAAGTAGTTCTCCCAGCAGGGATCTGTGTAAATTCTTTTACATTTCTGTGAAAACCAGGGCAGTCTTGGGCTACATTATAGCAGCTAGTAATTATGAAATCAAATTGTCTTCTGGGGAAAATAGCAATAACCATAACTTCTACTGAACATATTAAAAGAAATTTCCACATTCACTTTTAGAGTCAGGAAAAATAAAGGTAAGTCCCAATGACTGTCTTTTCCCCCGCCTCTCCAGAGAAATATCACAACTGACATATGTAAGATCAATGAAGCAACACAATGGCAATAATACAACTGATTCTGCAGTAGTAATGAAAATGTAAGTAGAAAGGCAGCAGGCAGAAGACCTTAGATTTTCACTAGAAACCAAATATTCAGCCTTATTTAGCCTGTTTTCTATTTCAGGATTTTGAGTGGAAAAGTAGCCCCACTTGTCAATCAGCTAACTTGCAGTGCTAATAGATTCTGGTGTTTAGGGGGTCAGCTCAGAATTTAATTTAACAACTTACAATACGCCCACATGCCCAGAAAATGTGGACAGCTTGATAGGGTTCACTGAGCCAAAGAAGTAAGACCAAAACAGTGCATTAATGTATAGGGGAAGAATAGTTGCAATCAGTTCCCTTGTGAATTGGACAGAGAACTTGGAGATGAAGCAATTATCAGCCATCGGGGATTAATAGTAAAGTGTGAATGCCAAGCTGTATATGTTAGGGGCAGAATATGTTGCCTATAGAAAACAACAAAGAACGTTTCTTACTATTAAGTGAGATTAAACGTAATGGCCTGATTTAATCACAAAGGCAGAATTAAATTCAGATGGCAACTTCAAAGTGGACACATGCACAGAGACTACTGCATACATTTACATATAGCTGGCATAGCTTGGCTTGCATCACAATGGGATAAAGTTTCTTTGGCCACTTAAACAATTTTCTATTCTTTGCTTTTTGTTAACACTCACTGTATTTATCCCTAAATTGCTTTTGGTTAATAAGATGGAGCTAAGAGTTATATTTATTCATAGAATCTGTACTTTTTAATTCTTTCAAGTAAAAAAACCCACAAAACAAAACAAAAAAACACAGCCACGAAGGTCAACAAGAACAGAATAGCTGTAATCAGATAGCTACAGAAACCTGTTATAGTGACCTGTAGTTGTATTTTTCATCTGCCCCCAGAGGTACCACTGCAGGTTCCTAGCTTGACACCTTACAAGAAATGAATTTTCCATTCATCCCATTTCTGAAGCATTCAAAGTTTTAGTTTATGCTATAGAGTAACATGGAGATTTTTTGAAATGTTCAGGATATTTTAATCTTCCTCCTGGGTTATTCTGAGTTCCTTTGGTCTTGATGTTCAGCAATGTCTGCAGCTCTCACTAACATCCATTGCAGTTAGTATCTAACTAACCCGTCTTCAATAGTGCAGAAAAGCAGATCTTCAGAACACTAAGATCCTTAACATGCTTATGAGATGGGGGGAGCAGGCTTACATTTCAAAACTCCTAGGTTTATTACTCACCAAGATATGAATGCCCCAAAACAACATTCTATGGGTCTAAGCCTATAAATGCTTAAGCATGTGCTTAACTCTACTCACATGAGTAATGTTACACAGAAGCAGAGGTGTTTGAAGAATCTGACTCCAAATCTAAACCAGCCAACCAGTGTTCCCTCTAAGATTTTCCATCCATGAGCAGAGTAAGTTTTGTCTTGTGCACCAATATTGACGTCATGCATGCAGGGTGCGCAGCCTCACTGCAGCCCAGCTCCAACTGTGGCACACAGGACAGCTCCCCCGCCAAGTGTCCCGGGCCAGGAAGCAGGACCTTGGCCGCTGGATCATCGCCCCCACCACACTGACCCCCACTGCTGCCAGGGACTCTCCCCAGCAGACCCACTGCAGCCTGGGATTCCCACCCTCTGCCTGGGTTGTGTTATGGCTGCACCTGGGCAGGCAGTAGTGCTATTTTTAGCACTGCTGTGCTGGCCTAGGAGCAGCTGCACCGTGGCCCCAGCAGCAGCCCTGAAACATGGGGTAGCCACCTGCCATGCAGCCCCACCTGCAAGAGCAGCTGGGGCCATGGCTATGTGGTGGCTGCTAGGGCTGGGACCATAGCTGGGGCCATGGTGCTATTTTTAGTACCGCGGCCCAGGCTCCAGCTCCCAACTGCTGTGTGGTGCCTGCCCAGCTGTGCCTGAGGTGGGGCAACCACACGCCACATGACCCTGCCTCTGAGAGCAATTGGGGCTGCAGCTGCACAGCTCTGCTGAGGACGTGGGCAGGACTGACATTTTTGGTGCATACCCATACAGGCACACACCTTAGGGGAAACCCTGCAGCCAACATATATCCCTGGGACCAAATCAACTGGAAGTTATAAAATTTCCTGGACCAAATTCTACCCTGCTGGAGTTGTTTAAGTCCTTTCTTTGGTTTCACTGGAGTTACTCAGAATTTCCCCTTCTCGATAGGTGACCATTTGCTGCAGTGTCAGCTGCCTAAGACATAAGCCGCTAATATATATTCTCATGCTCATGGGAAGAAGTTGTGCTATAACACAATTCAATATTATATACACACACAAGAGATAAAGAAAGAAGGGCATTTACACTTATTTCATAGCAAATGCTCTAAATAGAGAAAACTTAAAAAACAGTGAATAGTCCTGCAGCACCTTAGGGTATGTGAAACTAGCCACCCTAGTTCTAATGAGGGTGGCTAATGTAGTCATTCGAATTTGCAAATGAAGCCCGGGATTAAAATATCCCGGGTTTTATTCGCATGTTCCCGGGTGCCGCCATTTTTAAATGCCCGGTAGTTCGAACTCCCTGCCCGCGGATACACGTGGCACAGGCTAGGTAGTTCAAACTAAAGCCCCTAATTCGGACTACCGTTACTTCTCCTGAAAAAAATGAGGAGTAACGTTAGTTCGGACTAAGGGCTTTAGTCCGAACTAACACGTCCTGGCACGCACTTCCTGGTTCGAATCAGCTGTGATTCAAACTAGCACGCCGGCGAGATCATGTTAATGAAGTGCGGGATATTTAAATCCCCGCTTCATTAACTACTTCGGTCGTCTCCATTTGCATCCCTAGTCCGAACTAGGGATGCAGTGTAGATGTACCCTTTGAGACTAACAAAAAATGTAGATGGTATCACAGCCCACTTCTTCAGATGAATGGAATTAAGGGGTCTACGGTCCAAATAAATAGCAGCGAAAGAGGGGATGGGGAGGGAAAGAGAAGGGAAAAATGGAGAAAAAATATTGTCAATTAGAGTGTCCATGCTAAATGAGGATAATAGAGTGAGCTCTAAGTATTCTTAATACCTGGTGCTTGGATTTTTATGTCATTAGGATGTGGAATGTAGCAGCTCATCCAGGTCAGGTCTTTGTTTAAACCTCTATTCAAGGTGTCAGACTTGCAAATGAAACCAAGTTCTGCAGCTTCCCTTTCAAGCTGGATTTTGAAATTGCTTTAAAACAATATAGACACTTTTAGATCCATTAGTGAACACCTGGGCAAGTTGAAATGTTCCCCAACAGGTTTCGGTGTGTTACCATTTCGAATATCTGATGTGTGTCCATTAAATCTTTGTTGTAGAGACTGTCCAGTTTGGCCAATATACACAGCAGAAGGCTGGCACTTGATGCTCTAGAATTCTAGATCACATTAATAGATGTATAGTTGTAAAGCCTCTGATAAGGTGGTTTATGTGGTTAGGTCCTATGATGATGTCACTTGTGTAGATGTGTGGACAGAGTTGTCACTGGGTCTGATTGCAGGGGTGAGTTCCTGGGTGAGTATAATGGAGGTGTGCTGTGTGGTGGCTGGAAATAATTTGTTTGAGGTTAGGGGGTTTTCTGTAGGCGAGGATTGGCCTGTCCCCCAAGGCCTGTGAGAGTGAGCGGTCATTTTCCAGGACAGGTTGTAGATTGTTAATAATGCGCTGGAGTGGTTAAGTTGGGGACTGTAGGTGATAGAGGCAATTTCAGAAGGACTCAGGTATCTCTCTTTTAGTGAAAAACCACAATGAGTCCAGAGCACTTCACAAACTAGAGCATCTCTGAAATGTACCCATTTCTGAGATAGAAGCTAGCACCAAGTCAAACTAGTAGCAAGCACATTCCACATACACTGAAGATGAACTTGGACAGACCTGAACTTCTGCTGAGTTCCAGAGTATGAGATCCAGGATACTGGGTCAGTCATCAGCTCCATTTTAAACCAGGTTTGGAAATTGTTTTCAGTGCTTCCACCTGAATATGACATAAGTGTACAGCCTCAACCACAATACAGTATGGAATCATGCTGTGACTGGGCCAGAAGGCACTTGTGATGTAATTGAGTCTTCTGACACAATTGTTTAGGTAGCATAGAGATGGCCTTAACCACAACATGAACATGGGCTTATACCAATGAAATCAAATAATTTGCACCAGTTGGAACATGTATGGAGGGAGAGCCAAGAGCAGAGATAGTGTCTCAGAACTGGATCGCCTACAGCACAGGAGCCCTGAAGAGGAAACAAAATAAAATGTATTATACCTCTAACTTAGAAGCCACCAAATGGTGATCAGCAGACTAGTTCCGGACAATAGGACAAGTAGAAAACCCAAAATGCTTGTGTCTGACTTCAAACCCAAGGAGCACTCACCCACCAGCGCAGAAGGAAGGACTTATACAAAATTCATCCAGTATTGGCCCTATCATGCCAGAAAAGACTCAGACCATTGAGGAATGTCCATGCCTCGTGTGCAAACTGCTTCTTCAAGGCAAACAATCAACACTTTAGTCCTGTCCTATCACCACTACATCCTGGAGCATGGCATTTTATCAAAGGCCCAGATGCATACAATAGTCCAATAGCCAGAACCAATCTCAGTCAGGCTCCAGGCCTGCCTTTGGCAAAGAAACTGCACTGGTTTCTGATGGACTGACAATATTAGTGACACTGATGGATGATGTTATAGAAAGGGACAGTAGTAAGACATTCAGTACTGATTCTACTGGATCCCTCAGCTGCCTTCAACAGAAATAACCCAGAGACCTGCTGGCCCCCCAGCCATTTCAAGCAGGAGCTGAGAGAATCTCCCTCAGTGAGTTGTGCTCATTACTCAACAGTTTGGGTTAGAGAAGCATGCTGCCTCAGTGGTCCCCAGCCTTTTCGAGCATACGGACCCTTTTCAATCTGTTAAAATGTTTACAGACCCCTCACCACCACGGGGAGCGGCAGAAAGTAGTGGCCAGCACGTTCATTGGCCTGTGTTGCTTCCTCAGCTCCCACCCCTTCAATCACTTGCCCATCCACAGAGAATACGGTGAGGGGTGACCTATGGCCCAAGGCAGCTCCTGCCCCAGCACTCTTCCCTTGGGTGGGCATGGAACCCCGGGGGAGAAAAAAAAAGAAAAGGAAAGGAAAAGGAAGGATCAGGCCCACCGTGGGACTGGGAGGGAGGAAGGCCTGGAGCATAAATGGCAGCGCAGGTGGTGGCGGGAGGAGGGATGGTGCCTCCCAGAGTATCAATATCCCATCCCAAGGGCGGGAGGCAGCGTGCATGTGGCCGGTCATGAACAATGAGCCCTAGGCAAAAAGTGCCTAGTAGTGGATAGTCCCCGTTCCAGGGTGGGCCCAATCCTTACTTTTCTTTTCCTTTTCTTTCCTAAATTTTCTGCTGACCCCCTCCAGTACTGTTGTGGACGTCCAGGGGTCCGTGGACCACAGGTTTGGAACCACTGCTCTACCTCATCAATAGTCTTCATCTGCAGAGACCCACACAGCTAAGTATCTATATAAAACCCAGAGGGAATAACTACAAACACTCTAGCTTCAATGACAGCAATAATGCTAGCCAATTTTTTCATAGTTCACAATCCAAAGCATTTTGCTTTTCAAATGAAAACAGGGGCAGTGTTCCCTGTAAGCTATGCACTTGTGCGGCCACTCAGGAGAAATTCATATGCCACCCAGCTGATTAGCAGAGTGCCCACAGCTAGGTTTTGTCTTTCAGTTGGTGGTGTTCATTTGCACATGCCTCAGTGTACATAAAATTTAGTCTGCACATTAATGGAAAGAAACGCACATGGATGGAAAAGATCAGAGGGAACACTGATGGGGGAAATTTGAGAGAATTTCCTTTTGTTTTTCCATTCAGTTCTAGTCACATGCTCATAGGAAGCAAATGACACCACCACTACATCTTCCCAGTTCCCCGTCACATGGCAGAACAACAACTGTCTCAAGCATAAGCCAAGCAAGCTGGAGGCAGTGCCAGAGAGGAAAGGAAAGTACTTTGATGAGCTGGCAGGGTTCATCTTCCACTGGTAAGAAGACAGCACTGGTTCCTCACGGCTGAAGGCCAAGCCACAGCGATACTCTTGTCTTTGCAATTGTAAGGATGCTCTACTGCCATGGTCTCTACAAGGGACAGTCAAGGCAAAGCCATGCAGTAAATACAGCTGTAGATAGTTTTCCATCTCCTACCTTTAAAAATCCAGTGTAGGCCCTTAAAGCCTTTCACAGGTTTGTTTGTGAGTGACAAGATATAGAATGGGATCTGGTCTTCAGTGAGGAGTCAGTGTAGTGTGATACACGCTGACTTACCAGCCCTTTTCTCTCCCACTCCTCTCCCCAACTGCCCAAAGTAAAATCTACAAAATACAAGCACAAGAAGGATGAAGCAAAGAATACAGGCCTTACCGGCAATTGAAACTATTTCGGTTCTTTAATTGGTACCAAGATACCCATTATCAGTTTAGGTCTCCATATGTGTATATATCCAAGCAGAGTTAACAGGAACTTGGTTTTTAAAGCCTCTTCCAAAAGACTACCACACAGCAGACAGCATGGGATCTTGTCTGTCTACCTCCCAACATGAAGAGCTCACTCAGCCCTGAAGGGATCTTAACCTATGATTCAAAGGAGTCTAAGCATTTCAGACCTGATGGTGCTCATGGAGAAACAGCTCGCTCTCTCCTTGTTCCATTGACCTTGGTGTACTACTAGGCAAGCTGATGGCTGTAATGAAACAGTCTGAATCCTCTCACATCAAAAAGAGGAAGGCCAATTTCACAGAACAAAAGACTGAAGTACCAGTGTGACAGGTCACTAAACACTATCATCTACTGTTTGGGGTTAGAGCACTGAAGAGGGATCTGCTAAGTGGTACAGAATATGGAACAAGGTCTTAACCTCAGTCTGTGCCTTCGGACACTGGCTTCAGGGAATAAAAGAACTCAAGTACAAGAAGGGGGACTTAGAAAACAGGAGGTGCTGGTAAGGATATTCAAAACGTTTCTCAGGCAACTGAAGAGGGAATGCAACTGCCATACCAACTGACTTTCTCCAGCAGTTTGAAGGATGGAAAGCGCATTGTTTATGCAACATCACTATTGCATCAAATGCAGTAAGCTGAAGGTCGAAACTTTACATTTTCATTAATATTTTGTCATGTATAATTTGATAAAAATACCATTTGTAAATACTCCAGCTATTTCATCCATACAGTGGCTGATCACTTTTAAACACACATCTTTAAAATGCAACACCATTAAATTCTGTGATTCTTCCTATCTGAATATTGCTCCCTTCACTTCCCTGCTCTCTACTTCTCTTTTGTGCTACCAGTAGGGTCCTTCCCTCTAAGGATAATTGTCTCTCCAAAATAATTACAAGGTTTCCTTTGCCTACAACTAAAACTGATCCAAGGTTCTAGTGGGTATGTAGCCAGGCAGGGTGGGGAAAAGACATTATGCGGCATCAGTACCTAGTGATCCACTTCAACAGGGCCTGATTTCAAGGCCTCCTGTTCTGTAGGCACAATTAGGTGCAGGAGCAAAATTGCACCTGCACAATTAATGGCCAGGCTGAGGTTGCATTTAAAAAAAAAAAAAAAAAAAAAAAAAAAAAAGCCATAAAATCTACTTCATCCAAATTTTGCACAAACCCTTCCTCCCCACCACAAAAAAATAAGTGATAAGTTGAGTTTATGATTTTCTTAATCTCTGCACTAAATGAAGTCATTAATGTGGCTGGCTAGTGATCTCCCATGCTTGTCCTGTTTCCCTGTGCTTGATTCCTGTCACAGGTATATCACATGCAGAGAGTGAAGTCACAATTCCCCCTCATCAGTCAGCTAAGTTGGCTTCCACCAAAGGATGCCACTCTTCATTACCTGCTGTTTCTTTCCCAACCCCGAGTGAAAAACTTGCCTGATATCCAATATGAGCTTACTGTAGCCCTTCCTTCACTTTCCTTGTTATTATGTATTATTTATTTAAAATATTTTACCCTGCCTTTCTATTTAAAATATTCGAGGCGGCTTACAAAAATTTTTAAAACACAATATAAATATAAATAAACATTGAAAAAATGTATGTTGCAGTATCATGCAGATGCCTCAGTCAAAGATTGTGGCCCCACCGTGTTAGGCACCATCCATACAAAAAATGGATGGGGCTTTGGGTATAGCTAGGTATTTGGGCATTTGCACCAGAATCTTTTTTTGGATGACAATAAAAATCGTATAGCAAGTGCTAAAAATTAATTAAATGAAGAACAAAAGCCTTTAATATAGGGATGGGGGAAAGACAGGCAAGGAATAGGCCTGAGTGTAGATAAACGTGGTCTTCTGTATGACGTTCGGTGTCACAGGAACATCAAATTCACATTCATACAATACCGTGGCTTTACTCTAAATATATATTTAGTGCTGTAAGGGTCAGCTTATTTTGTCCTGATTCAGCTGAGGTTGAGAAGTAGTACTTGGGGCCTTGCTTTACATTACAGAAAATAGCTTAAAAAAAGGTCAAAGATGGCAGAATTGCTTCCAGACTAGTTATTTTAGAGCCATATTCTTCTACTCTTACTCACAATAAGTGTCTAAAGGCTGGTCTACACTAGGAAATTAGATCAATATAACTAGGTCATTCAGGGGAAAATCCACGCCCCTGAGTGACACAGTTAAATCCATCTAACTCTCTTCTGCAGACAGCACTGGGTCTATGGGAGAATTCTCCTGACACCAGAGCTGCTGCCTCTCAAAGAGGTGGATTATGTATATTGACAGGAGAACTCCTCCCCTCAGCATAGGCAGCATTTCACTGAAGCGCAGCTGTGCCTCTGAAGAATTTTAAATATAGACCAGCCCTTGCTCCATGAGAAATGCCAGCACTTTTAGTGGGTTGACTCATCAGAAAAGTTACTACTAAACATTGGTAATAGTGACAGATTCTGGCCCCTCCCCATATATTAAATGGGAGGATCTAATTCTTAATCTACAATCCGGGACTATGCAAGCAGAAAATATGAATATTTCTGCAAGCATGTAACTCTGCCATTTCTCATATGCTCATTGTTATGTCTGTATTAATAATGGTCAGGTTTGGGCCTGATCCTACATGCACTTACTGTGGCATACGCATTGGGATTGCACATAGTAGAAAGGACTACACTTGTAGGAAGGGTCTGCAGCATCTTCCATTTTGTAGCTGCCAAAAATGCATATTTATTTTTAAAATATCAAAGTATTAATGGATTTGTTGGCTCATCGGTGGCATGGGTGATCCCAAATAAATTGCAAGACTATCCCTGATTTCTTGGCACTTTGGATCAGGCCCCCCCCAAAATGTGAAAATAAGAGTACTAGAAATGGTTTAATCCTGACTATTTCCCTTTGTTTTGATATATTACTGAAAAGTTTTATTTATTACGGACACACATGCAATTAAATGTCTTTAAATAATCCCAGTAACATGAATATACAGGAGAGGCTCATTAAAACTTAGAATGTATAAATGATCAAAAAGCCTGACATTTAAATTGATATTTTAACCTTAATTAGGAAATCGTTTTTAGATTATTCGAAATATACTATTGAAAAATGTGGTGGATACTCATGAGACTATAGAGATTTAAAGCCCAATTTTCAAAGAGCTATTTGTGAACATGATTTGTTTCTAATCATTTGGCTCATATGTTCCATAGGTTTGGACATTCAAGATTATAAATTCTATTGTTTTTTTTCCCACAGGCCCCTATGTGGGGGATGGGATGGTTTGCGAAGGGTGCGAAACCCCTCCCCACCCCAGAATTCCCCAAGCAAGCATGCCCCGATGGGCCACGGGAAGGCAGGAGCAGCGTGCTGCGTGAGCCCTCCTCCCCCATGCTCTGGCCAGATGGGGCTGATATCCCCATTTACTTGGGGAATCATGGGGGTGCAGTCACACCTTTGTGGTCCACATTTACAAAAAAAGCACACACACGCACACATTCCTTCATATGGACCTGTTTCAGGTCCTAGGACAGGTAATAATAAATTGGCTCACATTGACATGGCACATTTCACCCTGAAGGACAGTAACATGCACTGAAAGGGAAAAGAGTTGCACATAAGCCATATTTAGTCCTTCACTGAAATGTGTCACCAGTTTTAAAGTAGAGTGCAACATAACAATTGTACAGAAAGGGAAGCTGTTGTGTCCAGTTGAAAGAGTAGGGGAAATGGCACAGGCAGCATGTACTATTATCTTGTAAGCACTCGCGCGCGCGCACTCTCACACACACACACTCACACACACAAAATCTTCTACTTGAAATTTACTGCCTTTCTGGATCTGCATATTTTATTAAACAGCACTCCTAAATCTTAGCCTGTCTTCCTGAGACTGATTATTCACAGGATTTTTCTCTTTTCCTATCCCTAGTTGTCTCTGCCTCCAACAACCCCCTTTTTGCAAGCTCCTGTACTGGAGCTCATCAGACTCAGCTGGTCTGCATGCTGGGGTAAGTCAGCAGAACTGTGCACCTCTGTGCAGGATCCTAGAACCTGACAGCTTGTTACATTCCCAAGCTGGAATTTGGCCAGGACACCACAGTTAAGATCCCTATTCTTCCCCCCCAAAGAAGTGCTAGGGCATTTTAAATAGCTCCCCGTGGCCAGGACTTCAGTTTTGCATCACATCTAAGACAGCAGTTCTGACAACACAGTGAACCCTAACACCATGCTGCAGTGCTGGGTCTCTGCCAGTGAGTCAAAAGATCACCCTCAAGCACCTGGATGTATACTGACCCAGGCCAGCCTTGACCCACTTAAGTTGAGAAATCCAGCTAGTACAGTTGCAGACATAGGCAGTAGCTCAGGTAGACAGAGGCAGAAAATAATCATTAGAAAGATGGAGATTTTCACTGGCAGGCACTGAACTGGAGACTAGCAACAAAGGGGAGTTGTGCACCCAGTCCTCTCTGCCTATCACTCAATGTTTTACCCTTGTAAATACTTGCTTTAGAGGTCTGATAGTCTTAGCCTTCTGTCACTGGGCTCCTGGTGTCACCTTTCCCTCTGGTAGCAGTGCCAAAGAGATGGTGCACTTTTCTGTGTCAAGACAGAAGAAATATAGTGAGGGAAGTGATTGTCATATAAGAAAGCAAATTTACAGACATCCATTTTTAATGCCTGCAGCAACAAATCTCCATTTTATCCATTTTCATTAATCCACAGTAGCACTAGCTTTCCCATATGTCTTTTGTTTCTGTAAATATAGCTGAGGGCAAGATCCTGATGATTTTATCTCACATAGGTTACTTCTGGGGTTGTGCCAAACGTGTCAAACAGAACCATCTGGGTTTGGGAAGGTTCTAAACTTCCCAGGACTTGGCTCCATATGCACAGCTCTGCAGGCATCCTTGCCCTCTTCGGGCTTGTTGTGAATCAGACTGATTGTTATTCAGGTGGGATGGCCCGGTCATGAACTGCACTAATCAAAAAACAAACTGCACCAAAACACTGAGGCTCACACACTGGCTCAGGCCTCCCCCTGACCTTTGTTAACCAGCCGCTTCCAATGGATGTGATGCAGGTTGTTCTTCTGGATTTTTGCACCTTCCACAGTTACCAGACATCTGTGTAAATCCCCACCCCCCTTGTGTTGGGCATCAGGGTCAGTAATGTTCAACAATTCAACGTGGGAAGTCTTACTGAGGAAGTACCAGGCCATAAATTTCATCCAACAAGAGCCACCTATCAAGCTTGGCCTTGTTAAGAAGCCTCCCCGATATGAATCACAATAAAGGCTATGGTTCCTGTACTGTTGTGTTAAAAGAATGAAACAGTCAGAGGTTGCGAACAAGATTTTTCATTTCTTTCCTTTTAATATTGGATCAGTTGTCATTTCACATTCATTACAGCCTTGATGTCAGCCACACACCCCATGCTTTAGGCTAATCCATAGAAAAGCCTGTGCAGATAACGTAGGCAATAGCTTATTCTGAACTAAAGCAAACAGGAAAAGTTATGTCTTTTATCTGTTGCCATTTATTCAGGTGCAAATGGTCTTTGATTGAATGTTTATAACATACCCTGCTCCAGTTCTAAGAGGACACAGAGTAATACTCTGTCCTAAATCTGGTAGCTGCAATACCACTGAATATGATGGGGCTAGTTCTAAGCCTTTGTAGAGATGCTCTAAAGCTGTGTTTCATGTCTAGAGCATAATTACATTTGTACTTTCTCACTGGGGTGGGGAAGCACACTATAACATACCTTGTGTGTTCCCGTATTTGTTTGAATTTACAAATTTTGAAGGAAAAAACCCATCCAAGATTACAGGAGATCACAGCTGTTTCATGCATTTAATTTCTGAGATTGGGATTTTATTGTGCTTAATGAACAGATTGCAAGTGATAGAACTGGAACGTTTCAGGAAGACATACAACGGATGTAAAACAGGAGCTCGAGTTGGGGTGAGGGTGGGGGCAGGGTTAGTTACTATTATTTTAATGGTTACTGACCAGCTTTGAGTACAAGGTCACTACCGAGAAATACCAACTCCTGGACTGCAAAATGCAGTTAAAAAGAAATAGGAGGCTGTGGGGGAGCACAAATGGAGGGCTCGATCCTGCAAAGACTACACGTTTAACTATATGGACTATGAATAGTCTCACTGTCCGCAGTGGTATTTGGCATAGCATGTAAAAGCAAGCATGAGTGTAAGTCTGTGAGTAAGCCTGTGAAGGATTGGGGCCTAACACTGAAGTCTCTCAGCAAAAGTCTGGGAATGTTTCTGAAGGAAAACAGAAGATGTTAGTTTTTGTTATTGATGGGGTTTTTTAATGGAGAAAGAAAAAGGGCCCATAGGGATGCAAGTGTGTAATTCAGGGCAAAGTTTAACCAAAACAGCCCCATAGTGCTTCCATGGCCATCCGTAGGATTTATGGAGCCCTATGCAGTACTATTACACTGGTGCCCCTATGTGCAATGGCAGCCGGGGGAGGGGGCAATTTTTTAGAGATGTGATTTTATTATCTTCAGCAACACACTAATGAAATATTTTTAAAGAAAATTTTAAACTCAGGGCCTCTTGACTGACGCAGTAAATTCAAAAAAGGACATTATATACCTGGGGTTGGCAAATGCCTGTTAAATGGTTTCATTACTACTTGAATGGCTCTTTCATAGGCTCAGTGATCTGCTAATAGGTCTGGCAGGCTTTTTCATTTTTAAATTAACAGTTTTCTTTCTTGTGTTAGACTTACCAGGCTGCAGCAGTCACAGAACAGAGCTAGGAAGAGGCAGATGGGTGGACATTAAGACCCAGTGATGTCCCAAATTTTCAGGTGCCCCATGCAGCTGCGTATTCTGCATTTGGGTAAGGTTGGCCCTGTAACAAAAAACAGGACTATGTAGCACTTTAAAGACTAACAAGATGGTTTATTAGGCCTGAATGGACTTAACGCGACTCTCCCATTATCTCAGAGGTGCAGGATCAGATTCTAGAATATTCAGGGCAAGATTCTGGTATCTTTGCTCAGGTTGAATAGCTCCTTGCTCCCAAGTGAAAGTCAATAGAACCATTTGTGGAGCAAGACGCTACTCAGCATGAGTAAGGTATACAAATCCCACAAGGGTTAGCCCAGGTCTCCCTGAAACAAAGGACATCATAGTTACCTTCTGTTTTGTTGTTGGCAGGAATCAAGCTTCAGGTGTATAATTATCACCGGAGGAGTAGTGAACCTGGGCATTCGCAATATCTAGAGAAGAAAGAGAAACCAAATATCCAGTGTAAGGAGCAAGTGAAACACCTTGTACTTGTCCATGGCACATTGCCTTCCTGAAGGGAGAAAAGATCTCCTGTTTCCAGATGGTCTAAGAAATTAATTGGCCTTGCAGGCTTATGTTAAAGGGAAGGGAGAGAGAAGTTGTGTTATCTGATCTTACAGTTGTCTGAATTTGTCATTTTGAGGCTAACTCCAATACTAGTAGCTAAAACGCAGGTTACTGCTGCTTTGATTGTGTTTTGGTGTGATGTGCAAAACAACATGTCTTGATACTTTGAATGGCAGCCCAGAATTAGAATATTCCTGGCAGTGCTATAAAGCAAAGCTTTCCCTTAGTTAGCCAGGTCAGGAATGTGGGTTAATGCTGTGTACCCTTTTTACCCCCACAGTTCTGTTTTTGTGAGGTTGGCAGAAACTGACACTTTTTCTTTTGCTTAATTAAGTTGTTCAGAAGAAGGCTGGTCAAACAGTTGCATCTACGTGGGGAGTCCTGAAATGAACAGAAAGCAGTGGGCGTTGCCAACATAAAAAGGGGGATTCGGTTATTGTTTGGGTGTAGACGGGTCATTTTTTCAAACTTACTGCTGCCTGAGTGGCCACAACCCTGCAAGCAGCATCAGTGAAAGGACATTAAAGCTACTTAAATGCAGCTACATTAGGCTCCAAAGTGTAAGGAAAAATGAGCCGGAGCATTTTCTTTTTCTCTTTTAAGAGAAAGAGAGAATGAATTTAAATTGGATATGGCACTACACGGGGAGTCAAAACTGGTACACCCGAGCTGCCTTAGCACACAGTAAGACAAAAAAAATCATGTGCCAGTGGAATTGTGGCTGCCATCCTAGGAAATGCTCATCTACTCGAATGCCCTGCATCATCAAAGATGAGTAAACAAACTAGCATGTAAACTATCAACACCATGGCTTTAGTGATCTAGTCTATAGTCTTTAAATATTCTTCTTTATTATTTTACGATGGTTGCAACTTGATAAGCAACTGAGAGGAACCCAAATTCCATGTAAGTGTGTTTTGTTTAGGATTCGCCTAAGACAATGATCCAGTTCACAAGCTCTTCCACATTGCTTTGGGTGCACGTTAGGTTGTTTGACCACATGGTCAATTACTCCAGCTTCACTAGGGTAATTTTGTTATACTGGTGTAAATCAAGAGGACAGAATCTGGCAATAAATTAAGACTTCGGGTTGTGACCCTACTTCAAATAATGCCAGAGAACACAGTGGGAGCATTAAGTTCCTTTGCAATAACTTCACCCAACCTGGGGAATCGGAACACACTGGCCATTAGTCGAACTGGCCATTCGTTGAATTGTTTAGCAATTTAAACTCTGCATTGACTGAAAATTGGCTTAGAATTTTGGATTTTGAGTTTCCTCAAAGTCCAGGGGTTTTAGAATCCAGGAACTTGACTCAGTCTTGTCCCTACCTTTGATCACATCTAAATCACAACCCAGCCTAGTTTGAGACTACCAAAGGCAGGGAGCGATAATCATGAGCAGGGCTCGCCAAACAGCAGCGAGCCCTGCTCGCCAGCTGCGCAATTCTGCACTCTGCGCATGCACAGATCGCTCTGCGCCATCTCTTCCGGGTTGTAACCTACTCGCCACGGGCGAGTAGATTACATTATTTGTCAAGGCCTGATCATGAGGAACTATGCCTTAAGACACTTTGCCAAAGAATTAATGCCCACAAATCAGACATCAGACATCTTCACAAGGAAAAACCAGTTGCTTTTCCTTTCAACCTACCTGTACATAATCTTAACAACCTTACTACATGCATCTTACTTCAAAGAGACTTTAACACCAGATTACAGAGGGAAACTTCAGAACTTTCTTTCATGCTTAAATTTGACACTTTACGAATGGGCCGTAACAAAGATGATAATTACCTTAAACATTACAAAGATAGCTTCCCCACTTATCACCCCTGATTAGCCATTCATTGACTCATAAATAGCTATTCCCTCCCTTCCTCTCCCTCACCCCACCTTCTATACTGTACTAAATCTGATTTGTCAGTTTAATAATGTGTTCACTTTTTTCCTTTGGTATATATGGTCATGCCAGTTCTCTTCCAGAATGTGATCTGAGGAAGTGGGTCTGGCCTATGAAAGCTTATCACCTATTAAACCATCTTGTTAGTCTTTAAAGTGCAACATAGTTTTCCCTTTTGTTTTTGCAAGATCTGACTAACACGGCTACCTCTCTATTACTTATTAAGCAATAATTGTGCACCAAACTTTGAACTGGCATGTGGAGATCCTGATGGCATTGGTCCTTCCTCTATGTGCTGTATTTGATTTTGAAAATGGAGTCTTAAAACACTCCTTTTAATTACAGTTGATGTTTGAGCACGGTATACAGAGCTATAAAATATACAGGGAAAGGAATCTGCAAGAAAGTGTCACTCTGTGATAATTATACAGATGCTCAGGACCAGATCCTGCTTCAGTGAAGCCCATAGCAAAACTCCCTCTGATTTTAACGGGTGCGGTATCTAACAGGCTTCTTCTAGCCATTGT
This sequence comes from Pelodiscus sinensis, assembly GCF_052426305.1. Taxonomy (NCBI): domain Eukaryota; kingdom Metazoa; phylum Chordata; order Testudines; family Trionychidae; genus Pelodiscus; species Pelodiscus sinensis. The sequence goes on from NC_143052.1 coordinate 188,130,892, forward strand.
ACAATTCAGAGCTGGAAAACATATGTGGCTGGTAGCTTTGTGTTCGCTGGAGGTGCCTCATTTCTTCTTGGCTGGTACAAATTGGATGCAGATTTTATGCAGCGATCAACTGTATTCCTACAAGTCCAAAGTTCCAGCTGTGAGATAGAATGAGCTTTTTTGTTTTGGTGCAACTCCATCTTTACTCCCAGGCAAACAGAAGGCCTTCCTTGACATGGCAAGCCCACAAGAGTTTGGATACTGAAACTAAGGTCCTAGAGACAGAAAGGATTCACAAGGGCTGGACAGGAGCCATCTTACTATTCCTGGCACTTGCAGTTCCACATGGAGCTTTGCAGCTCCTCAGGACAAAGAGTACAGTTCAGTTTTTATCAGCCCAACATTCTGCTGACAAATACATAATAAACTGACAGAAAGAGACCAAGCCACATTTCAAAAACCCCACTTACATAGGAGGTAGAGGAGAGCATAAGTGAGGATGGTCACTTTCTGCAGGTGTTCAGCCAGTGTCCCCAAATTTACATATATTTGCATACTGCCAAACAGTTGGCTGACAGAATCTCTGAGAAGGTCTGGACTGAACCCAAACCTGTCAGTGATTTTCTCCTTGCCAGTCAAGGTTGGCTTTGGTAGCAATTAAAGAGAGGAAAGAAATACTTCTGACATTGCTCTATAAGAAGCCACAGCTGGGGTGATCTTAAATAGATAATATATGTTTCCTTAGAAAAATATGTGCTCTCTCTACATAGCATAAAGACTATTAGAATAGGCATGAGTATCCAGAAAACAATTAATACTAACTAACCCAAAGAGCAAATAATTTCTCCTTCATTGCTTCTGCTAGGAGATATATATTGTTCATAGATGTCAGAGAGTGGGGTCTGTATTACCAGTTCCTGCAATACTCAAAACAAAAGGAGGGATCTTCTGTCTGTAGATTTCTGAAAAGTAGCTTGTAAAAGATTTTATCTTGTTGCTTAGACAAAACTGTGTAACTTTCTGCTACGTGTGAGAGTAGTATAAAATGACTAACAGAAAAAAAAATCAAACAGATTTTTCTGGGTGGGTTTTGTTTTGTTCCTCCTGCCCCTAGTGGCATGAGCTGCAGATCAAATTAGTGACTAATGGGGGTAGGTGGTTAGGAGGGAATCTGAATGCTTAATAAGGTCTGTGGAAATAACTGCTGATATTTTAAAAGATATTTATAAAGACAAGAGAACAACCAACAACAGGGAAAGGTTTGAGGTCCACACCCTTTTATTTCTGGTTTTACATATTCTTTACTTATCTGTGATAATTTATCATTTCATCTTTAAACAGTGATGGACACTATAATTTCATGAGCAGCAGACAATAGATTCTGTTTATTCACCAACAATAAAGACACTGTTTAGCTCTGGACTGCAAGTGGCTGAGCCATCTGGCCCATATCTTCACAGTAAAACATTGTCTGTGACACAAAAATGATTACATCCACAGGACAAACTAATGTGACCTCTACATAAAGCCTTCCTCTGAAACTATGATATCATACTGCATAGGGGACACCAGCACAATTGAATCTGGTCACCAAGAGCACAAGTGAGATAGGACTATTTAAATCAAATTTTATAGGAGACTTTTTGTCCTCTGTGGCAAACCATCCAGATCCGACGACAGCCTTGAAACATCTTTTTTTATTCACTCTTAAGGCAACAGTACAGTTCTGTTTTGTATTGGCAGTCTTCTTTCACTTGTGCTAGATCCAGGAAGTACACATCCATTTTCAGAATCAGCACCTGCAAGCTTTTCTTCCAACAATGTTTTACTGATGGATCACCACCTGCACCAGCCTTTTTTTCTGGTACCCCAGAAACAAGCAGCTCTTTCTCCTCATTGCCAACTGGAATGTCCAAGTCTGCCACAGCCTTACAAATAGTTTCTTCAGCTTTCACAAGGCACTCTCAGCACTGCTCTACCTGAATGGCTGCTTCATGGAGGGAAAAAAAAACAAGAAAAAAAGGCCCATCTCAATGGAAGAAATGTCATTCTCCAAAAAGGGCAATTTATCTTTGGGGATACAGTGCTTGTATTTCTGTATCTTTTAAAGAAAGTTTAGGAAGAGGAATTATAGATCTTATTCAAGAGACTAATCCTTTTAAAGTGACAATACCGATATGTGAATATTTACTGACTTGTGGAAATACTTAGACTTCTGTTAATCATTCACAATAAAAGTAAGCCAAATGTCTAGCTGGCTGAAAGGCACTTTGACAGAGATGCTGAGATCAGTGTAGAGTTGCATGCTAGATAGCATGAATGTTGCACAGGTGATATTATATCAGGGTTATCATTTTTATTGTGAAGGCATTACCGGCCATTAGCATAGGTGCTGGAATTAGGATTGCTGGGGGCTGCAGCACCCTTTGGCTTGAAGTTGTTACCATAATACACAGGGTTTACAGTTTGGTTCAATGGCTCTCAGCACCCCACTAGACAAATTGTTCCGGCACCACTGGCCATTAGAGCAGGTTCAGACTGATAGGTTTATGGGCAGCCTCATTGGTGAAAACCCAAGATAGAGCACTGAGGAGGAGGGGTGGGACTGGAGTGGGTCGTGCTGGTGAATGCCTTGGATGCTGTTTGTTTGTAACAGAACTTAAGAGTACATATGATGTATTTTTCAAATGGGACTCCTCCTGGGCCTCAGAAAGATACTTTCCTCACTCCATGTCAATGCAAACTTGTGGCACAACTGCTGAAAAACATTTCACCGATCTTGTCCTGGCTCAGCCGCTTTTCCTGTGAAACCAAATGACAACCACGGTCCTACAATCAGGAATGCTTTAAGCACTAGAAAGGACTGTAACATGTGTATGACATTTCCAGTGCATCTTCTCCTAACTGTTAGTTATCTGCATTGAATTCAGAACCAAATTTACACTGTGCCTCAACGAGGACTACAAACTTCTACCCATGATTTTCCTCAGGCACAAAAATACCCTTCAGTTTTGCACTCCTAGGTTGAGTCACTAAATAGCGTTCACGTGGCAATTCGATTTGGGCATGCAAACCGTGTCTTTGCATGTGACAGAACTCAATCATTTAAATATACATAATTTTCAATGACAAAGGCTATTAATCCACCACTGAATTATAACCTCTCACTCAGAGGATCTGGACTGAAAATGCCCAGGTGGCCATAAAAAGTGTAGCTCCATTACGTGAAGCGGCTTTAGTAGATTTAAGCATCCAAAAGACATTGTCACTCAGCTATACAGTGCCTAGCACAAGGAGCCCCCAGATTCAGCTCAAGGCCTTTAGGCATAACCATGACAAAGTAATAACATATCATTTTAAAATGCAAGCTTTACTCTTGGGCACAATTCTCCAGTCACAGAACTGAGGTCTCCAGGGGGTCTCTCCTATACTGGGTTCCCTCCTCCTCTACTAGCTCAGGCTCCTAGGGATAGAATCATAGATTAATAAAATTAAAATCCAACCAACACATCTTTAAAGGATTTTTTAAAATCAGCATGGTCAGGTACAAAATAATTAGAATACCACAAGCCAGTTTGTCAGCAAGAAATACTTTTTAATTTAAAAGGTTATTCACCGAAGGCAGAATTATCAGTTGGATATAGAATCATACTTCTCTTTTTTTTTTAAATGTAGGAGGTAGAGTTATTTTCTCAGAAAAGAGGCACCTTTGCCTTTCACTGATTCTTCACAGTTTTCCTATCTTTCAATGCTGTTTTAAATACATCACTTCATAGTCTCCGAGATTGTCCAGTAGCAAAACTCCCTGGGGAAAATACACATATCCCCAAGGACAACAACTTTTTCTTTCTTCAGAAACTTCTAATATGAGTATTTACCTCTTTCTTTCTTTCTTTCTTTCTTTCTTTCTTTCTTTCTTTCTTTCTTTCTTTCTTTCTTTCTTTCTTTCTTTCTTTCTTTCTTTCTTTCTTTAAAAAAAAATCCCAGAATCCTCAAATGTTGTATTGATTTGAGGCTCAAATGTCTTCTCCTTTTTGTAGGCATAAATCAAGATACCCTAAAGTGGGTTCTTTATCCCTATAGGGCACAATTTAGCCTTTCCATTTTACATCTTTCCTGCGGGTGAGTGGGAGATTAAGATAACAGGTCCCAAGATTCTATATTTACTCTTTGCAATATTTAAAAGAATAAGTGTTGAAAGATCAAAACACTCATTTGAGACTGGCTGCACTCGGCCCAAATATCTTCATGACCAAAATCAAACTAGAAACCCGTGTGAGTGTGTGAGAGAGAGAGACAGAATCTGTTCCTGTGTTTGTCCCAGTAGTTGTGTGGCTCTCCAGATTCTGATAAAGCGACTGCAATAGTTTTCTGCCTACTCCAAGGCAATATATATATCTATATATACAGGGCTCGACAAACTGCAGCGAACCCTTTGTATATAGATATATAGATCTACTCACCAGCCCTGCACCGCGCATGCGCCAGACCAGCACTGCGCATGCGCGCAGTGCCAGTGAATGGGGCGCACGGAGCGACCGGCTGAAATCTACTCACCACGGGTAGAAACAGCGGTTTGTCGAGCCCTGTATATACATATACACACACACACACACACGTATGTGTCTCTAATCCGGCACCCTCAGGAACTGACCAGTGCCAAACCAGAGAATTTGCCAAACCATAGGATGTCAATGTAGTCTAGCAGCATTACCAACACTTCCACTGCTTACTAGGCTTTTAAAAGACATTAGGGGTAAATTAGAGCTAAATAACAACACAAAACACTGAGAGCCAAGACTGGTGGCTATAAACAGACTTTATGAGCTAATGGGAAACTTGACCACACTCATGATAAGTGGACATCTGGCTAACTAACATTATGCCGGACCACGGATGTTGCCAGACCAGAGAGTGCCAGACTAGAGAGATTTAAAACCTGTATTATTTTAGATAAAGATATAAATATAGATATACCAACACACGTACACTCCTCTCTCAGGGTATGTCTACACTACAAAGTTAGTTCGAACTAACAGACGTTAGTTCGAACTAACTTTCATAGGCGCTACACTAGCGCTCCGTTAGTTCGAATTTAATTCGAACTAACGGAGCGCTTAGTTTGAGCTAGGTAAACCTCATTCCACGAGGATTAAGCCTAGTTCGAATTTACTAGTTCGAATTAAGGGCTGTGTAGACCCTTAATTCGAACTAGTGGGAGGCTAGCCCTTCCCAGCTTGCCCTGGTGGCCACTCTGGCCAACACCAGGGAAACTCGTCTGCCCTCCTCCCGGCCCTGGAGCCCTTAAAGGGCCACAGGCTGGCTACGGGGTTTGTGCCAGTTGCAAGGCTGCCAGCACCCGTGCCAGCACACCCAGCAGCTGACACCCCATGAGCCAGCAACCCGATGCCCGCCACCCCTCCCCCTCTTCCCGGGACCAGCCTGGCGGCTCCCAGGAGCCTGCCCGGGGCCACAAGAGGCGGGCACCCGCGTGGTCTAGTGCGGAGATCGTGGACCTCATCGAGGTTTGGGGGGAAGCCTCCAATGTCCACGATCTCCGCACTAGCCACAGGAACGCGGCCGTCTACGGCCGCATGGCTGCCAGCCTGGCCTCCAGGGGCCACCAGCACAGCCGGGAGCAGGTGCGCTGGAAAATTAAGGATTTGCGGCAGTCCTACTCCCGGGCCTGCCTGCCAGGGGCTGACCCGGAGGCGTGCCCCCACTTCCAGGCTCTGGACCGCATCCTGGGGGCTCATGCCGTCCCTGCCCCCCGGGAGGTGATAGACCCCGGGGCAGAGGGACCGCTCCCAGACACGGAGGAGGAGGAGGAGGAGGAAGAGGGCTCCAAGAGCCAGGAGCCTGTCAGCAGCCTGCCCATGACCCAGGACCCAGGACCCCCGAGGCATCCCACAGAGCCGCTCGCCTGTGTCGTCCGAGGCCGGGGAGGCGTCCACATGTGAGTACCATCGTGCTCCCCTTATGTGTACGGGGGGCTGGGGCGAGAGGGGGCCCCGGGACCGTGCGCCTGGGCCTTGCCCACCACGGAGCAGCAGCTGGGGATCCTGCAGGGGCCCTGGCCTTGCAGAGTGGAGCTGGGTTTCACACACCTGGACCCCTGGGGTAATTGACCGCTGGTCTTGTTTCACCACAGCCGCAGCACCTGGGACTGCAGGGCGCACCACCCCGCCTGCAGCAGCCGCCCGCGCCCAGGCCAGCAGGAGAGCCAGGAACCAGGAGGAGTACCAGAGGCGGCACCTCCGGTTCCTGGAGCTCCAGCTCCGCATCCAGGAGCACTGGGTCCAGGAGGACCTGAGGCTGCGCCGGAGGAGCTTGGAGGCTCTGGAGGAGCAGGGCTGTGCCCTGCGAGGCCACCTCCAGAGCCTGCTTGACCACTTCCCAATTCCTCCTGCTCCGGCTCCGGCTCCGGCTCCTGCTCCCCCTGCTCCTCCTCCTGCTCCCGCTCCTGCTTCCTCCACACCCCCCGTCCCTCCTGCCCCACCCTCCACAACCATTCCCCACCAACGCCCCTGGACCCACAGTGTTGCGAGACAGGAGAGGCAGCCGGACCCCCACCCCTGAGCTTTCCTTTCCCTTCCTCCCTTCCCTCCCCTTCCAGCTCCCTCGTCCCAGGTTTCCCCCTCCCCTCTCCCACCCCCCTTCCTCCCTCCCCCCACCCCAGTTATGTTAAATAAAAAGACGTTTTTGTTTGAAAAACAGGTGTCTTTATTTGACAGTAGGTAGGGAGGGGAAAGGGGAAGGGGGGTAGGGTGGAAGAAGGCCCCAGTGGGGCATGCAAGGGAGAGGTCAGTCCTCCTCCTCCACCAGGAAGCTCTCCCACAGGGCTTCGCGGATCCGGACGGCCCCCCGCTGGGCTTCCCGGACGGTGGCGGTGTGGGGCTGACCGTAGTGGCCAGCCATGCGGTCAGCCTCAGCCATCCAGGCTGGCAGGAAAGCCTCCCCCTTTCTCTCACATAAATTGTGGAGCACACAACATGCTGCCACCACGGGAGGGATGTTGTGCTCGGCCAGGTCCAGACTGGTGAGGAGGCATCGAAAGCGGGCTTTCAGTCGCCCGAAGGCCCCCTCCACCACGATGCAGGCCCTGGTCAGCCTGGCATTGAAGGCCTGGCGGGAGGGATTGAGGTGCCCCGTGTAGGGCTTCATCAGCCACGGCTGCAGTGGGTAGGTGGCATCCCCCACCAGGCACACGGGCATGTCCACGTCCCCGACCCTGATGTGGCGGTCGGGGAAGAAGGTCCCGTCCTGCAGCCGCTGGCACACGGAGGAGTTGCGGTACACCCGGGTGTCGTGTGCTTTGCCGGACCAGCCCAAATTAATGTCCGTGAACTGGCCCCGGTGGTCACACACGGCCTGCAGGAGGATGGAGAAGTACCCCTTGTTGTTCACATAACGGGACGCATGGTGTTCCGGGGCACGGATGGGGATGTGTATCCCGTCGATGGCCCCCCCGCAGTTGGGGAAGCTGAGGGCGCCGAATCCCCGGACCACTCTGCGGAGCAGCACCCGGTTGATGGCCTTGACCACCTGCGGAGAGAGACACAGCAAAGCGCCAATCAGTGGGGCGCCCGGGTGGCTGGGAGCATTCATGCCCTGGCAGTGCCCCGCGCCCCACTCCCGGAAGCAACCCCCCTGGCGGCGTGTAGTATGGCCGGGACAGACCGACCCCTCCGGTGCGGGGCGCTTTCGCCTCCTCCCGCCCCCCCTTTGTCCCTGGGGTGGCCCATCCCCTCCTTGCAGCCCTCCTTCCCCCCGGCGCAGTGGCCAACGAGTGCCATACCTGCATGAACACCGCTCCGACGGTGGATCTCCCCACGCCGAACTTGTTCCCGACGGATCGGTAGCTGTCCGGCGTGGAGAGCTTCCAGAGGGCAATGGCCACCCGCTTCTGGAGGGGGATGGCAGGCCTCATGCGAGTGTCCCTTCTGTGCAGGGCAGGGGCGAGCCACTCGCAGAGCTCCAGGAAGGTGTCCCTCCTCATCCTGAAGTTCCGGGTCCACTGTCGGTCCTCCCAGCGCTCCAGGACGATGCGGTCCCACCAGTCGCTGCTGGTGTCCAGACGCCAGACGCGGCGGGGCACGCCGGTGCCGGGGCGCCGCCACGGCTCCTCCACGGCCCCCAGGGCAGCCAGGCGGAGAGGCAGGGGGCTGACGTTCACCAGGTGGTGCCAGGCAGCCTCGAGCCATTGCTGGCAGGCTTGCAGCAGCAAGTCCAGAAAGTGCACCAGAAGGTGCAGGGCGAGCTCTGGCTCCATGTTGCCACCTGCGGTGGCGTCCCCAAAGGGAAGCACCGACACAAGCGGGCACAGAGACCAACGCTTTGCTGTCCCTTGGCGAGGTTGGCAAGCAAGCAGGAAAAGCTGAGAACCGGCTGTCCAGGGGGGGTCCCTTTAAGCATGAGCCTCAGATAGCCTCAGACAGCAGCCACACAACGCAACTACTGACCTGATGCCCTGCCGGAACCGGTTTCAGCCGCCCTTAAATGCCCCCCTGCGTCCAATCAGTGTGGACGCGCTAGTTCGAATTAGCAAAATGCTAATTCGAACTAGTTTTTAGTTCTAGATGCGTTAGTTCGAATTAGCTTAGTTCGAATTAGCGCTGTAGTGTAGACATACCCTCACTCTCACACACATCTATACTTCTCTTAAAATAAGATTTAAGAACAAATATTTTTGTGGAGCTGTGGGGCAGAAATAATAAGATTATTAGTGGAGATGGTCTTGAACCAAAATTCTATATTTGAATACACACAAACTTTGGGAGAGTCCCCAACTTCAAAGAAAGCCTCTGCTTTTATATACAATGGCATAAACCAGACCCTGAGAATCAAATATCCCTAACTTTTGGAAAAGTTGGCATTTGGATGTACAGGCTGTCCCCGAGTTACGCGGATCCGACTTAAGTCGGATCCGTAGTTACGAACGGGGATTTCTCGCCCCGGAGAACTAGAGCAGCGGGACGCCTGGTCCTGCCGCCCGCCTTCTCCGGGGCGAGAAAAGCTGCTCCCCGTCTCCCTGGTCTGCTGGCGGAGCCAGCAGACCAGGGAGACTGGAGCAAAGCGGCGGAGCACCGGGGGCCGGACCCGCGGCCGCTTCCAGATCAGCTGGAAGCGGCGCGGGTCCTGCCGGGTGCTCCGCCACTCTGCGCAGCATCTCCCTGGTCTGCAGACCAGGGAGACGCTGCGCAGAGCCCCGGAGGACCCGGGCCGGACCGCGGCGCTGATCTGGAAGCGCCACGGTTCCGCCCGGGTCCTCCACAGCTTTGCTCCACGTCTCCCTGGTCTGCTGGGGGGGACGCAGCTAGTGCCCCCCCCCCAGCAGACCAGGGAGACGTGGAGCAAAGCCGGGGCCTGTGGTAGAGCAGGTGGGGCACTGCCGGTTGGTCCCGCAGCACCGCTTCTTGGCGCTACTGGACCAACCCGGCAGCACCCCAGCTGCTCTGCCCCAGGCGTCCTGATTCAGCTGCTGATCAGTTTCAGCAGTGGCTGAATCAGGATGCCTGGGGCAGAGCAGCTGGGGTGCTGCTGGGTTGGTCCAGTAGCTCCGAGGAGCAGCCGCGCTACTGGACCAAGCCAGCAGCACCCGAGCTGCTCTGCCCCAGGCGTCCCAAAGTCAGCTGCTGCTGAAACTGACCAGCAGCTGACTACAGGAAGCCCAAGGCAGAGTTGCTCTGCCCTGGGCTTCCTGGAATCAGCTGCTGATCAGTTTCAGCAGCAGCTGACTTGGGGACGCCTGGTGTTCTTATCTTGAATCTGTATGTAAGTGGAACTGGTGTCCAGATACAGCGGCTGTTGAAACTGATCAGTTTCAGCAGTGGCTGATGCCAGTTCCGACTTACATACAGATTCAACTTAAGAACAAACCTACAGTCCCTATCTTGTACGTAACCCGGGGACTGCCTGTAGATCTGGATTTGAATTTTGTTGCCTAGCCATATCTGTCAGTAATACGGATATTATGTAAAAGTCCTTTTGTCTGTATGATATTTCTGGAAAAGCTGGTTAGTGCTGACCATACTAAATCTAGGATTTTTTAGACAATGCTGTTTGTTAGGCAACTTAGAAAACTCATCTCAAATATATGTTACAATGTAATTTTTAAGTGAGCTCTAGTTTCAGACATATACTACAAAGCTTGAAAACATTGCTACTTGGGAAACAGCTGTTGTATGTCAGGTTAACTGATCTAACATATTAGACTATGGGAATCTCATTTATATACCCCTTATATCACCATTGAAGTGGATGGGATTGCACATAGGTGTAAAACAGCAGGCAGTTTAATCCAGTGTTTTCAATATGGAGGAACCAGTATTCTGAAATTCATTGTAATTTGCTAAAAAGTTATGATTAATTCTGCTCCTGGTAGAAGCACCATATAGAGAAGGAATCTTTGCTAGAGATGCTGCTTTTATTGTCTGATTAATGGGCTTTTTAAAAGAATAAGAAACCAATTTAGAATTTTGCAAGAAAGCAGGATTCAGGGATATAGAGCCACTTATAGTGTTAAAGCCTCCAAGCAAAAGAAAGAAAAGTAGACTTTTTTGCTGCATGTTTCTTTTGTGAATACCTGTATTTTACCTCTAAATTACATACATTTTAGTAAAGTCTCACCTTCCTCTGATCTTATGATACATTGGACTTTTAAAATATAATAAAGAATGTAAAGAGGTATTTAATTGGTAGAGTTTACATTTTATTTATAGAGCTCTGACATCAGCACCTACATACAACACCTTCACAGCTAATCCCCTGTGGTATTTTCCAGTGTTCTAGCTTTCTCCCTACCCCCCCCCCCCCAAAAAAAAAACCCAACTCAAACTGATCCAAATCTAAAACAACATTACTTGCCTCCAGATATGTCCATTTAATACAACCAATCCACACAGCCAACTGCTGTTCTCAAAAGACTATCTGACAGATTCTATTCACTTTCAAAGTAGCTCTCCATGGTTTGAATAATTATCTTTCATTTCCCCCTTTCTGACACTTTTCAATGATTTGTTGACATTTGAAGAGATATGTGCAATCTCACAAGAGGCAGCTGGACTTTCTACCCAAAAGATACAAATACAAAAAGGATTCCCATACAGAATTAGAAATAACTATGTTCTTTGCAAATGGAAGACTAAATCTGCATTTTAATGGGACATGTTTTTAAAAAGCGGAATTCATGAATAACCCTATGAGTTTTAACTTTTTCCTTGCCGGTGACAAATCAGAACCACCCTTACAGAGAATTTAGATCTTCTCTAAGCCTAAAGCTTTGACAGGCCAACAGTCACAGTGGTGTCTAGGCACTTTACCATAGAACTTTCCATCCCCTACATATATACAACTAAAAATAAATTCTTAGATATATTTTATGAGCTTTGCGCTATCTCACTAGGTTTATGTGCCTGGCTATCTGAGCATGCCCAAAATTACAAAAAACAAACAAATAATGAAATATTATTTAACTAGCTACTTACCTAGCCCCCATTAGTGGGGAATTACAAACATGAATGAATTGATCCTCAGACCACTTGTGTGAAGAAGATATAAGTACTCCCATTTTACAGATGGGGACGTGGGATGCTAGAGAGGGTTTAAGTGACTTGCTAAGAAGATTGTAGCAGAATCAGAAATGGAAGCTAAAAGTTGGGCAGTGTAAACGCTGTTTGCCAGCATTTTTGCTGACAAAATACTTCCATCCGCTGCAAACAGGGTTCATGTTTTTGACATGAGAGTGCTCCTGGCAACAACAAGCCATTTATACTGCCACTTGCTGCAGTAAAACTTTTATCTTTCATGGGACAGGGAATTAAGCACTTGTGAACAATTAAAATGTCATTGTTCAATTGGCAGTGCAGACACAGTCTTAGCAACACAGCCATGTCACTAAAAGCTATGTAGTGTAGACTAGGGATTAATAGGATAACCGTTTACATTGTTAACCGATAAGCCTGGGCTTATCAGTTACCGTGAATGGTTACATGCAGGCTCCTGCCCTGCTACCGGGGAGCTGGCTCCCACTCCATGCTGCAAGTGCATGTAACCATTGAAATTTTCAGTGGTTACAAAGTTTCCCAGTTAGCCGCTATTTAACATCCGTAGTGTAGACAAAACTGAACTATTAACAGCTGCTGGTTCAGTCTTTGAGAGCACTGATTGATATTCCACTTGCTCAGCCTCAGGCAAAGGTAGCAGAATGGAGATTTTCTGCTAGCACACTCTGGGAGAGGAAAATACATAGTGGGAGAATGGAAAGAGTAAGAAGAAAAAAATGGAGCACAGGAGGGATGCAAGATTGAGAGGATTTGTCGGAGAGAACAGGAGATTGGGAATAAGAGGCCTTGGCCCCAAATAACCTTATTGGAGTCCTTCAAGCAAGAAACAGTGGGGCTTTAGTAGTGAGCTCCTCAAAAGTTATTGTGAGATGCGGGCCCTTAAATAACTGAAGATATGCCTGGGAATTTCTAAATTAGCATCAGTGAAATAATCCATCATTCCTGGGGATCAGTCCAATGCTAAACTGACTATTTGACAACCAATTTAAATTCCAACTGACTATTGCATGTGGTCACAGAAAAACTGTATCTGTATTGCCACATAACTGGGACAAGCTACAAGTATCGCCAAGACCTACTGCTCTGAAACATTCTCACCTATTAGCTGTTACTCCAAAATATCAGGCAGAGCACAATCTGGCCTCATGTCCCTTAACAAATTCTAGATGGGAGGGTCTCACATATGACAGCTTCTCTGTAGTATGTCATGGCTTAGAAAACAGCTTATTCAGAAAGTTGTTTTGTTTTGTTTTTAAAGTAACAGAATACTGTTTTGTTTCTTATCAGTGTTTACACTTAGTCATGGGCCTTCTTAATATCATCTCATCAGAGCCCAGATTTTTCAGTTTCCTACTTTTGTGAGTACCATTTTATAACCTGATATTTGGGAACACCAACAGCTTCTTATATTGACTAATTTATCTAATCACAGGCTACTCATTTCTTTCAATCAAACAGCGCCACTTACTGGCCACTCGGCTATAGGAAGAAAGAGATTTACTTTACACACCTTCCCCCCCAAAGTATTCAGAATTTGAAACAGAACTTTTAAATAAATGTATATAATATTCTGAATATAAGGAGGAAATAAATAGTCTTTTAAATCCAAGCTCAAGGGCCCTGAATACCTTGTAATCTTGTAACACAGTCTTGATAGAGTTAATTCAGTGTAGAATTCTATCACCAAGGGAACATTTCCCCCGTGAGAAGAAGAAAAAAATTATATTCTATGTGATCTGAACAAATAAGAAACAACACAGCAACATCAGATTCCATTACCAGAGAATTTTGTCAGATACTTTTAATTGAAAGGGAGAAATAACTCAGAATTGTAAAGGGTAATGGCAAAGGGCTGAGTCATTAAAAAATGGACAGTGGCATTTTACAATTTTGTTACAGAGCTGCTATAAATAAACTTGCATGTATCAACTGTACTACATCAGTCAATAAGTGCTACTTATTTTCATACAACATAACTAGACTAAGCTGGGCAAACATGTAGGGCATACCTACGCAGCAGGGAAAAAGTCAAATTAAGCTTTGCAACTTCAGCTATGTCAATTGCGTAGCTGAAGTCGAAATAGCTTAATTTGGTTTCGTCTACACAGCAGAAAGTCAAAGGAAGAGCACTTTTCCTTCAACTTCCCTTACTCATGAAATGAGGGTTCCAGGAGTTGGAGTAAGAAGCCCTCCAGCTCGACATTATTTCGAAATAATGGTTTATAGTGTAGACACACTTTTTGTTATTCCGAAATAATGCTGCTGTGTAGATGTACCCATACAGAGGTGGATACAACATATGCCATTTTTGGTTCAAAACTAGCTTAAGTTTTATGAGAGCTAAATACACTATGGACCCTGAGGCTAAGTCTACAGTATGGAGTTTTTCCGGGATACCATCCTGGAAAAACTCCGCTGCATCCAGGGAATGCGTCTGCTCTTCTGCTTTCTTTTTTGCAGAAGAGCAGACGCGTTCTTTCGGAAGCCCTGTCTTCCTCGTGCCGTGAGGAAGAAGGGCTGTTTTGAAAGAGGAGGTTTTTCTGAAATTTGGCTCAGTGTAGACGGGTGCAGAGTGCAATTTGCGTATATTTTTCCGATAGATCAGTGTAGTTTAGACATAGCCTGGGCAATACCCAGTGTTCACCTTACAAAAGAGAACACAGATTAAACATGCCAATTTACATGAGCCCTTGGTTTGATCACTAAAAATAATTCACTAATGCCATTGCCACATGCCATTTTCTAGTAAATAAGTACCAGTATAATTCTGTAAAAACAATGAGAAGACCTGTGGCACCTTAAAGGATAGTAGATTTATTTGGGCATAAACTTTCATGGCTAAAAAACACTTTGACAGATGCAATCTCCATGCATCTGAGAAAGTGAATTTTTCCAACAAAAGCTTATACCCAAATAAATCTGTTAGTCTCTGGAAAGTGCCACAGGTCTCCTGGTTGTTTTTACAGATACAGACTAACACGGCTACCCCTCTGAGCATAATCCTGATATATCGTAGTTGTGGAATCTCCATCACTGAAGATATTTAAGAGCAGGTTAGACAGACATCTATCCGGAATGAAATAGACAGTAGTTGATCCTGCCATGAGGGCAGCAGACTGGACTTGATGAACTCTCGAGGTCCCTTCCAGTTCTAGTGTACTATGATTCTACGTTGCTGAAGCCTCTCAGTTAAAATCAAGTACAGTATCAGTGTTATCAATGAGAAAATCACAATTCAATTCTTGCACATTGTTTGTGATTTTCCCATTGATAACACTGATAAACAATAATTAGGGGGCAGTGCCCACTGTTCAATATGCTCACCAACTCCTCTCTCTGGGGGCAGGCAGCCCTGGCTCCCCTCCTCCCCCCGCTGCTGGGGAGGGCCAGGCCTAGGTGTAGCAACCCTGGTCTGTCCTGGATCTCTCACCATAGCTCTTGGGACCCCTTCTCTCCACACAGCTTCTAGGCCCCCCCCTTCCCCACCCCAGGCTGCTGGGGATTGGGCTAGGCCAAGGCTGTGGCTGGCTCAGCTTGCTCCCTCTGACCGCCGGAGGGTTGGGCCAAAGCCACACCAGGCCCAGCTCTCGCCCCAGCAACTAGGGAGGGCCCAGAGCCAAGGCCACCCTAGCCTCAGCTCTTCCCCCACCCCCAGCTACTGGGAATGGTCCGAGGTTATCCAGGCTCTTCCCTCCCACCTCCCAGAGGCTGAAGCCGCCCAGGCCCTTGCCCCATCCCCTGCACCTCTGCCTCTTCCCTCCTCCCCCCATCCACCCACTGGGGAGGGGGGCCAAGGCCTGGCCATGCCTCCAGCTGCAAAGGTGGAAGCCTTGTGGCTCCTGGACCCCCCATGAGCGCTCCTCAGCACTACTGGACCAACCCAGCAGCACCCCATCTGCTCTGCCCCAGGCGTCCTGATTCAGCCGCTGCTGAAACTGACCAGCAGCAGCTGAATCAGGACCAGAGCAGCTGGGGTGCTGCTGGGTTGGACCAGTAGCGCCCAGAGCAGCGCTGCGGGACCAACCGGCAGCACCCCAGCTGCTCTGCCACAGGCGTCCGGAGAAAAGCCTAGTCTGCCGGGGGGGGGGGGCATACTAGCTGCGCCCCTCCCACCCCAGCAGACCAGGAAGACACGGGCGGCAGACGAGACGCAGCGCGGTCCCGCCGCCTGGGTCCTCCGCGGCTTTGTTCCCCGTCTCCCTGGTCTGCTGGAGACCAGCAGACCAGGGAGACGGGGAGCAAAGCCTCTGAGGATGCCGGCAGCGGGACAGCCGCGGGGCGTCTGAGCTGTCCCGCTGCTGGCTTCCCCCACGGCTTTGCAAAGCCTCAGGGAAGCCGGCAGCGGAGCAGCCCAGGCGCGCCTGAGGTGCCCCGCTGCCCGAGCCCCCCTGCCACTTTGCAAAGCCTCGGGGAAGCCAGCAGCGGAGAAGCCCAGACGCGCCTGGGCTGCCTCGCTGCCTGAGCCCCCCCGCAGCTTTGCAAAGCCGCGGGGAAGCCGGCAGCGGAGCAGTCCAGGTGCGCCTGGGGTGCCCCGCTGCCCGAGCCCCCCCCCCCCGCGGCTTTGCAAAGCCGGGGGGGGGGGAGGCTCGGGCAGCGAGGCACCCCAGGCGCGCCTGGGCTG
Organism: Pelodiscus sinensis; assembly: GCF_052426305.1. Lineage (NCBI taxonomy): Eukaryota > Metazoa > Chordata > Testudines > Trionychidae > Pelodiscus > Pelodiscus sinensis. The sequence continues at coordinate 188,147,056 of NC_143052.1, forward strand.
CCCCGCCGCCGGCTTTCCCGCGGCTTTGCAAAGCTGCGGGGGAGGGGGGCGGGGGGGCTCGGGCAACAGGGCTGCCCCGCTGCCCAAGCCCCTCCGCGGCTTTGCTCTGCGTCTTCCTGGTCTGCAGACTAGGGAGATGCAGAGAAAGCCCCAGAGTATACGGGCGGCAGGACCGCGAGGTCCCGCAGTCTGTGTACTGTGGGGCAGCCCCGTTTGTAACTGCGGATCCGACATAAGTCAGATCCGCGTAAGTCGGGGACTGCCTGTAATCATGTTTAAACATGCCAGTGATGAAATCTAGATATAAAATGGCTTTTCCTTACCTGTACAAATACGTGGGCTAAAATACTCTTCTCCAGCTGTTTTCTAGCCACCCAAGCCATAACAACCAAGAGTATAACACTGTATAGTTAAGCTGTGTTACAACAGGGTTATTTTTGTTTCCTAGATCTTAAGGCTTTTAGTACCAAAACTAGAGGTGTGAAAGAGAATCACCTGAAATTAAACTTTGGATCTGAACACCCTGGAACTTGAAAAAAGAAAAGAAGCAGACTGTGAGTTAGTTTGTCCATACAGATGTTGCCTATTTGGAACAAGAGAGTATCTGGAAGAACACACTTTATTCAGGTGTCTGTCTGTGTCACTTTTTGCCAGAACAAATAACAAAAACCCACATTATTTCAGATCAAACCAGTGGTCCTCTGACTGTGCTCCCCAGAGCCACACTTGAAACAGCAGTACTTCTTGATAGCTGCAGCCCAATCCAAGATTACGAGACCTTGTTTTCACTGCAAATTTGGTACAATCTCATCCAGCAAGAGCCAGCTGCAGCAAAGTAAATCCTTAGCATAGCCAGGCAAAGCCGTGAACTGGACAAATGGCATTACTCCTGCTTGCAATTCTGTCTTCTTATTTATATTCCAGTAACTCAGAGCTGTTAATCACTTCAGAGCTCGATTTGTATTACATATGTTCCAGAAATACAATACAGTGAACCCTCGTTTATCGCGGTAGATAGGTTCCAAACCCGACCGCGATAGGTGAAAATCCGCGAAGTAGGGACATGTATATTTAACATGTATACAGCGAGCCCTCGCTACTTCGCGGTTCGACCATCGCGGATTCACGTATATACATAATGTAATGAAAAAAGTCCGCGAAGTCGTGAATCCGCGATGGTCGAACCGCGAAGTAGCGAGGGCTCACTGTAAGATACAGTCCTTGACCAAGGAGGTCACTAATCCTAAAATGATTTCCACTTGCCTCCAGTGAGAGTCCATTATGCAAAGGTCATTTCAAATTCAACCTAAACTGAGAACACACACACAACCGGTGGATGAAAACAGGTGAGTGTGGGGAAGGGTGGGCTAAGACTCAGACAACCATGTTCTTTCATAGACAACTAGGGTGCATCTACACAGCACTTATTCCAAAATACAGCGCTCTTCCTCAGACTTCCCTTACTCCTCGTACAATGAGGGTTACAGGAGTCAGCATAAGTCCTCCAGCTTGACAGTATTTCGACACTATTTTGAAATAACACTAGTTATTTTGAAATAATGTTGCTGTGTAGACGTACCCCTAGTGACGCAGCCATTCCACACTCATGCCACACCACCCTAGTGGTTCAGCAGACACAAACATCCATAGTTTGCATGTGCATGTTAGGAAGTGAGGTGCCTCTTCAGGACATTTGCAAGTAACTTATTGATGCCATAGAGCCATTTCATGAGGGCTATGCTGGCTTAGATGGCAAAACCCCAACCACTTGTGGGGAGCTGAGAGAAAAAGCAGGCAAACCACCAACCACTCTGCAGGAGCAAATCTACAGAGGCTATGTCTCTACTGCACACCACAGGTGGTGATAGGTGAGATACAGGTCTTTTCCTGATAAGGAAAGTCTCTGGCAGCAGGACACAGCAAGATACTAAACTGCTAGCAGTAGCAGTGTGGACAGGGGAGGTACTGTTTGGGTGAGCAGAGAGCCAGGTAGGTGCATACCCACAGGGTTCAGACATTTACTCACTAAACAATGCCTCACCATCTATACTGCCACTTACAACCATGCTAAGAGGGCGTGTAGTGGATGTGTTCTACACACTGACACTGCTGTAAATAGTGTAGACTTAGCCAGAGTTTCCCATTTCTTTTCTTCCCTACCTGCCTCATCCCAAAACGTTAACGAGGAAGGACTTTACACTTTGATGTAAACCTCAGAAGGTGTTGCCCTAAGCATAATAAAAAAGCAGATTGAAGACTCCAGAGCAGAAGTTATGTGGCTTAGAAACACTTCAATGAAACCAAGCAATCGCTGACATACACTGAGTCAAACACATTTTCAAAACTCGTCTCAAATCTGATGAAAGAGGGTAGCTAGGAGGAGGTTCAGTTTATCATTTAAAAGTGAAATTTGACTACGATGATGAGTTTTTGCAAGAAGAGTGAGAAAATTTGGAAAAAATGTGAAATTCAATCAGTAGTTAGTTTTCAAATTCAGTACTTGAACGCTTGTAAAGACTTAGAAGGGGAACAATGGACAATTCTGAAAAATAGAGAGAGGACAAACCTAACAACTAAACTTGCTTTTAATCTCTCAGTTTTAGCTACCATGGAATTAAGCACGGCCCTTGTCATGACAAGATTAAGGTCTAAACAACATAAAGGCTTTTATTGTGACTAATTTTATCTCTGTCTGTGCCTCATTACTGTGTGGTAGCTTGTTTCATGCAAACAATTCTGGTTTCCAGAATAACAAGAGGACCCGTGGTGTCTGTATCAAACATATTCCTTAGAGAGTGAGAAACCTCCAGTGGAGAAAGAGGTGGATTCTTGTTAAGCACTGGAAATAGGCTGAAATGTAAATGTGTATTCCTTTCTACAACGTGCCTAATTGCCCATAAATGTCATTAAGTCGAGAAATGTTTTCCACCAAATTAACTTTGACTCGTGATGTCTAATTAGTGGAGATGCTGAAAGATAACAACTTATCAGTCACTGTTTAAGAAAACATGCTTAATGGTTGACTTTTTTGTTAGCAGCCACATTGAACCAGGTATTGTAGCTGTCAAAAGTGAGCATTATCATAGCAATTAAGTGCAATACCTCCATACCGTTTCCAACAAAGATAACTTGACAGCTTGCTCATAAGAAAGAAACGTGGTAGAGCCTAAACTTTCTGTGTATAGAATGCACATTGTATAGGGACAACCACAATTTTTTTTAGTTTATTAAGAATGCAGTTAATTTACCTGCTTTCACTCCCCAGTGGAGTCTTTCTTCACTCCTCCACTTAACAAGAGTAGAAATCTGTAAAATGAAGGACAGTTACAGTTTTCATGATTTGTTATTCAGTTCCATTTACAATAGTGAGCTTTAGATAATGTTTTTTCCACATTTTATTATGGATTTATTGAAAGCTTTTCGTCTTTTACAAAACGTAATCATCAGCATCCAAAATATGGGCCCAGTTCATATGTGTAAGGATTGCTAAGGTACACATTGAAAGCTGGGGGTCCCACATCAGAAACAAAGACCATATTTACCTAAATCAATTTTATTACAAAATAGTAAATCTGCTCACCCAAAAGAATGAAAATAATCCCAGAGTCTTAGATTTGTCTGTTTGATTTTACACCTTAAATGTGCTCCTAGACTCCTCTTCCGCCAACCTTATTTAATATTACTCCATCACAGCTATTTATTGCCAGCCCCTCACTATCCACCACCTGTATTTAGTAAGTAATCATACTTTTTAAAAAAAGTCCTTTAATGCTTATGAATTTTCCAACTCTTTAGCCTCTGACCCATAACTGGTGCAAATCAGCAGAGATTAATTGACATCAGTATGTTTATGCTGATTTCCACAAGCTGAAGATCTGGTCCTTAAATTTTTGCTTTTCTCTTTAGTACAGACTTGGGTTTTTTTAAACGATTTCATCACTTTTAGCCTCTATTTGCCCTTAACCAAGATTATATTTTCATATCAATCTTCCCTCCTCCCCCATTGCTTTTCATCCCAGAGGGCTAATGACACAATTTTTCCTTATTTTCCTTCTAAATTATGCTTTAGCATGTCCAAACCTTGTCACCTCTACAGTAATAGGTCTCTCTCAGATTTCCTCTTTAAAAAAAGCAATTTTAACAAATATAAGATCGTTTCTCCCTTTAAAATGTGTGTGGCCTTATTCTCCTCTTTTTCTAAGAGAACAGGCTGGGGGAAGAGTGGATATAAGCACTATGTGGGTGGAGGAGATAGTGTATTAATATTCTCAACAATTAGGCTATAAATTAGAGTGATGTTTCTTCTAGCTTGGGAAGTTATTTTAATCTCAACACTATGAACATTTCTCATGGTCCATTGCACACATGCCACCCACTAAGGACATTGAATCACTGTTGTAAAGAAAGTGCTGACCTCCAGAAAAGGTTCCCTACTTCAAGCTTAGTGTGTCAGAACAGGATCAGACACTATCCAGCAGAGAGAGGGGCATGACTTCCAGCTATTCTTCTTGTATCCTAGTGGGTTGGCCTGTAGGGTGTCAAAGGCACAGGATTGAGAATTTCAAAGCAGTCAAAGGCACAACTCTGCCAAAAATGAATGGGAGGCATGCATCTAAATCCCCTGGAGTGGTTTGCAGATCTCGGGCAAGGTGTCTGTGGGTGAAGCCAGAGTCTGAAAATTAACTGTACCTATAAACACAGATTTCTTGAAGTAAGTACTGTGCTTGTTTTGTTGCAATCCATCCTCACCATGGCAATTTGGGCACGTTCACCACCTTTCTTGGAAAGCACTCCTTTACTGTACTCATGTATGATTATTATTTCTTCCTGGACAAATGGCTCATGGCTATAGTAAAGGAGGATAATCCCCTCTCCCCTCCCTTTTCCTCAGCCATAGTAGCAGCCCCTTCCCAACTCTTCTTTCAATTAGCAAGCAGAAGCTTTTTTCCCCAATGGAGTCTTTCTTCACTTTCAGAGAAGTAGGCACCAGATTTCTCAGACAGGGCAGCACCTATGAAAGTTTTGTACCGTTATTTACATGGCATATTTGGGGAGTTCTCTTTTTCTCTCAACTGCTCCTTCTGCTTACCCTGCTACCTATTTCTTTTAATTTCCTCAAACTCTGGTGGGAAGCTTTTCTTTATACCTATTTGGCTGACCACTCCCTCTCTCACGCCAACACATACAAATGTGGAACTACCTCTTTTTCTATTAGACTGGCAAGCTCTGCACACAAAAGGACAAAATCCCCACACTCTCAGCCTTTGTTACGTTTGGGCCTATGCAGTAGGTAGTGGTCATACCAAGTAGTGAAATGTGCTAATATTTCAATGGTGGGGCACTGGTCCCACAGATTTGCCTCCAATTCTTAAACACAGAATGTTACTTTTTAAAGTGTCCTATTATGTGATATTCTTCCATTATTGTTTTACTATTTAATTTTTAGAACTTCTATTGTGTTAGAATTAACAATGTGCTCGTCAATGCCAATGAACTGAAAGGGGCATATTTCCAGAGATGGATCCAAGTTGCATAGATCAGATCTCAATCGGGATCCAATTTCTCCAAGACCAAAAGGTCTGGGTTAAGTTTCAGACCCATCTGTAGTAATTTCATGTTCTAGTATGAAATCTAGGATGAAAAGATCATTATAAATATTTTCACAATAGGCCCTACCATAGAGGAGTTGAAAACACTGGATATTTTAATTTTCTCACCTTCAAAGGAAAATATGAAAAATATTCAGCACTTTCCCTTTTCCCTCACACACAAAGTTCTGATTTTCCGAAGTGCAGAATGTTCACAAATCCTACCGATGACTAATACAAGCTACATGAACTCAACATTTTTGAAAATTAGAAGTATGCACACACAATCAATTCATCCACCACAAAAATGCAGCTACCTCTGGTAGCACACTAGGCTGTTAAACAGCTGGTTAGCAACACTGTACAAGAGCTGGGGACAAGAAGTGACAAATAGCACCCCCCAATTCAATTTGAAAGGGGAATTTAGTTACTTGGCGTTGAAATTTTTCCAAAATGCTAAGGATATCCCTACTCCAACTCTTATTAAGAATACCATGTAGTCTTTAAGTAGCTACAAATGATCCAGATCTCTGATTCACCAAAAGACAGGATCTCCAATAGGAGAGCACCCCTTATGACCACGAAAAAGTATTTTTAGTACTGACTCAAATGACATATAATGTCATCATCTTGAATCATGATAACACTTCCTGCCACACCACCCTTTCATGATTTCCACTATAAACATTTTTCCTTTTTGATGTCTGACAGGCTTACAGTACATTGTGTTGTCTGTGTCCAAGATAAAGTGCAATAGAAGACTTTCCCTAAGCCACTGAACTTAATGAGATATCAACATGGGCTTTCACTCTCATCATATGCCAGTGGAACATTTTTATGCTGCATACTACTCAACATTCACACTGATAAAGGAATCCAATGTGTGATTGATATTGACTTAAGAACTTGAACTCCAATTGCAGGGGGAAGGGATAGACAGAAGAGGGAAATCAGAGTCAAGTTTTGACAAAGTCTCTGTAAAAAATGACAAATATACAGATATCTACAAAGATGCGATTCCCAAAGTAACTACAGGTAGAACCTCTCTAGTTCAGCATCCTCAGGATCTGACTGATGCCAAACCACAGGAGATCAATATTGTCTAACAACATTACCAACTCTTCTACTGCTTACTGGATTCTCA